>NC_086207.1:15942043-16261043 GCF_035770615.1 Melospiza melodia melodia | reverse complement strand
GCTGAATTTATTTTAAAATGCTAGATGGATCTCCTACCAGCCATCAGCCTGATGCCCCGAAGAAAAGTATGAGAGTGAAGATCTGTTGATTATTTTTTCACAGTTAAAATGGGGGTACACTTGTGACCTTCATAATATGCCTCTCTAGGTCACGCTGTCCCCATGTGAGGTGCCAGGCACAGGTACCTCACACAAGACCATGCCAAATTCCTACAATAAAACTAGATCTTTCCTATAAATTGGTCGAGTAGTCTTCTTCCTCCATTCACACCACATGCCTGCTGATCAGAAGCTCTAAATGACCCATTTGACCAATTTGCAGTGCACGGTGCTGTAGCAAGGACCAGAAAAATTAACAAAATTTAACAAAGACCATCCTTCCCTCCATTAGCATCCATCCCTCCATTACACAAATTTCATCCTTGCTCTGAGAAAGAAAACAGCAGACGTACCCCGTGGCGATGCTCGTAGTACGCCAGCTTGGATTGGGTCAGGACGAAGAAGCGCACTTTAAAGTTGGAGGGTGAAGTCCTTCTCTTCTGCTGGGATTTCTTGATCAGCAGTTCCTGCAGGAGCACACAGTTATTCATGGCTGAGCCAAGAATGTTTGCCTCCCAGGACATGGGAACTCTGTGCTGCGTGCTCCGTCAAAGAAAGAAACAAGAGAAAGAAGGCAGTTAATAAAAAAAAAAAAAAAAAAGTGTTCAAGAGGCAGCGTAGGTGCGTTTGAGCTTTATCTTCCCATCTACAGCAAAGCTTCCTTTCTGTCAGACCATAACCACATCCTCTCTGAAGCCATAAGGTGAACAGCACACGTTGAAATATACGCTAAGGTAAATGTTGTGGAAAAAAATAACACTTGAGGGACATGCAGTAGATGTGAATCAATGATTAAGGATAAATTAAAGGGACGTGGCATGATTAAGCATCTGTCTCCTACTGGCTTATCTGGTATATACAGTTATAAATGCATGCACCCAACATGGATGTACAGGATGAGTGTCCTGTTCAATGCTAATTAAGAATGTGCATTTTCCATAAAAATACAATTTAAATACAGCACTTTATGTACAGATTTGTAGAGACTTTGCTTTAGACAATGCAGTACCATAGGACAGAAAGAAGGACAAATATAATATATATATATTATTTTATATATAATATAAAATATAATAATAATATTATATATAATTATTATATATATAATAAAAATTAAAGTAAATTTTTAAAAAATTAAAAAATAAATATGGTGGCCTTGCTGAAGACAAGATGCAGCAAATTGTTAACATTTGTCATGCTGAAGTCCAGTAAACCTGTACTTCATTTCTCAGCAGAGTGACTGAGTACCAAAAAACTCTTGTGGTCAGATGACACAAGTGTGTGATCTCCTAAAAAAGCATCACTGCTGTCAAGGGGGATTTCACACCTATTTGTAGATTAGGATGAACACTCAGGCCAAATTTCCCAATTCTTCTACAAGCCAGTCTGCCTCATGCAGAACACGTGTACAAAATATGCAGAATTTGATGTGAGTTTTTGGGATTGAGCTTTGTGTAAGCAGCAATTTGGATAAATTCCACACCTTGCACCTCCAAAATATGGGACCACTTGTGTGTGCTCATAAATTTCCTTATGCTTGAGAATTTGCTGGTTGAAATTATGCTTCAAGATCCTTTCTTGTAATTAATGAACCAAAAAACGGCAGTAGAATGCCCTGATAAACTTAGGGATTTCACTGTGCCTGCAACAGTGAATTACCCCCAAAAAGGCTTGGATCTGGATCAACAAATATTTCACTCAAGTTGAGTCAGTAAAGTTGAGCTTATAATGATAATTTTTAACAGCATTGCATTTTTAGCTAGTTACACTTGTTTAGGACTTTGACTCTTTCCAGTCTCCCCTTCACACTGACTGTAGGGTATTAAGGACTTGGTGAAAAATCTTTGTAGCCTGGGCCAAAGCGGTTTGCAGTCTGCTGGCAGAGATGTACACGATATCTTATCAGAAAAATTGAATATAAATAGAAATACAAGGGTGTGACCTTGCAGCTGCACAGAAGAAGGAGTGCAGGACAGCAGAGTTGAGAAGCCAACACGGAAACCCCTGAGAGGAGAGGTGCTGCTGGAGATGGAGGATGTGGGGGAAGAGCAGATTAACCAAGGTGGTGAGTGGTGGGGGGAGAGCTAAGAAATTCTTTGAACACAGTGATTGGCAGCTTGATCTGTTCATGAGATAAGAGATGAGCTCTCAGAGGGGCACGGAGAAGGAGCAATTTGATCAAATACACAGATAAGGGGCTTGGCAACTGCGCTGCATTTGGTGTAAACATGGCATGATGGGGCACCGTGGCTGGCAGGAAAGGGCTGTGAGGGACCAGGTAAAACAGGGAAGCGAGAAACAAGGAGAAGCTGAGAATAAAGATTGATACATGCAGAAAGATGCACAAGAAAATACAAAAATAACTGCAAGAAAATAATGACAGATTTAGTCCCGGAGCATAAGAACTAGCAGGATTGGGCAGGTGAGATCAGCCACTCTGAGTATTCCATGGTTTTTAGTGAAGGTGGGCCAGCTAAGAGAGTAAACCGGGAAAATATGAATGACCCTGAGCAAGGAAACAAGTCAACATAGCCAGATTTGGTTAAACATGGGATTTGATACAAACGTAGATTTCATATAAACATGGGTGTTGGTTTCAGTGCTGTTTTGCAATAGCTTTATCAGCTGATAACTCTGCTGAACTGGGGAGCAAAGCAGTGGCTGATGTATCTTTCTATCACTCTTGCCTGAGATGTACCCCTTCATTTTTCTTCTTTCACTGTAATTCCAAATCCCATTCATAGCAAACTCACAAATGCTTGAGTGTAGCAAGCCAAAACCAGAAAGGAATGCTAAGTCTAAAGAATGTATAGCCAGGTTGACATGTATAAACAAAAAACATATGGTTTAAGAATTGTATTTATATTTAATTGTACATTTAGGAGAAAATAACCTGTTTAAGTGTATTTGGATGTCAAAGATCATTGTTTCCTGACTGACTTTTAACTAACATTCTCCATTCCTTTCAAGATATAAATCATTTGTCATTATCCATCTGGGTGAATAAGGATTATAACCCTTTTAAAGAAAGCTTCAGGCATTGAAGTGCTTCAGGACCCTTCTACAGTTGAGTAGGATATATAAATATATCTAAATATATATAGGTAGAAATGCACCACTTGCCTAGGACCAAGTTGGCTGCAGAGCTGGAATATGTGAGGGTCTCTGCAGAGCTCTAGACACAAACTACTGAAAGGGCTTCTCAGAGGGCTGGAATACCCCAGTAACACAAGTACCTCATTTCTGGAACCCAACCTCATAGGATGGTACACTTTTACACTGAATGCTCCTTTCAAGAATTCTGGCAGCACTTGATATTGCAAGGTACAGAAATTCTGTATCCTTTGTAGAACAGAATTAAACATAACTGTCCTGAACTGTCTTAAAACCACTTTAAGACTAAACTTCATGATGAGGGATGATGAATTTTTAAGGTATTCTACATCTTCTCTGCTTCAGTGCTTTTATAAAGCTTGCTACCATGTATCCTTTGACACTTTTCTGTCCATATGCAGGAAAATCTGAAATATTTTAAATGATTCAGATTGAAGTTTGAGCTGCTATGTGCTCTACATACTCCTCTGAGCTGAGCAAGTTGAGGTTGTAGATAAAGTTCTTATTATCATCTGTAGCCTCAGTGGACTTTATTTCTTTCAATCACCTTTGGTTTTTTCCTTCCTACCTCCTGCAAACTGCTTTATTTCTGATTTAAAAAAAAAAAAAAAAAAAAAAAGTTATTTTATGGATTGGATTTTTTCATGGGGGTTTTACCCAGATTATGCAGTTCTCACTTTGATTACTGCAGACTGAAAATCTCCCCACCCGCACATCCTGCTCTGATACCAAGGTTTATGTCCTGAAGGCGGCAGAGAAATTTATGAAGTTAAATATAGGTAATTTTTGTTTCTGTATAAAAAACAATCCGGAAGGCTGCAGCTCTCTCTTCACTCCCATAAATTGACCTATATCCTTCTATCATGTGCAATATTTGGGTCAGGTTTGCTGCCTGGGTGCCAGCTCTTCCTTTACACGAGCTGCTCAATATGATGATTATCACTCAATCTCTACACTTCCATAATTCAACCCATTTTGCTACTTAGCTTAGAGTGTGAGAAGCTGATGTTTAGGTCACTCAGCTGTCCTGCTTCTTTAGCAGTTCATTATCACCCCAATAAACACTGCTCAAATAGACCCAAAGCACAAGACAGAAAGCTGCAGAAAAAGGGAAGAATTAGCCTGGTCTTTACAAGCCAGCTGCATCCAGCTTTCCTGCAGGTCTTACAACTGCACCTTTGAATCACCTCACCCTGCTCCCAGTGACCCAGGGAGTTGTAGAAGCAGAGCAAGATCCTCCTGTGAACTGTTTGGGAGTCCTGGGAAAGGGGATACCTTGTTCTGAGTATCTGCTGGGAGGATGGAGTGAATTATCCATCATTTGTGAAGGGAATAACTCCCAGGACTGGCAATAACATAGAGAACATGTTTTGTACTGGAGAACTTGTACAAAGTTAGGACAGGCTCTTCTGTGATGAAGGGACAATTAATCTTTCCTCAGCTGTTTTCTCTTAGGCAAAAATGCAGAAAGGAAAACCCTGTTTCACGGGTTCATACCCAAACTGGGATTTTGTTCCAGCCCCTTTTATCAGTGTCTGGCAATTGTGGTTCCTGTCTGTTTCTGAAGACAAAGGTGGGACTTGCACTGCTGGGGTTGAACCTGGCAACATGACATGTTTGCCATACCCAGGTCACTGATGGCTGGACAGAAATTACTTCTTTGTGCCATGCAGATGCATTTTTTGAGACATGTTCAAATACATATTTGAATAAGCAGTTACAACAGGCATGTGAGTAAGAAAACACCCAGCATTAATGTCTGGCTTCAAAGTCAGGTCGGGGGGCTGCTTCCAGAGACAATACCATGACTATGAACACAGGAAGCAGTGCTGGGTGATTCCATCAAAACATGCCTGGATTTTGCCCCACTTTCCAAATAGTAGTGAGATACTTGTTTTGTTGCTAAATAACCATGAAAGCTCTGTTTTGAGCTTTGAATCTGTTTGATAACAGGCTGTAGAGCAAGAAACAGTTCAGCTGTCACGCACTGCACTGTGTTGTGCCCCAGTTTTCACATGATGGGAACATTAAACTCCTCTCCTACATTAGCAGGTGTGCCAATAGGCTGCAGCTGATATTTTAGTCTGAGGAGTAAGGAAGAAAAGGTTGCACAGCACTGCACTGCAAATTCATTCCCTCCCAAAGCCACAGCGGGAGACAGGGAGATGGGAATTAACCACAGCAGATGGAGACATAAAGCTTGGTTAAGTCTCCTTCACCCCCAACAGGCTCCTTTTCTCTCGCCCTCCTCCCTGTATATCCTGCAACAAAGCCTCTAACAATCACCAAAAAAGGAAATTCCTGAGCTCATTGCTTAACCAGGCTGTAAGATACAAGCCTAACCTACGCCCAACAAGAGACTGGAACTGAGTTTGACTTTGGGGTTGTTTTTCAGACAACATGAGAAAAACACACGCACATTTATTTATTTATTTATTATTTAGAGTGCAATAGCAGCAAGAAATGAAAGAAATCTGTTGTAGCACAGAAGAGAGCAGCACTGTTCTAAGAGCATGCTTGAAAATGGGGTTTATATTTACTGTGCTTGTACAATGTTTGGATTCCAGTTCTGCTAAAATAACAGCATACTGCAATGGCACACACTGTACACACTGCTGCTGAATTAACAGAACGGGAGTGCTTGCTACTGAAACATGCCAATTTGCATAAAATTAGTTATGAAGAAAATGAAAATAAACTTAACCAAAGCTGTAAATTAAGATGTTGAGCCTTTGAGGCAGAGAATATCATGGTACTGCTTCACCATCTGTTGAAGGAGTGTCCAGGCTCATTCCCACAAGCTGGAGATGATGTAGGAATTGTGCTTCATTACCAGTGGTAGCCTTGTACTGGATGGTGCCCTTATTCCAGAAAAGAGCTGGAATGGAGCAGGAAGCAAAGTGTAGAGTGCTACACTTGACATTCCCCATCATTCTTAGCTTCTCATTTAGAAGCACTGCAAGGAGCAGCGTCAGCAGCTCCCTGTGGGCTGGGAAGGGTCATCCATGGGTCTTCTGAGAAGCAGCCCTGCCACCAAGAACAAGATTGATGTTATGTCCCCTCTGTCTTGGCCACCATCACAGAGAAAATGAGTCAAGGAGATCACAGAGATCGAGGGAAAAACAAGAGCTTGGCTCTCTCTGCCTGCTCCTGTTTGAAGTCACAGCATTTTACATCCTTGCTGCATGCTTCACTGAGTGCCAGGCACCAGAGAATCAAGCTCAGCTCCTGTAAAATGAATGTGAAATCAAAGTCTGGAAAGTCCAATAAAACCAAAGGTGTGCTGGTACCTCCTACTACTCGTGTTATCTCACACATCTCTGGAGGTGATGATTTTTATTCCTTGCCTGCCTTTCAGGGTATGATGTAACAAGATGATTTGAGACAAGATAAGAGCTTTCTGTCACAGAAATGCAGAGGACAATTTCCCACCCCATGTTCCCAACCTTCTCCTTTCCTTCTGCCTATGCACTCTCCTCTCTCAAAAGCTCTCCCTGATGCTCACAGGGCTCACAGAACACCGTGTTAACTCATTAGAAAAGCTAAAAACTTAACAAAAAACCATGCAGTGATGTTTTTATGGGGTCTGGGGCTGCATCAGTTTGCTTTGCAATCCAGTGCCCGATGGTGGTGGCACAAGCAGTGACAAGAGAAGGCTGCACAGCCAGTGAGGGGCTGGAGGAGCAGGGAGGGAAGAAAGGAGAGAGGGGTGAAGAAGCAGGAATAGGGGTGAAGGAATAAAATCACCTTCTCCAAAGCAGTAACGTTTTAATTGCAGCATGGAACTGCATCCTTGTCTAAATTCAGCAAATTGCTTACAAATGAAAACAAATCAGCCTATTTTGCAGCCAGGCTTGTTCTCACTGTTAATTGTAAAGTGTAGTTCAGTTTGGAATATTCAAATATTCAACTCATTGTAAATTGTAAAGTGTAGCTAAGTTTGGAATATATAAATATTCAGATATTCTGTGCATCATCTCAGGCTTTCTCATCAAATAAATCCTACGATTCTGGATCTTCTTTGCGTGTTCTTAGAAATAATTAACAGGATCCAAAGTAATTATCATTCGATTGATTTTTTTTTAGCAAATGATCGATCTGGAAGAGTGAATCTGTGAATGACACCGCGTGTGCGGTGATGGGTCCCTGTCACCAAGGCCATTGCTGCCATCTGCTGAGAGAGAACGGCACAGAGTCGGCCAAGTGTCGAAAAATCCTCCTTGTTGGCCATTCGGAGAGAAAATCCTGCAGAAGCGATGCCAGCAAGCCCAGCTCCACCTGACCCGGTGAAAAACTCACATCCCCCATGTTAACTTCAACTCCCCCGAGAAGAAAACGGAAAGAAAAGCAACGGAGCCCAACTGTGTGTCACAGTTAGGGTCAGATTTAGTGTATTCTGCTGCCGGGAAGCTGCAAACACTTCCCAGGGGGACCTCAGAGGTCTTTTCCAACCTAATTGATTTTGTGATTTCTGTGATTGCTGCGATTTCTGTGCTTTCTGTGATGCTCTGTCTCCCTGACGAGCGCTGTCCCCGCTCCGCTGAGGGACGCCGGGCTGGTCCCTCCCGCCCCCGGCAGCTCCTGCTGCCTCACAGCGGCTTGTGGCGAGGGAACCCCGCACCCTGAGGAGCCATGGACCGCTGAGGGCCAGTAAACCCTGAGGGATCAGAGAAGGCGGAGGGGTCACAGAACGTGAGGGGCCACACACCGCTGACGGGACCCCGCAGCCCCAGGACGGAGCAGCCCCGGCCGCACCAAGACGGGAGCCACGCCCCGCGCGTGACCCCGCCCCCGAGCGAGCTGAGTGGAGTAGTACCGGACTGCTCTGCATGACAGCCAATCAGAGCGCGGCACCAACCAGCGCCATGCCGCCAACCAATAGCGAGCGAGAGCAGAGGGCGGCCGGGCGGAAGCGGCCGCGGCGGCGCTGAGGGAGCGCGGCGGGCGGAGCGGGCAGGTGAGGGCGGGAGGGCCGGTGAGGGGTCCGTGCCCTCCGCCCGGATGTGGTTTCGGCTCTTGTCTCTTCCGCGCTGACTTGGAGAGCCCCGCCGCGGGGCTTGCGCCTCCTCAGAGCCCGGCTCGGCGCAGGGCGGCGGGTGTGGGCCCTGCTTAGTTTCTCTCGTGGGCGCGGGTGAAGAGGGGAGGCCGCACGAGGAACGGCTGAGGGCTCTTGGTCTGGTCAGCCTGGAGAAGGGCCCACTGAGGGGGATCTCACTGCAGCTTCCCCCCGAGGGACAACGCCTATCTGCCCTCTGTGACCAGTGACAGGGCCCGAGGGAACGGCTGGAGCTGTGCCAGGAGAGGGTTAGGCGGATATTAGGAAAAGGTTCTTTCTCCAGAAGGTAGTTGGGCACTGAGCAGGTTCCCCAGGCTCTCGTTGTCACAGCCCCCAAGCCTGAAAGAGTTCAGGAAGCCTTCGGGACACAATCTCAGGCACGGTGGGGAAATTACTGGGGTGTCTTGTGCAGGGCCTGTGCAGATCCTTGTGTATTCCTTCCAGCTTGGGATATTCTGTGATTCTGGGGGGTTTGCCCACCAGGCCCCGGCCTCATCTGGGGAAGGGGATCACCCCTCTCCCTTTGGCTGCCCGGTTTACAGGCTGGTCTTTCATATTTAGAGAAATGAATGTTCTGTGTGCTTGTAGTACAGTTAATCTTGCTATAAGCAAACCTTAGTGAAAAAGTAATGTGGATTTGCCATGAGTTTCCTGTATCCTGCACATGGATTTGTTTCTTGTGGCTCATTTTCTCACTGCCACCTCCCATATTTTGTCTTTGTTTACATGTATATTACAGCCTTGTGACACAAATTATTAACATTTGTTTCCTGGGTCATTCCCTAGGAATTACATCTGGCAGACATGGGTGAACCTCAGCAAGTGAGCGCCCTCCCTCCGCCTCCAATGCAGTACATCAAAGAATACACTGATGAAAATATCCGTAAAGGGCTGGCTCCAAAGCCCCCTCCCCCTGTCAAGGACAGCTACATGATGTTTGGGAACCAGTTCCAGTGTGATGATCTGATCATTCGGCCCCTGGAGAGCCAGGGCATCGAGCGGCTGCATCCTATGCAGTTTGACCACAAGAAGGAGCTAAGGAAACTTAACATGTCTATCCTGGTCAACTTCCTGGACCTCTTGGACATCTTGATAAGGAGTCCAGGGAGTATAAAGCGAGAGGAGAAACTGGAAGACTTGAAACTGCTTTTTGTCCACGTGCATCACCTGATAAACGAGTACCGGCCCCACCAGGCCAGGGAGACGCTGAGGGTGATGATGGAGGTGCAGAAGCGGCAGCGCCTGGAGACGGCCGAGCGCTTCCAGAAGCACCTGGAGAGAGTGGTGGAGATGATCCAGAACTGCCTGGCGTCCCTGCCCGATGACCTGCCTCACACAGAGGGGGGGCTGAGGGTCAGCGTGGAGCCCGTGGATGCTGATGATGGCAGCGGCTGCGCTGGGCAGAGCGAAAAGCAGAGGGAGCGTTCTGGGGGCAAGAGAGATCAGGTTCTGGACAAGGATGCAGCAATGTGCAGCATTATTGATGAAATGACATGAAGCAAGCAGCTGGTTTTGGTACTGCACCGCAGTGAGAGACAGGAGGGGTTCTGAGAATACACGTTGTGTTTTGTTTTGCTGTTGTACAAGCAGACAAAGCATTTGTTGTGCACCTGTTGGAGGTTGTGAGTGACTGGGCAGATGAAAATGATTAAAGGTTTGTGGTTTTTTGGTAAAAATGAAAAAGTCTAACTTTTGTTAAATGTATCATGTGAGATGGTAGGCACAGATTAAAGTTGGCTTTTCCTGTTGTACTTTCGTTTGTCACTTACTGCTTGTTTTGAGTATGCCATTCTGTAATTCTGAGTCAAGAAGAAATTCCTACAGAAATGGTGTTTGTTTCTTGCACAAACAACACACAGGAACTTGGAAAACAGGCAGACAGAAACTCAGATTACATCAAGGCATTCCTTATGGTCTGTGTTTGAGGTGAAATCTAAAGCAATGGGTTAACTGTTGTCCTGTAGCTCTCACATCCTTTTATTCTGTGACCAATATGGCTTTCCTGGGATCCTGGCAGTGCCAGCCTGCCCTGCCTTTCCCATTTTTGCAGAGCAGTTTCAGGATCCTGCTGGTAATTATCAGAATTGTTCCTCTAGGAGCTCTCTGCAGTTTCCTCAGAAACCACAAGAACTGAGAGGAAGCCTTCTCTTACCAGCTGCTGCATGCAAATTCACCTTTCATCCCTCTTTCTATCACTTCTTTTTTCCAAGTGGGTTGCCAGTTTGTCTCTCAGCTACATTAATCCCTTGGTTTTCCTGATTTTCACTTAAAACACCCATCAGTTTGGTGCTTCTGCTCTCCTATAAGGTAGTCATGAAAGGCAAGGTTCCAATTTTAGCACCTTCCACTTACTCACAAATAACTCCTTAGTATTTAAATTCACCTGTATAAAACACTGTGAAGTAGTTTAGCTGCTTCAGCAAAGAACTTTTCTTGGTTCTTGATCTCAGGTGCAATTCCAGCCCAAACAATATAAAAAGACAAGATATCCTTGAGGAGAGGGTGGTGATCCAGGCACAGGGAGAGTGGCCAGGGGACAGCATTTCTCAAAAGCTGTATTTCAGCATTTTTTCAGAGTGAGCCTTGATTCAGTTTCCACATTACTTTTTCAAGTCTCCTCTCTATTCTGGATATTTATCCAGATGCACATGGCATTTTTAAATATGAAAAAAGACTGGCACTACATGAGACTTAGCTGTGTAACAGTTTTCCAAAACCACCAAATTATTACTGGCAAATAAAATTTGCCAGAAGATGCTCTGAGTTTCTTCTGAGTATTAGAACCGGAAACTTACGATGAAAAGCTTGAATAGTTCATCCTACAACTCTGTTACTTGGCCAAGCCCTTTCCACTTCCCACAGTCTGCTGTGTATTATGTAATCTTCTATCCAAACCCTGTCTGCTGTGGCAAAAGCAGGTGTGGGAAGCAGTCTGGGGCAGTGGATTGCTGACACTCAGCTCGGTGCTGCTGGCAAGTTTCACTTACAGTCATCAAACAGATCTGGCAAAAACGAGAAGCAGATTTGTGTGGTGCTGTGAAGTGGTGTCACCTCTCAGTCAAAGCCCCGCCAGCAGGAGCTCAGTGCACTTGTACCCTGCCCCAGCAGCTGTGCTGCAGCACACAGCACAACCAAAACAGCCCAGAGTGACTGAGAGGCAGCACAGCTCTGTCTGGAGATGGTGTGCTAAGAAGGAAACAGAAGTTCACAAAGAAGATAGTTTTTCTTGGATGAGAAGCGTGAACAGGAGCGCTGTTTGTCACCTTCAGCCAGAATGTTGTCTCTCATCTGCCTGACCTGGGTTTTCCTGGTGCTGCTCACAGGTAACCAAGGGGGCACAAACAGCTGGGTGGAGGTGGGTGGAGGTGACACACATCAGGGATTCTGAGGATGGCAAAGAGAATTTTGTCTTGCAGCAGGAAGAGTTGCCGCATCATAGAGGCTGCAGTTCTGTGTTAAAATAGAACTTCATGGTGGCTCAGTAGAGTTCTAATGACCTTTTCTCCTTTGTGAAACAGAAACATGCCGAGGGTATGGTGGTTTTAAAGATGCTGCTTCTTGCTAATGGGCTTTTTTAGACAATGATGATTTGAGCAGAGAACTTCAAATTGTTTTAGAGAAGATGTAAAAGAAAGACATTTTACTTTGGCAGGCTTTGTGAAGATGAATGCTTAGGCAGACAAGGAAAAGATCAACTGTGGCTTCTGGTGTTTCTTAGCTATATGAAATATTATTGGGACAAATTGAGAATTTTTCCTTTTTTGTTTTTAAATCCTGAGGGAGAATTCCTAGATTGTTAACGGCAACAGCAATGAAAACAGCAGGTTGCAAAGTGCTAATAATAAAGACAGACATAAAAACTTGGTGGCAAGATAAACTCTAGAAAGAAAAGGGGTTTTACAGATATTTCTTGTAGTTTTTTATAAAGCCTTTTATGATGAGTTACATTTTGAGCTTCCTTTTCATATTAAAGAAGATAAGCTGGTTTTAGAGACTTGTTTCTAATGTGTTTTTTTGCTGTCATGAATGATCTACTGGATGTTAGGGCTCACTGTCTTGACCTGCGTAGCGTGACAGCCTTGAGGAAATGTGACAAATTTATGGGGAAGCAAACAAGTTAAAAATGACATAAGACTTAGAAGAGGGAATAAGGTAGTGGAACAAAAAACAGTATATATAATATTCCTCAAAAAAGCCCTGGAACATTTCTTCTAATAAGAATTGGCAAAACCTGTCTTGAGGCAAGAGAAAAGGAAATTCATTCAGCAGTGACCATTCAGATGAAACCTGCAGTTCAGTTCATTGAAAGGAGGGAAGAGTTTCCCACAGTGGTTTTGAGAAAAGTAAATGTCTCACTGTTCCCTTGTGTGTGTGGCTTGGGTTAAATGCACACAAAGGAAAAAGTTAAGAGCCAAGAGACTGCACCTGGCTCAGGAGAAGCCACAGAATTTCTTCATCTCATTGCCTATGTGCAGAGGCTGCAGAAAATGGTATTTCTCTGAACATGTCCCTGGCCTGATCGTTATCCCTCACTGCACCAGTCCTGCCAGGACACAAATATCTATTTGTGCAAAATCTGATCCAGCAAAGCCTGGTGTTCTTTGGGAGATGGGAGGTTTCAGACATGCAAGATGCACAAGAAGCTTCCACGTGCCCTCTGCTCTATAACTGTTTGTCTTTCTGTCCACAGGCTCCACAGTATCAGAATCAATTGTGATAGGAGAGGTGGGGCAGGACATCACTGTGCCCTGCCACTACAGTGTCAGGAACAGACACAGCATCACATCCATGTGCTGGGGCCTGGGCAGCTGCCCCAATTCAAAGTGTTCTCAGCCCATTATCTGGACTGATGGCTGGAAGGTGACAGAGCAGCACAGCAGCAGGTACCAGCTGAGAGGGGACCTGCACAGGGGGGACGTGTCCCTGACAATCGTGGACGCCAGGGAATCAGACTCTGGGACCTACTGCTGCCGTGTGGAGATCCCAGGGTTGTTCAATGATCAAATGATTAATCACAAGGTTGTGGTGAGGAAAGGTGAGTGCAGAGCAGTGCTCTTGTGAGCACCACTGTGGTGGATCTGCTCCTTGAAAGCTTGTGGTGGAAATTATTTCTGCAGTCATCCATAAGACTGATCTTGAGGACCTTGCCCATCTGCTGTTAGTGCTGCCTCAATTAAGCTGCCTTTGGCAATGTTGTTAGCCCACTGCAGTCACTGCAGGTAAAAAAGGACATGATGCTTTCATGGAGCATTCTTAGAGACACCAAAGAGTTTAAAAGGAAGGGCAACATAACGTATTCATCTAAATCTTTATTGCTGCACCTTTGTCATTGAAAGCTGTGTTTGATTTTCCTTGCTTCATTCCAGATTAAAACCCAGGGATGCAAAATTGGTATAGACAAGCTTTTTATCCATTCTTCCTTTGATTTTTAGTTTTTCCCTTTCTTGTGATACTATATAGAACAAGTGGCTGACAAATGTACTTGTGCTTTGCTAGGAAATTTTTATTATGGAAACACTGTCTCTTTCTCAATACATAAATGCCCAATAAGGTTAATTATGTGTTGATTTTGTTTTATATTTTAACATCAGCAAGGACCTCTACTGCAAGTCCTCACACTTACACCTCTGAACAGACCTCAGGTAATTTTTATCCAAGTGTTAATAGCATATACAAGCCATATTGCAAATGGGGAATCTTAGGAAGGAAAAAAAAATATTATAGATGATAGAAATATTTGGCTTAAATTTATTAAACATTACCAAAGATCAGAACTTGGATTTGAATTCTGCTTGATATTATACAGAAGGAACATGTATATTTGGGAGGAAGCTGCTTCCAGGTGTGATGTTTAAGTAGATGTTTAGTTGTACTGCAAGGTTTGCTTTTATTTGACTGTTGTTTTGGTTTGTGGGTTTTTTTTTTTTGTGGTATAAAACCTCACCTGATCTTCTAGAAATGCATCCCATGAATGGTAAAACACAACTTTTAGGAGTTGGAGGTACCCACTATTTAATCAGAACTGTTTTATTGGACTAGCTCAAAAGAACATCAAATTAAGGCTCCTGCCTCCTGTAGCAGTCAGCAGCAGAACATTAAGGAGAATGGTAGAAAAATGGCATTAATTTTGTGATACAGTGCCAAATTATTATTCCACCTGGTTGTAAGGGGTGTCCCTGAGGATGCCCACAGCCTCTGTGCACATTTAATAATGTGAGGGCCCTCACTGCAAGGGAAGAGACAGTGCTCAGCTATTCCTCACTTGTTTTCTCCATTCTCTTCACAAAAGGATAAACTTCTATCGTGAACCATCTCAGCTGCATCTTTCCAGTCTGAAAAACACAACTTTAATTTCCACTACACAAGAGAAACCTCGTGGTGTAGCAATGGCTTGTTCTCTGGATTCTGAAAAAAAAAGAATCAGGGATGCCATTTGTATTTCTCCCTCTATCTTGGATGTTTTCAGCTAAGCAACTCCAAATTAGTGTTACAACAGTTGCATTTCCTTTTTGGAAGAAGAAGTGAAAACTTTCTCAGACAGTTTCCATTCTAGTTGCAAATAACATTGATTACAATCTTAGAACTCAGGGATTTTCTAATCCCTGTGACCTCTTCCTCAGCTGGTGGTGGAACAATGTTTGAAGTTTTCAGAATAAAGGTAGTGTGTGCATGTTCACACTGAAGAGATGGGAAAAGGCAGGTGGCCATGTGCCTCTGATTTCGAAATACTCTAGAATCGCCAATGGAAGCTGATGATCCTGTCCTCTTCAAAATAAAGCTTCTGGGATAAGCATAACAATTTAAAACATAGAAGCAACCAGCTGGGGTTGGCACAGAGGGAGCAGGAGATTTTGTGTTCAGGAGGTTTTTATGTCATCTGACAACACAAGGAGAAACTGAGTCTGATGATAGATAAGACAGAAATTTGTAGCTTTTAATTTTAAATGTGGTGAACAGCTGTGCTCAGGGAAATTACCTCAAAATGTGCTGCAGGTCCTTATGCAAATATATCACATTTTGCTCAGTCTGTTTACTGTAGAGCTGCCTGGGGCTATAAAAGTATCACCTGCTTGCTGTGACTCTGCATCATGTGCTGCTTCAAGGTCCTAAGATAATCTTCATCAGTTTTCAGCTGATAACCTGATAACCTAAGTTTGCTTTATGCATCATTTTTTGCTTCAAGGCCAGGTTGGATGGGGTATTGAGAAACCTGGCCTAGTGGAAGGTGTCCCTGCCCATGGCAGGGGATGATATGGGCTTTAAATCCCTTTTATCCCAATCTGCTTTATGATCCTATGGCCACTGTTTCTTGGCTCCAGAGCTGACTGGTAACTCCTTCCTTTGAGATAACAGTGAGTCAGGTATTTCCAAGAAGGAGTTCAAAGCTCTGAAAAGAACAGCATAAACTTCAATATTCAGAGTTTTGTGCTGCCCTCTGAAGGCACCAACATCTTAAGATATGCAGAGCCCAGACTGCTGATACACACAGTAGTTCAGGGTCCCAAGTGAGCTGTACAAATTCTTCTCTGTCGAGGCAGAGCAGTTTTCTGTGCAAGTGATGTGTTTGCCTTGCCTTTGCTCAGGTCCTGGCAGCACCAGGGAATCCTCCTTCACTGTCACAAGGACCTGGCCACCGGTTTCTGCTTCAGAAGCTCCTCAGACTGTAAGCATTAGCCTTGCTGTAGCACACCTAGACAGAGTGGAGGGACTTGAGAGGTTACTGGGTCATCCCAACAGGTCACTTCTGCTGCTTTTGTCTGATTGCAACAGAATATCGTTTGGTAGTCTGCGTGTTTAGTGGTTATAAAGAGTGCTTATGTGCTCATTATTAGAGAGGGGAGGAAAAATACCCTGCTTAGCATGCATAAAGTACTTCCTTCTAGAGAGGGAAGAGCTTTAGCAACATTTTTATTTCTTTTCAGGCCTCTACTCCCTGCTCAGGCCCCTCAGACTGCCTGGATGTGGCTGCAAACCTGCAGGTATGGCAGGACATGGGCAGGAGTGGAGCTTGGGCCACCTGAGAGCACAGGGCTGCTCTGCCCTCCCTGTGCAGAGGGGTCAAACAGGCAGCTCTGTGTGTCCTGCTGAGCCCTGCAGCACAGCTGGGAGGGTGGGACATCATGAGACATCTTACTCATTTAAAAAAAATCACCAAATATTATTAAACCTGAACAAATGGGATTTGGCATAATTCATGTCTTCTGAAAATCTCCAAGCCTTTGTTTAACATCACAGTTCACACAATTGTTGCGGAAATTCTGCTTAAAACTGGGCCTGTTTCTTAAATTAGATTTTGGTCTCAGGTGTGTTTTTCCTGCAGAGGTGCAGAACACACAGAAGGCCTTTGGGTGCTGCATGAGCTTCTTGCTGTCAGTCCCTCTAATGCTCCTTGGCTTGTGTTTGACAGAACGCGTCTGTGTCACTTCCCAGAGAGCAGCACCCAGAGCATGGGCTCTACATTGGGATTGGCTCATGTGCAGCACTGCTGCTCATCCTGATTCTGGCTCTGCTTCTCTCTAAACGTGAGTACTTTCCATGGGCAGTGACTCAAGGATTATTGAGGTTTGTCCAGTCACAGCTGAGGCTGATGCCACATCTCCCACCTCAGGGCAGGGAGCTGAGATCCCTGGAGGCCCCTGTGCTGTGGCTGCTCACAATGGGAATTTCCTATCCTGAAAACATTTTTGAAGTTCCCTTATTTAGTTTCTTGCACATGAATTTGTTACAGGGCTTGCAAGGGTCTTCACGGTGAAGAGAGAGGCGAGAATCTTGACTTCATGTTCAGAAGGCTTGATTTATTATTTTATGATAATGTATATTACAGTATAACTATACTAAAAGAATAAAGAAGAAGTTCTCAGAAGTTAGCTAAGCTAAGAATAGAAAAAGAATGAATAAAAAAAGGAGCTCTCTCTGATTCTGTCCCAGACAGATTAGCTCTTAATTGTACACATCTAACATGAGCCAATCACAAGTACACTTGCTGCATTCCACAACAGCAGATAACTATTGTTTACATTCTTTTTCTGGGGCCTCAGCTTCCCAGAAGGAAAAATCCTAAATAAAAGATTTTTATAAAAAGATGTCTGTGACATCAATTTATCTTTGAACTGAGTACTTTACTTGCTTCAAATGGTTTAAACAAAATTAATTTTTTTTCTTTCTTTCTTTTCATTCTGAATGGTCCTTAGAATATTTTTACAACATCAAGAAGATGGGTGGTTCTGCAGGGTAAGTTTTCTGTTTCTGCTTTTGCTAGAAGGACAAATGAGGTTGCAGAAAAAAAATGTTGGTGTGCTGGCCATTCCCACCACATCCTTTGGCTTTCTTTTTTAACCTCAAGTTAATAGAAAACATTATAAAAAGAAACTAATAACTCCTGCTAGCTTTTGCTACTTAAAAGACAAAAATAAGCATCACTGTCAGTTCACATTACAGAGCTTGCTAACCTCAGGTGTCAATTGTCTCATAAGTGGAAAGATGATTCATTATCAGTCATGATCACATGTTTAAGCATATTTTACATGTTCTAGTGAGCTTGTTGATCTGTTCCTCTGTGGTTTTATTGTCTGTTTTTGGCTTTAACACCATGGTTTTTTACTCTTTTGTGCAGCCTTGTTGCATTTCAGAGGCCACGAGGTATGGGAAGCCATAGTGCCCTGGAAGAGGAGAATCCTGCAGAGGAAAATGTTTATATCATGGACTAAGGACTGGATGCATGGCTGCCTTTGTCACTGCTGGGACATTAAACAGTTTGCAAAATGTTGGCTGCTCCCTCTGCTCAGCAGCTGAGCGTGACTGCACTACTGAAGCATTATCCACATCCTAATAATAAAACAAATAAAAGCTACGCTTTAAATTAAAATCTTTATCAGCCTGTTCCAGAGACAGAAACCAAAACTGTCATTGGTGGAACTTTCCATTTCCTAAAGAAAGTTATGATTATATTTATTATCTGCTTCAAATTCTCGCTTCCTTGTTGGAAAAAAAAAAGAGGAAGTGCCAGAAGGGCACAATTGTGTTCACTGTGGATTCTATCTGCCACCTTCCACAGAGTCTGTGCCATCAGAGGGCAGAAGCAATCTCAGAGCTGTGTGACAAAGAGGTCACATGGCCAATCTTGGTGGTATTAGTAATTTAATACACACTTATTGTTGTATTTTCATTGCAATCAGGTATGGCCTATTCTGGTAGCAGCTCAGGAATGCAATATATTAATGTCTGTCCACCTGGAATTAAATCTGGAGGAGCTGTGGCTGCTCACCCCCAAGGGATATCCTTGAAGCCTACAGCATCAGAACCTCAATGGGCAGAACGGTCACAGCTTGTGTGCTGTGAGAGAATTATGACTAAGTGTGAGGTTTTTTTGGCAAAGGACATCACTGTTTTTCTGTGGCTTTCTTCTCAGGCACTTCTTTACCCTGAGAAGCCCCTGGGGTGGAAAGTCTCACTTCAAAGTTTCTAAAAATTCTGAACAATCTTCCCCCCTACCTTTGTAAAGTTAATGAAGTCATTTTCTTAGCTTGCAGAGAAATCATGGACATTGCAAAAAATATTAGCTGGAAGTCGGCCTTGCCTTCACACATCTCTAGATATCAGGAAAAGTGAGGGACAAAACCAGCTCTGCCATTTTCTGTCTTCACATCATGTGTAGCTTTGTGTAAGAAGGTACTGAATCCTGCTGATATCAGACTATATTTTTGCATTTGACTATTAATAACAATTACTGACCCCAAATCTCTGCCCCTGCTGCAGATCATGCTTTCCTTCTCCCTGCCTTAGCATGTTGCTGCTGGAGGAAGTCTGATCTGGTCTCTGAACTGGCTCTCAGGAAACATCTTCAGCAGTTTCTGCTTTCCACAGTTTTATGTAATCAGTCTCTACTGGGTCAGAGTTAGGCATGTGGGATCTCCAAAATCATCTGATTTCAACTGTTCATACCCTTAAGGAGTTTGTGGGCCAGCCTTAAGACTCCTAATCATAAAAGATGCTTGTTTGTAAGGATTTTTATATTAATATTACAGACTAATTCAGACTAATTCTTGCATAAGCAAGTTTTTCACCTAAAATAAAGTTCCAGAGTGTCTGATAACCAAAATCTTGAATCAAGCAAAATCTTTCTGCTCTGCAACTGCTTGGTAAACAGACTTTGCAAAGGTGGTGTGGAGCAAGAACTTTGCCTTGGGCATGCAGTGTAATACATTCCACAAAGGCAGAAGCTCCCTGGGCTTTTCCTACCTGCACTTGTGTCAGTGGATTTGGATCAGGCATTTCAAAAAGAGACTCAGACACAAGCAGGTGAATGGCTTGGAAGCCATTCAGCCATCAGGAGATTGTCTGGCAGCACAGTGAGCTGATGAGCTGAAAACTCTCTTTTTTGAGACACCTCTGCCTTTTCTGCCTGCAAGGAGCCACTAGATAGGAGTACAAAAGCAGAAAGTGCCCCATGTGTTTGTGGTTCCTTCCAGCACACTTGGATTTTGGGTGTCCTTTTTCCATGCACTCTGCTGTTGGCCCAGCCTTGCTGTAGAAACAGAGCTGAAAGGATGCTGTGTTCATCCTGTGCCTTTCCTGGTTGCCTGTGACATTCTGTCCATTCTGTATGAACAAGCTTCATGGGAATTTCTGGCTGAATAATGACCCAAGTTTGTGCCCCAGGTGGGATTCAGCTGCTCCTTGCACTGTCATCAGATGAGCATCAGCTCACAGCCACTGCTGGGTGGTCAGTAATGGGACAAACCATGATCATTGCAGGGAAAACGTCTCCAGGATATTGGAGAGCTCAGCTTTCATTAGTTCTGCTCACAGAGCAGCTGGGGCTGGGCCATTGTATGAACTGTACCTGGTAGAATATAGCAAATTAGGTATTTTACTCATTGCCTTTACTGCTAACACTTTATTTGCTTTTTTCAGTGCTAGCAAGCAGAAGGGTAATATTTTCATGGGCTTGACTATCATGATAAGCCCAAAATCTCACTACTAAAAGTGTAATGCCTGGTTAACAGCCCATCATTTTATCATTTGAACTTGGAATTGCACTCGTCTGCACTGTGCTACATTTATTTGCACAGAATTTTGTCTATCTGCAGTTCTTCATTCCTGACCTTACTGCCCTGAATTACTTTTGCTTTATTACTTGGCTGTTCCAAAGAACTTCCAGAGAACTCATTTATCAATTGGTCAGAAAGAAACAAAACAGTCAGAAGGAGTGAAATGTATTTCTTGAAGATGATGTTGCATTTCTTTGGGAAGGATGTGGTTTTGGCAACAAAACATTTGCAACAACTTCCTCCAAGGCTGTCTCTGCAAATAGAAAATGAAGCTGGGGAAAGAGAGGGGTCTTCAGGCAGAAGGCAGAAGCATGGGAAATGAGGGATTAAGCAAAAGTAAGTGAAGACAAAGTCTGAGGGGAGACTATGCCAAATGTTTAGGGGTGTAAAAGCACAGAATTTGTTCTGGCCACTCAGGACCCTGGAACAGAACTGGGCCTTAAGAGTTCCAGGGAATGGCAAAGCAAATAGAATATTGACATTTCTGGTGATAGTACCACGCTGAGTGTCCTGGAAAAGTTGAAAAGGACAGCCTGTTCCAGGGTTTACTCCCCTCTTGTTAAATACTTCCCAATGTCCTATATAAACCCCTTGGTGAGCTTGGAATCATCCCCAGGAGCTTGTAATCATCCTCATGTGTCCTGTCACTGGCTACCAGGGAGAAGGGATCAGCATTTCCCTGTCCATGTCCCTCCTCAGGAAGCTGCAGAGAGCTCTGAGCTTCTCTCAGCCCCCTTTTCTCCAATCCTGGAGTCCCCAGCTGCTCCTCACAGGACGTTCATTCCAGGCCCTGCCACCTGCTCAGTTGGCCTTGTCTGAGCACATTCACAGAATTCACAGAATTCACAGAATTCGCAGAATTCACAGAGTTCACAGAGTCACAGAATCACTGGGTTGGAAGAGACCTTAAAGACCATCCAGTCCAACCCAGCCCCACCACCTCAAATAAACCCTGGCACCCAGTGCCACATCCAGTCCTGTTTTAAACGCATCCAGGGATGGTGACTCCACCACCTCCCTGGGCAGCCATTCCAGAACTTTACCACTCTTTACATAAAAAAACCATTTTCCTGCTGTCCAACCTATATTTCCCTCGATGCAGCTTGAGACTGTGTGCTCTGGTTGTGTATTGCAGTACCTGAATGTCCTTCTTAAATTGTGCAGCCCAGAACTGCCCACAGTGCCCCAAGTGGGGCTGCAGAGGCCTGAGCACAGCAGGAGATCCCCCTTTGGCCAGTTCCTATCCGGAAACACTCTCAGCATGTCAAAAATGGAAATGGAGAAATGAGACTTCAGTGAGACTCACTCAGACTCAGGAAAGGATAAGATCTGGTTTCCTACTCTTCCACTCACTGCCCTGGTGTCTCCATCAGCCAGAATGTCCCATTTTGTGCTGTTTTACTGGATGGTGATACAGATCTTTATAGGTGAGTCTTCACCTGCTTTTTGTGTGTTTGCTCAGGAAATTAACATTGTTTTCAAATGAAAACCAGCAAGACTTGTTTTGTGAAAACAAAACAGTGAAAAAAAAAATCATAATTGTATATAGAACTTCAAGAATTTTCTTGTTTACAGAGTTAATACTGCTTGAAGGTTGTGTTTTTTTCACTTTCAAAAATGTGTGCGGTTTTCTCTGTGTTAGTTCCCTTGTTGTTTTCCTTTGCAGAGCTCCTGAAGGATGAGAATGGCTTTTTGTTATCTGCTCTTTAACTCAGCTCCACACTGAGAATGTGTTGTCTTGAGGTTCAATAGCCAGTTAAATGCTTCTTTTCTGTTTGTCAGTCATACCCTCTGCAATCTCATCAGTAAAGAAGCTTCAGTAAGGAAAAAAATAAAAAGGATTGATAGGGCAAAGATTCCAAATATCTTCTGCAAAGTAGGAAAATTGTTCCAGGAATACATCAAGGGGAAAAAAATTCTTCTCCAACATCTGTTTGGGCTGGAGGATGAATGTTTTTGTCCATTCAATGACCAGTTTGTGGGAGAGAAGACAACTACAAGAGCAACTATGGGAATTAGTGCTTAGTGCCAGTTGCACCTGAGGGTGGGTTAGAGACTGAGAACAAATATGAGCACACCTGTATGATCTGACCAATTATGAATACCCCTTTCTATTTTGGGTGGGATGTTAATTTCTCTCTCCATTTATCTCTCACTAATGAAGAACCTAAGAGAGGCAAAGCTCACAGAATTCAGTGGGAAAAGCAAGGCAGAGCCTTGGGTCAAACCTGGGTGCCTGGAAGGTCGGGGCAGGATTCCCCTCACAGGAAGAGCAGGGTCTCAGGAAGCTCCTCATTTCAAATACATGTTCATTCCCTCCTATTTACTGTTTCCTTTGTAAAATGAGTCTGTAGAAGAGGCTGCACCTGAGAAGTAAGTTATTTAATCCTTATTAAATAAGGATTCATGCTGTTCAATCCAGGCTGCTGCAGTATTGAAGCTCTGCTCAGCAGCCTGCAGTGCAGGCAGATGTTGGCAACATTAGCTTCACAGAAACTGAGGGAGGATTTGAAACTGCAAAACCTGTAACTTTCTAACAGGAATACTAGAGGGAAACTGCACTGAAGACACTCTGATGCCTCGTGTCTTTCCTCTTCTTCTTTCAAAGTGTTTACTTATTTATTTACTAAGTTCAGGGCTCTGCTTCTTCCAAAGACAAGAGTGGGCAAATTTTCATTTGTTAAAGGATTGCTTAATGAGGCTGTTTTTGTGCTGTGCAGAAATGGGCTGAAAGTGCAGAAGATGAGCCCATTTCTCCTCAAGAAGCAGCGACCTGAATTCTAGCAACAGTTTTAGCTGCTTTTGCGCATATCTTTGATGGACCTTCTTGAAATTATGTGTTAACCTGCTCATGACTAACCCCTTCCTCTCACAGAAATACTTTCAAGGTCAACTGCATGTCTGGTTCTGTCTCCATAGAGAGAAGCTGTTTTCTCTGTTTTGCTGTTTCAAGGCAAACGAACCTTCCCTTTCCAGGGGCCACAGCTACCATCTCTCAAAGCCTTATCCTGTATTCAGGAATTCAGTTTCTGGCATCTCCTGCCTTCATTTCTCTGCAGAAGCTCCTGCCCTTCAGGCAATATTGCCTGTTGTTTTGTCTGCCTCTATTCTTTCAGCATTTGGAGCTGTGGAAACCTGAACGGGTTGGCTTCTCTTGCCAGTGGGATGAGCAATAATGGATCTGAAATGTCATCCCAATAACAAGTCATGAGGCAGCCTGCCACAGACTGAAGCCTCACCTAGGGAATTGTCCATTAAAGAGAAAACAAAAGGGACATGGACAGAGTTGGAAGCATCTGTTTGCTACCTGGGAGTTGTGCCAAAAAGGAAAGGCATTCAAACAGCTGGCAAAATAGAAATGTTTGGCAAACCAGGGCTGAAGCTGGTGATAAAAGCAGCAGCAGCAGCAAGTCCTCTTTGGGGTGAGCAAGCTGGCCATGAGACATCAGATCTGAAGGGCTGGAGGACAGGTCTGGTTGTTCCCCAAGCCCCTCAGCTCCTGCTCCACAGTGTGTAAATGATAACATAGGGGCAAAAGAAAGGTAGGAGGACTGACACAGAGCAGGTGGGTGTAAACCAGGAAAGATTTGTTCCTGTCCAGGAACTTTTTTGTGTAGTGCCTTTTGTGAAGAAGAAATCTCTTTTAAGGCTATCTAGACCATCATAAACAGTTAAGAGGGAATAACATATTGCAAATATTCAGACCAGATGCCAAGGTGGGCATCGGCTGTAAACACCAACCTAAGCTAGTCACTAAGAGTAAGAGGACAAAGAAAGTGTGTATGTGCTCTTTTTAAAATCAGCATAACACCAACAACTAAAGTTTCTCTGTAGACAGAGTTCCACAAGGTAAGGGGGATTGGTTGGCAGGGCTTGCTCAGTGCACTTTCTGAGAACAGGTTCCTACAGACAGATCCCAACTGCTGTGCCAGTTTAATTAGGCCCTAATTTCACACATGAACAGGTGTTTTGGATCCTGCTTTTGAGACTGTCAGTGAAAGGCAACTACAACAGCATTTCCTTT
This sequence comes from Melospiza melodia melodia, assembly GCF_035770615.1. Classification (NCBI taxonomy): domain Eukaryota; kingdom Metazoa; phylum Chordata; class Aves; order Passeriformes; family Passerellidae; genus Melospiza; species Melospiza melodia. Next base: position 16,236,700 of record NC_086207.1, on the reverse strand, counting down.
TTGAAGGAGGTGATGGTGGGCTGAGAAAACCAGATGTCTTTCACAATAGGGTTCTGAACAACTTTCAAACAGCTTCCTAGGACAGGAGATGGGATGGGAGCAGAGCTCTCAAATTCCATTTGCAGAGGTCCAGTTTATGCTTGGGCTGCCAGTGACAGACTCCAGCTTTGCTCACCACATATCTGATGTATTTTATGAGCTTCTCTCCAGCACCTGGCCAGGACCAGAGCAAAGAGCAGAGCAAAGCCTGAGAGCTCCTGGATGCTGCCTGTAGTGCCTCGGGGCACGAGCTGCAGGAGAAGCCTTGGGGATCAGCAGCTCTGGCTTGCAGGCAGGAGGGTTTGGTTGTTTGTTACAGACATATTTTATGAAAAATTCCTTTGCCAGGATTTTTTCTCCTGAGAGGCCTCAGAAATGAAATGTAAACAATAATTATCTGCTGCTGTGGAATGCAACAGGTGCATCTTTGATTGGCCTGATGCGGTTGTTTTTAATTAATGGCCAATCGCAGTCCAGCTGTCTCAGACTCTGGTCAGTCACAAGATTTTGTTGTCATTCCATTCCTTTCCATTCCTTGGTAGCCTTCTGATGAAATCCTTTCTTCTATTCTTTTAGTATAGTTTTATATTTATACAAATAATATATATATATAGTTTTATATTTATATATATTATTGATATAATTTTCTTTTAATATAATATATATCATAAAATATTAGATCAGCCTTCTGAAACATGGAGTCAATATTCTCGTCTCTTCCCTCATCCTGGGACCTCTGTGAACACCACCACAGTTGTTCACTCCCTGTGTTGAGTAGGCAGAGTCACCATCAGAGACTGACATCCCCTCTCCTTGTTCTCCATGGCAGCCCCCACGGTGTGTGACATGGTTGTCAGAGGGACAGAGGGACAGCCTGTGACCCTGCCCTGCTCCTACCGCGTGGCGCGGCGCAAGGACATCTCCGACATGTGCTGGGGCAGAGGCCGCTGCCCCAACTCCAAGTGCTCCAACAAAATCCTGCACACCAGTGGCCCCACGGTGACCTTCAGGGTGTCTCAGAGGTACAGCCTGAGCGGGTCTGTTCCCTCTGGAGACGTGTCCCTCACCATTGGGGCGGCCCAGGCGCAGGACGCGGGCCTGTACTGCTGCCGCGTGGAGATCCCCGGCCTCTTCAACGACATCAAGCGCAACATCCGGCTGCTGGTGGCCAGAGGTGGGTCTGGGGGCCCTGGGGACATGGCCAGCAGGGACAATCCATTCCCTAGGTACTGAAATTGGAGTCTATGTGTGCTTTTTTTTGGTTGTTTTGGCAAGGAAGGTCTCTGTTCTTAAAACCCCTCAGCCCTGCGAAGTGAAATTTAAAAGAGACAGGTATCCCGAAAGTGATACACTGTGCTTTTTTTAGAACTAAACAAAGCACCCTTAAAAGAAAAACCCTAGAAGCAGCTCTAGTCTATGGCAGTAGTGAAAGCACTAAGCACAGAAAGATGTCACGATAGCAAATAATCTCCAAGCAGTGCCACGTGTGACAGGAAACAAAAGAAGTCTCAACTGTGTTTCCAAAAGAAGCCTATAACACAAGAGATCCTCACTCCTTAATAAACTGAGAATTGATTATCTAAAAAGTAGTGATAGACTATGAATTAGTAATCTAAAAGATAGATGTACTAAAAATTTAGTAAGAAGAAGAGAAATGTTTTTAGAAGGTTTTCATTCTTTCTGTGTGTTTCTTTTTACATATAGTTCTAAGCTAATAAAGTTTTCTCTTCTTTATTCCTAAGTTAGAGCCTACTTTACTCTATTCCTAGTCACATCTCACAGGAAACACAAAAAAATATGTATTTTCATAAGAGCACTAACATTGCGCCAGCATCAAACCGTGACGTGTTTTTCCCAAATTACGTATTTTCCAAGGGAGATCACAGCATCACAGAATTCACACAGAATCACAAGGTTGGAAGAGACCTTCAAGATCATCGAGTCCAACCCCCTTCCTGACACCTCAACTACACCATGGCACCAAGTGCCACATCCAGGCTTTTTTTGGAGTCACAGTCAATGTGCAGTTTAAATTAAAACAACTCCCTAAATTTTACCCTTTTTTTTTTTGCCTTTCAAATGAATATTTAATTTCTCGGTGTGTAGCTCGGCTTGACTTTTTAAAAGATGATGGAATTAAAAAGGGATTTGTAATTTAAAGAGCACTTGGAATGATACTCACTTTTTCATTTGAGGTTCACCCCAACACTTTAGTTTCATCCATGTTGTAAGGAAACACATTAGGATGATCCACCCTTAAGGGTGCTTCCTTCCCCTTAAGGGTGGGTCCTCAACATCCACATATTTGGAAATCTTGTCTCAGAATCTTGAAGGGCTTCTTCCCCTTCCTATTATTTTTCTGAGCTGCAGGATAAAGCCAAGTCTTGCACAGAAAAAAATGAGATGATACCCACCCTCCACAAAGCAGAAAAACATTTCTTTTTTGGCTTTTACAGTGCAGGGATTGGTGTTCACGGCACATTTGTTTGTCTTTTTTAAACAATACAACAGGAGAAAGTGTGAAAAATGCTGCAGTTGATTGTCTGCCCCTGAGGCTGAGGGCAACAGACCATAAAAAAAAGAACCAGTTGCAAAAATTAGCAAAAAGATTGTAGCTGGAAAATGGAGCTGTTTTAGTTATTGTATTTTTATGAGGACATTGAAAAGCAAAATAACAAAGTTTTCAAGCTTTGGGGTTTTACCACACCAGGTTCTGGCCCTTCCATTTCTGGTCATGATGATCAAGGAGGGGCTGTTTGAGACTGGTAAAAGAAAAGCAAATCTATAAATCTGTGAATTTATTTCTTGGACGGGTCATGCTTTCAGCTAATTAAAATAGTAACTCCCCCACCTTCATTTTCAGTGTTTTAGCAGCCAGATAATTTTTATTCAGTTCTGCATTGGCTTCCCTCAGGGCTGGTTGTGAATGCTCTGACCTGGCTTTTCCCTTGGCTGTGTTTTTTCCATGCAGCCCCTCCAGTGACCACCACCACCACGACCACCACCACCACTACCACCAGCACCACCACCACAGAAGCTCCTGTTTTCTTCAAATATTTTACAGAAACAACTTCTGCTCCTCAAGCAACCTCTGATCTCCAGCCAACACCAGAGACCATAGTCCTGCTGACAACCAGCCCCCTTCCACCAGCAACCACAGCCCCCCAGTCTCCAGCAGTAACTACAGGGGACACCTCTGCTCCCCCAACCATTGCTGTTGGGACAGAAAATGATATTTTTACTGAGACTGTGATGGAAACGAGTGCTCCCCCAGATTTTCCAACCACTTTCCAAGCAACTGGTGTGACAACTGAAGATGACATGTTCTGCTCCACGCTCCCTGGAAGCACAGAGGGTAACAGCACCAATCCTTCCCTTTTTCTGTGTAGCAGAGATGGTCTGTGTTAGCCTGGCTGCCATCATAGAGACTCTCCAATACTTATATTTATATCAGGGAAGTCCTCTCTGAGATGCCTATGGGTGTGTTTCAGGGGGTTTAGGCAAACACAGGTCAGATGTTGTAGATGATGCAAAATTGGGATGAACAGCCAAGGCAGCAGAGGGTCAGGCTTCCTGCAGAGGAGCTTTAACATGGAGAAATAATGTGGCAGAACCCTCATGAAGTACAACAGGAATAAATGCAAAATACAGCACCTGAAGTGGGGCAAGAGAGATTCACTGAACTAATTTCTTTTTTCTTGATTTGTGAAAGACAATTTAAATTGCCGGGTGAAAAGTTTAGTTTAGAGTACGTTCTGCTTGAGAAATAGTGACAATTCAAAGTTTAAAACTGAGTATTTACATTCTCATCTCATATGAAGGCTGCTTCTGTTATTAGTGATCAGAGTGATCTGTCATCAAACCATTTGTGGGTTGCTACTTCATCCACATTACTGACTTCATTTCCACAGACTGATGTCTGCACAGATTTGAATGCCATGTGGATACCCTTTTAATTAGTGATCTTTATCAGCATTACTTTTTACTTTGTTTCAGTGACCACTGAATTGCCAGATACACTTCCAGCTGCAGAGGAAACCTCCACCTCTGTCCTGATAGAAGAGCCCTCAGTCAGGGGTGAGTAGGACAACATTACAAGGTCAGAAGTTGCTTGCTCAGAGAAATTAAAAAAGTTGGCATCAACAAAACTGTTGAGTATTAAGAGTGCACCAAACAGGTACTGATGATTATTCATTGCAGCTGGCAGGATCTGGGGTCCACACAGAAATTGTTTGAAATCACAATGTAACAACAGGTGAGAAAAACATGTTTTTATACCTCCAAAGGAAGTTGGTTTTGAGTAACTCATGACTGTCAGATATCTCTGCGTCTGAGAGAAGTCAAAAACCAAACTTTTCAATATGGCTGAATTCTCAGATATCTGATTTGTCATCACTATGAATTCATTGAGATCTCCATTTTAAATCTTCCCCATGTGTTGTGCCCCCAACAGAGAACTTAATGCTAAAATTCAAGGATGACATGTTGTACTTGGCCTCCTAGTTCTAGTCAGAGTCATGTCTTTGATAAAATACAAGCACATGGGATGTGGAGACACATCAACACAGCTCCCACAGGGGGCTGGTCAGAACTGAGATAGCTGGGGCAGATTTGGTTATGAATGAGATAACATACTCTGAGAAGTTAAAAAAAAAATAAAAGAAAAATAGCAATGGGATTATATCTTGGAGAGACGCTATTTACAAGAATATGTAGTGACAGGAAAAGGGGGAATGGCTGCAAACTGACTGAGGGTAGGTTTAGATTGGATATTAGGAAAAATCCTTCCCTGTGAGGGTGGGGAGGCCCTGGCACAGGGTGGCCAGAGAAGTCGTGGCTGCCCCATCCCTGGAAATGCCCAAAGCCAGGCTGGATGGGACTTGGAGCAGCAGTGAAGGTGTCCCTGGGTTTTCCTCTTTTTTGAAGAAGGCATGGGTTTCCCACAGCTTCCTCAGCCCCCATTTGTGGTGGAAACTCATCCTTTTCTTTTGGTTGCAAGGTGCTTTTGCCCTTCTCGTTCCCTGAGAGTTCATTACTCCTCACATGAAGCAGTGACGGCCACTGCAGCTCTCACTCTCTCAGGTGGCTGTGCCAGTAATCATTTCAATCTCTTTCATTTTCAGAGCTTTCAGCAAATTCAGATGGCAATGCTGGGAACTATGAAGATAGAGGAGATGAGGCAAAACTTCCTGTAAGTTTCAAGAGTGTTTGAGTAGAAATCAGGACAGCAGGACATGCAAGTGATTTTCAGTGTATTCCTACTACAGAGAGAACTTTTGCAAACAGTAGCTTGAACTTGTATTTAGAAGATCAGGAACCACCTGTTCCTCTTTTCAGTGGCTAGAGCCAAAGTCTGAGCATTTCATCTGACTTGGACACCTCAGAAAAAACTGATTCCCCGTGAGACAGGGGAAGTGAGATTGGGAAGGTAACATCCTTAAAGTAAAAGGCAATTTAGGAGGCTGTTGGCTGTTACACCTCCCCCTGTCTCTAAGAGAAGGATGGGAGTGACTGAGTTCCTACCTCTTTGGACACCTTATTGAGAAGTTCATGCTAAATGGGCTGAATCTGGTTTCAGTATTTCAGAATAAGGTTTATTAAGTGCTGAAGGGTAATTAATGTTGTTTATCATGATGTCTCTTCTCAGCACTTTGTACAGGCAAGCTCAGAACAGCATTGCAAACTGCAGCCCAGTGCTCTGAGCACCACTGCAGCCCCTCCTGTGCAAATAGCTCTGAAGGAAACGTGCTCCCAAAGCCTTTTCAGCCTCTCTCTTCTCCCTTCCAGTTTCCCAGCTCTGCCATTGTCATTGCCTGCGTCGTAGTGGGGTCCATCCTTCTGGGCTTGTTGGTTTGGAAACGTGAGTATGCTGAGCTGAATGATTCTAATGTCCTGCTGAGTCCCTGGCTGTTCTGGGAGCTCTGCCATGGCCCTGCAGCCAGGGCTGTGCTCACTTTGTGGGAGTTTCTGTCCTTTCTCCAGGGCTGTGGCAGCATCAGGGGGCCAGGGAGGATGAGCTGGGGGGGATGCACAGGAGGCAGCCTGTGCAAAGAACCTGTGCCCTCACTTCTTGCAGGGCTGGCTCATCCTGTTGGCTCTCTCTTTATAGTTAAGTGGCTCCATAATTTCCTGGAAATGCTCCTAAAAGACACTGGTGTAACTGAAATCAGGATGGGATCCTTTCTTTCCTGCTTAGCCCACAGAAATTTTGCACCTTGCTGTCATTGCTTCTGAGCTCATTTGACAGATACATTGGAATTATAGATTTTGTTTTGCCATTGTAACATTAATATTATTTTGCTTCCAGGTAAACAGACAATGAAGTTTATAGTAAAAAGGTAATCCATTTTGTAATTTCCTATTAAAAGTTCCAGTGTAATTTTTCTTAGAGACAGGAAGGTATATTGGCCACTGATTGTAATGGGTGCAGTATTGGTTTGTGGTGCTGATTACCAAAGTTCTATTAGGAGGAAACTTCAGGTAACTTCACTCCAGAAATTCAATAGTCGTTCCTGGATGCTGCTTCTGTGTAGGAATTAACAGAAACCCAGAGCTATGGAGAAATTAAACAACAATTACTGCAGTGTAGTGACTATAGCATAAGGTAGTGCTTCATCTGCTTTTATTTTTGATTGAGTAGCAGGACACGATACCTTGTGCAAATGTACTTGATAAGTTCATATCTTCTGGCTTATTTTGAAAAAAATAAACCCATCAGCCCTTTTCCAAAGACCAGTAATTTTTCAATGGTAGCTGGTCCTTCACTGCTTGCTCTACATGGGAGACAGGGACTGGGAAGAGATTCTTTTCTGAATCCCATGGTGGTTACCCTGCAGCTGCCATTACAGGGTTGAAACAACCCTCCCCTATCCCATGAGAAGGTTGCAAACCAGGTAAATACCTCCCTGCTGTAAAAAGTAGGAGTTACTTCATTGCAGACACTGCAGCTTCAGGTTTCCATTTCCGTGGGAATTTGCTGATGTTACAAATAAAAAAGAATGCTCTGGAGCAGCAATGTCCATTTGCCCCATCCACAGTGATCTGTGCTTCTCACTGCAGTGCTGGACCACCAGAAGAGAATGACAGAGCTTTCGGTGGTGCTGAAGGAGAAAACAACATTTTTTCCCTGTGAAGAGCTCCTACATCACCTGCAGATGCCATGGGAAATAAAAAGGGCCTGATCCATGCTGCACTGAGAGATACTTGTGAGCCCTCAAAATATCAGCGGGTAAAAAACAAAGGCCAAAGCTTCAACCATGAAAATTTAAAATCTTTGTGCAAATTTTCCCACATCACCCTTAAAACTCACTGCATAAAGAAGCTTATTTGAGAAGGGGCTTTATGCATTATTCATGGATGCTTCTGGCATCTGCCTTCTTACTATCACATGTTGCACAATTGAATTTGTTTTTCTCCATTTTTACTAATGCTCTTCCTTGAATACAACTTGTACTCTGAGGAACAGAAGAGATCACATGGAAGGCTGCCTATCTTCAAATTGCCATGAAGAAAGAAAAGGAATCATAAAATACAGATTTTAATGCTTTTATGTAATCAACAGAAAAATTAAGCAACAAGAATGCTGTGAGTTTAAATCAGAAATGCAGATTACTTAAGGGGTATCACTACTGCCTGTGATTCAGCATGTTTGAATAACCCTTGGAGAATATGTTAATAAATTCTGTAATTTTTTTGCTGGCAATTGGACTTTTTATGCCACATCCTAAGGCATTTCAACAGGAGTTAGGTATTTCCCAGGTGTGGAAATGACTGGTGTGCTGTCTCAGCTCTCCAGAGAAATACTGCAGCATTAGCAGAGGTGGAAGAAGAACAACCTAGAGGGGAATTTCTCTACCTTTCCTCCACAAACCACTAATTTCTAAATCTGTTAAGGAAAAGGGATTGTCCATAGAGGGTGGGATCATTGATGGATGATCTGCAGAGATGTTGCATAATCCCCTGGGCTCCTCACCCATCCTGCTGCAGGGATTTTGGGACAAATCCCGAAATGTCCCATTCTGGGCCATGGCCTGTGGGCTCCCAGGCTGGGTTTGCTCAGCTGGGGCTGTGACTGTCCCACCCCAGTGACTGTGGCTGTCCCACACCAGTGACTGTGGCTGTCCCACCCCAGTGACTGTGGCTGTCCCATACCAGTGACTGTGGCTGTCCCACACCAGTGACTGTGGCTGTCCCACCCCAGTGACTGTGTCTGTCCCACACAGTGACTGTGGCTGTCCCACCCCAGTGACTGTGACTGTCACCACCCCAGTGACTGTGTCTGTCCCACACAGTGACTGTGTCTGTCACACACAGTGACTGTGGCTGTCACACACAGTGACTGTGACTGTCCCACACAGTGACTGTGGCTGTCCCACCCCAGTGACTGTGGCTGTCCCACACCAGTGACTGTGACTGTCCCACACAGTGACTGTGGCTGTCACACACCAGTGGCTGTGGCTGTCACACACAGTGACTGTGACTGTCCCACACCAGGGGCTGTCCCACACAGTGACTGTCCCACACAGTGACTGTGGCTGTCCCACACAGTGACTGTGACTGTCCCACACAGTGACTGTCCCACACAGTGACTGTGACTGTCCCACCCCAGCACAGGGACCTGACATCTCTCACTTCTAGCCATGAATCCCACACAAACCTGGGAGGAATGAAAGGAAACAAGCCAAAAAGAAAATCCCAAACAGTTTTGATGTAGTCCTTTGAAAAACACAAACTTTTCCTTTTTGCCTTTTTTTCCCCCACCCAATTAAACCTGCTAATTCAGTCAACAATATCTCCATTGCAGCTTCCAATTGGCAGAGTTGGGCCAATCCTTTTGCTCTTACTAATTAGCTCCTCACTAATGACTTCATTACAGCAGAGCTGGCTCTCACTTGGGAAGGTTCTAGCACATTTGCTGTGGTGCTGGCTGGACTTAAAAGCCCCTGGTTTTGGGGAGTTGTGCAAGGAGAGAAGAGATGGGAGCCAACAAAGTGAGTTTGATCTGATCAGCCATGTGGAAATACAGCCCTGAGAAGCTGCAGGGAAGCTGTAAGTGTAACTTATACCACTGAGCATTCTTATTTATCTTTTTATCCAGCCCAATTATTGAGGCAGAGCCTTGGGTTTGGAATGGCAATCGGAGGCAAGGATTTGGGGAGGGTTGTATTTAAATGAAAATTCATTGGAGTTATTTGTGAGGACTGGGGCTGTCAGTGTGTTCAGGGAAAGGTTAAAGTGAGCCTTTTAAATGTAGCTGGAGGAAATGCTGCTTTCCAAAAGCAACAGAAGCTCAGAATGCAGTCTCTGGGTCTAGTGGAGAAAAGCTGGATGAAAGCAGCAAGTGTTTAGAAAGAAAAGGCTGTGGGAGAGGATGTCATTGGCATCTGGAAATGTTGGCCTTTATTTTTAAGACTTTTAGCTTGAAGGCAAAAAAAAAAAAAAAAAAAAAAATTGAGTAAAAATAAAGCACTGTAGCCAAAACCCCCTCTGGTAACAGATTAAAGCAATACACAGAGGGCAGAGGAGCAAAGCCATTTCCTTTAAAACCACCCTTCATTTCCCCAAAGCTGCAGTCCCTCCATCCTGGCCTCCCACCACCTCTCAAAGTGCCAAGCACCACGAGCTAAAATTACCCAGGTCTGAGTCCTCTCCCCAGCACTTGGAGCTGCTGGAGTTATCTCAGCACTTATGGACTTGCACAGGGAGCCTGGGGCAGAGCAAAGCAGGTTTTAATTTGTTTAGAGTCCATGTCAAGCCCAAATGTTGTTATATCTGGAGAGCCTGGCTTGGCTCTGTGGAGCAAGGCGGTTAATTAATGGAGGATTTAGCTTTTGGTCCAAGTAATAATTTTTACTGGTCCCCAGTACTTTGTGGACAATTGTCTGTATCAAAATGACTGATTAGAGAGGGTAAAGGAGGTCTGACGTGAGGAGATAATGACTGAACTGGCAGATTAGTATGGAGGAGGTACAGAAAAGCAATTAAAAAAGGAGATTTGAATATTTTGGGATATGGGGTTGACTAATGAGGAAACAGGAGGAAATAAAAAAAAAGAAAGGCAAGTGCTGAGTTAGGAATACAAACCCCTTAAAGAGAAACCAGAGGAATGAATTAAATATCATTTTGAGATTAATAAGAGACCTCTCTTAATAGACTTTATGGGAGCTGACTGTTCTCATGGTCCCTTTCCATCTCAGCAGCACATTTCATTATGTTTCCAGGTTTGTTTCTTAGCCTTAATGTGCTTTTCTAGGCATTTTTTAAGGTTAATATAAATAAATCTCTTGGTTTCAAAGGTGAAATGTAATTGGGGCTTAAGAAAAAGCAAGCAGAAGGGAAGAATGTGTCTGAGTACATAGGAAATTAGAAATAAGAATAAATAGCATCATGGGACTTGGGGAAAGAACAGAGATAACCACACAGTGTGAGATGAATGCATGAAAAAGTGGAAAATTTTAGCCTGGTAGAAAGAGGAAATGGGATGTGCTGCCACAGACATGACAGCAGATGGCAAAATTGAGCTGCAGAGACTGTGCAGAGAAACATCTGGAGAGATGAGGAGAGGCTGTAAAGGTGATGCAGATTTGCTGACACTGAGCAGAATCACTGCAGCCTCCTCCAGTGACCATGGAGGTCCCAGCCAGGAGTGCATGGGCTGAGCTCGTGGCTCCAGGGGATGCTCTCAGCACACTGGGCCCTGGCTCATGTGGCCTCCAGCAGCACAATTTCCTGCCAGCCTCAGCAAGCCCCTGGTTTTCTGGTGCTCCTGGGGCTGGGGTGACCATGCAGTTCTTGGTTTCCTCTTCCCGCTGCCGTCTAACCCCAGCTGGGAGCAGGGTGGTTTTGGTTTCCCTTGCTAATTTAAAACACAAACCCCAAGACTCAGCAGCTCCTGCAGTCACACTGTGGAAGCAGTGACCTGGGAAAGGAAATGTCAGCCCTGAACAAACCCAGAGCTCATTTCAGCCTCCACTCCCTCCGGCCATCCAGCAGGACGGGGGTCTTGGCAAGGAGCCCTCCAGGGAATCACCTTGGAGAGTGCTTAGGAGCTCAGAGGAGCTCTGAGATTGGAGTGGGGCTTCCCACAGAGAACCCTCATTTTCTCACCCTCATTTCCTCACCCTGTAGTGCAGAGTCACAGAATCAATGAGGCTCAAAAAGATCTCCAAGATCATCGAGTCCAACCCATGGCTGATGCCCACCTTATCACCCACACCAGAGCACTGGGGGACTGTTCCTTCAACACCTCCAGGGATGGGGACTCCACCTCCCTGGGCAGCCCTTCCAAGGCTCAACAGTGCTTTCAGTGAAGAAATTCTTCCCGATGTCCAGTCTGTACCTTCCCTGATGCAGCTTGGTACCATTTCTTGTCCTGTTGCTGATTTCCTGCCCCACCTGGCCACAACCTCCTTGCAGGGAGTTGCTGAGAGCAAGAAGGTCCCTCCTGACTCTCCTTTTCTCCAGCTAAACGCCCCCAGCTCCCTCAGCCTCTCCTCACAGGGCTTCTTTTCTAACCTCTAAAGCTAAGGAGCTCTGTGTAGTTTGAAACTGAGACAGGAAGGATCATGAGGACACTGGGAAGAGAGAGGAAAATTGGAGTGTGCAAATACCAGTGGAAGGGCTGGGGAGGAAGTTGTTGGGAAATTATTTCTGGTAAAAGTTCATTGCCTTTTTTTAGTCTTTCAAGCCCTGACCCTTCTACAAGGGGAAGGGAAATCTACCACTTCTCAAAAATATATATATTTTTTAAATTTATAAGAAAAGAGGCAGAATATTCTCTAACTATTTCAAAATGCAGCTTCTTTTTTTAAGTATCTAGAAAAAAAAAAGAGGAAAATTTAGTGAGGGTGTGTTTTGGGGTTTTTTTGGTGGCTTGGTATTTTATAATACCTAGGAGAAGAGGTGTATGGTAGGTAATCCAAACTAGGAAATAATTCCTGTCTATATTAATATATTCTAAAACAAAGTATACTAAGGCCTGACTATCTTGTATCATATACATATTCTGTAGTTCTACTGATATAAGTGAACACTGAATCCAGGAAGGTAACCCCTTTTCATGCTTAAATGCACATCTAATGAAGATTCATGGCTTCAAAGGTACCAGAGCCGGTGTCATCCTTAACTAAGCCATCCAGTAGTTAATAAACATCACACAATCATCTGCATATTTAATGCAGGGCAGAGAAATTTATGGAGAAATCTCTAGCTTTTAATCCAGCAATGAATCATTGATGGGATTTTGGGTTGTTCACTTTGTGCTGAATTAAGTTGTCTCTCTTCACCAAGTGAGCCCCGACGTGGGCAGCGTCACCAGCCAGGCTGCACAGTGATGGATGGTGCTGGCATAAATTATTTATTGGCCATTTCAGATCACTTGCCCAGCAGTGAACTCAGCCAGTTAATTTTAAGTCTGTTCATCTCCATTTCTAAGTGTACAAAAAGGTTTCCATGTACATGAAATTCATCTCCCTTCCTTCCTCCCCCTCCTTCCAGTGAATTACTTGTGTGGTTTGGGTGGGTTTGGGATGCAAACTGTCCCTTAGAGGGTGTGGTGACAGTGTCCTGGCATGGGAGACTGTTTGTCCAAGTTGGTTCTGCTTCTTCAGCTCTCACTTGTGTCCTGCTTTAAGAGCCATGGAATTGAAATTGTTGTGATTTCTTAGCTTGTCACACATGTGGTACAATCCTCTTTAGTCCACATGGGCTGTGCAGAGAATGTGTCAATGCACTCAGGGTGAGGAGGGAAACTCCAGAGGCTGTAATGATCAAACACTGATTATTATTTTTTTTTTAATTATTTTAAATTTTATTTCTACCTGCAAGCCTCAGCCAATGCTGGGGCAGAGCCCTTTGCCAGGGCTTTCCTTTGAGCTCTGCTTCAAGGACAAGGGACATTCAGCCTCTCAGTGGAGCAGAGAGTCAATGCTGCTTTTGAATTCTGCTTGGTGTTTTATGCCCTTGGTCCATTATCTAATGGGGAATATGATGAGGTAATTATGGAAATACACAAATTGCAACCTCATGAATACCAAAGAAAGTCGTGATGATCCATGCTAAAAGAATGCATAAAAATGCAAATCATTTGTAAATGGGGAGCAGTAAATCTTGTTAGTATTAATAACTTGGAGCATTTAATTGCATCAGGTCTTGATGAATTCTAACCAAAGCTGTCTGAGGAGATGGTTTTAGGGCTCTCACCCTGTGAACTGTGTGCCATGAGGTCAAGGGGAGCTGAAACTTGGATCCTCTTGGTGGATCCACCTTGGGCTCCTCTGTGAGCTCTGCTTGGCTGGTTCCTGTGTGGGATAACAAAGGGATTGGGATTTATCTTCAGGCTGCTCTCTGTTCTTTGTCATATCACACTGTATCTTGTCTTGGTTTGTGAGGTGCTTCTGATGCCTTTTGGGGCTACCTAAAAACAGAGGCCAGACAAAATTAAGGGAATAAAAAGTGGTTATATTTATTGAAGGGTCGTTGGGTACGTTAAAGGCAGATGAAGCCCCCCAGGGGCTACACCCAAAATTGGTCACAGGTTTTCACACTTTTATAAGTTTTGTCCATTATTTCTGGTAAAAGTTCATTCATTCATATTGGGGGTTTATTTTGCAATTATAGCTTTAGGTAATGAAGTCATTTACCCCAAGTTTGCTCCCCCCAACTCATTTTTGTTTTACATTTCTTGGGGCCTGAGGTAGTGAGGTGTCCCTGATTCTCAGGTCTGGAGAGGAATTGTTGTGTCTGAACAAAATGGGAAAGCAGTAGCTAACACTCCACATGGAATCCAGAGCTATACATTAAAGAATGATTACAAATATATGAAAAATATACAGGCTAAAATTCTAAGGCATAACTTCCAGCAGTATCCTCGGGAGAAATTGAATGCTTGTTCAGATTTTTGCAATTTTTTGTGCTACTGTTGTGATACCTCAGGCCAGGTGTGAGGGGCTTTTGTCAGGAGTCTGCTGGGTGAAGATTCCACCTGGAAACAACTCACAGAATCTTTCCCAATTCATTAACCAACACCTCCTTGAACTTTGCCAGGCTTGCCAGTGGCTGGGTGTTTGGTGGGGCTCCTATTTATCAGCTCTTCCTTTCTCTTCAGTTCATTCCTCCTCTGTCTAGAGCTGAGTTATTCTGCCCTAATCCAAGATACTGGATGGCACCTCCACACATGAACCCTGCAGCTTCATAAACCTGATGAAGGAGAGAGGAATATTCCAAGAGAAAATGAGAGAAGGTCATGATTTATTGCTAATAAACAGCTCCCTGGATCTTATTATCTTTGCTGTGTAGAAGCCTGGAGATCCAGATTGGGCTTTATAATTCACATTGAAATTCAATGCATCACATGTCTCCTGTAAAGCCACATTTTTGAATGATACTCAAACCCTATTAAACAGGTACTCATTAAACCACAACACCCTATAAATTCTTCCTGAGTTTTGTTGACAGTACACATCAAACACGAACCTTTAAGTGCTTTTCATTTTCCTGGTAGCGGGCTATCATAATGCATCACATGACAAAATAATGTGTTTACATGACAGATTTAATGCTTGATCTGCTGCATGAAATGCTTCAGAGCACCAGAAGACAAAAATGTAACATTATACTTCCAAGTGTCTATTAATTCTTAACTAAGAATAAATTACAGTGAGGTGCTGATAGAAATGGATGAGGGAGGCACATGGAAATGGAAGGAATTCATGAGGATCAGTGACATGGCAGTGAATATTAAATGCAGACATCATAGTTAGGGGGAAAACACAGCATCTTTGGGTTGGCAAGAGACTGCTCCACGGGTCTGGGTTTCTTCTTTTGGGTCCTGACAGCCCACACAGGCTTGTAGTGAAGGTCATTTAGTGCAATACAACAGGTCAGGTTGGATTTATTTTCACTTTTCCCTCCTAAATGGTGCCAGCAAGGAGTCCCAGCTGGTCCTGTCCTGTGAGCAGGACTGGAACTGAGCCCAGCTCTGGGGACATGAGGGTGCCCCGCCAGCCCTTTGTGTCCCTCCTAACCCCTGTGGGCTTTGCCTACCCTGTTGTATTTCTTTGTGAATTGTCATCCTCTGCCTGGCCTGACAGCTGAGGGGACACCATGGGATGGCTTTGGAACCTTACAGATCCACAGCAAAGCTCTGCATGACATTTTGTGGAGTTCACTGAGGGCCAAGGGCATCACCAAACCTCCTGGGGTTGGGAGAGACAGACAGAAATCAGCCCTTGCTTACAAACTATCTCCCACCAGCAAAATAAAGTAACCAAGTTTCAATTTTTTCCAGCCAAAAGTCCCTTCTCTCTTTTGCTCTTCTGCTCCATCCCTGCCCCTCCTGTGCTGAGCTGTGTGACCTGCCCATGGCACTGGGCACCACCCTCATCCTGCACATCCCAGCACCTCCAAATGAGACCCCAGGATGTGCTTTTCTCCCACATGATCCAACTGCTGTGTTCAGAGCAATGTTTGGTTTCGAGCATCATTTCCTACTCACCCTCAAAACAGAGCACAGACAAGTCATTCTGTGCAAAATGTTTATTATTTTTCCTCTTGTAAACCTCTATGTAAACCATTTTTACTTTTGCTGTTCATTGTTTTCATCGAACAGGGTTGTTAATTCTGCAGTTTCTTTACGAGGAGCTGTCCCTCAACAGGTCTCATTTCTCCTCAATGCCACCTCCTTCCCTCCACACAGCTCTTCTGTAATTCACGACATCATTGACTCCCAGCCCTGGCAGAAAACTGCCAGAATTTGGGATTTCAAGAGTGATATCCAGCCACTCCACGAGTTTAGAGTATGAGGGCAGCTGTGTCCATTAATCTTTTAAAAGAACCCAAATCTCTGGTTTTTATTGCAAGTGGGAGCTAGGAAGGAATTGGTATGTGGGAAAACAATGCTGTAATGATGACATACAATCAGAGGGAGGGTAATAAAGCTGCTATTCCTCCCTGCTTACTGGGGCAGTTGGCTGGGGAGCAGGAGCTGAGGCTTGTTTTAACTACAGACAGCTCTCTCTCTGCAGTTTTTATGGCTTTCTCAATCACTTTGCTCATCTGCTGCTGGAGGCTTTTATTTGCTGATAAGGGCTGTTAAGCAGTTGGAAAGCCAGACCAATGAAGTTATATAAAATGCAGCAAAGGGTTTGTGCCAGGTTAGAGCCAAGATGAAGGAAGAGGGAGGGAGATGGGAGGGCTCCAGCTCTTCTTCTTGGCAAGGGAAATGTCCTGAGAAAGGGACAAAATAGAGTAAACCAGTGAGAAACAGTTTGTCACTCTTTCGGGGGGGGCATATATACATATCTAGGTGTAGATATACTCATACTTGTCCCTGCTCCTTGTGCTGATGGGAAAATGGATTCCTCTTTCTTAGTCTTTTTCTTCTTTTTCTGAGAAATTTCTGAAGCCTCCTTTAACAAGAAAATGAAAAATAAATGTTGATCTGCAATGGGAGCAGTGCTGAGGTTGCCTTGCTCCAATCCAGAGGTCTGAAGCAGCACCTTTTAGTGAGGAAATGGCCAGTTAAACCCCTGGAAGTCTTGGAGGCACATTAAAGCTGCTTCCCAAGTGGCTTTGTAGTACACTTCCTTATCTGGAATCAATCAGTGATGGAAATAGAAAAATGACCAGATTTTAAAACTGGAATTTTTCTTGGAGCAGTCTTCAGAGCTGTGTCTCTGCAAGCCTGAATGCAGGGAATAATGTTGGGCTGCCATCCATGCTGAGCATGGCTTTCTTGGTTTGGGTTTAAAAGTTAATATAGGGTTGGTTTTGTTGTTGTTTTGTTTTGTTTGTTTTGTTTTAGTTTTTTTTTCAGAGGGAACAGTGATTTTGGGACTGCTGTGTTCTGCTTTCTCAGCCATTATTTCTTCATTCCAATTTCCCTCTTTATGAGAGAATTAAAAATTAATCTGGAATGTCAGATCTGCAAGGTCTTGTACTCTCTCTCTCTATATATAAAGAAACGAATACAATTTTAGAATTTAAAAAAAACCCAACCTACCCAACCCAAAACAGAAAACCTGTTCCCCATATCCAGCTACTATCTTTCAGGTAGTCCTGCAAATTGCTAACATAGTTCAGTTGACTTGTGGTCACTTTTAGCAGTTTATTAAATTTTCTGATTTTTAAAAGGCTCCTAATTTTCTCACTTCATGTCCCCAGAGTGGAGAATTCTCTTTGAATCCTGTATTTCTCACCAACTTGTTCACAGCATCAGTTATTGCAGTGTACAGCACCTAGTTCTCAAACAAATTCCTGGAAGAGCAGGCATCCTTTTCAAATGTCACCTCCATTTTGGTCCTGACCTGAAAAACGAGGAGTGTCAGGTTTTACTAAAGCATTTCAATTCTCTTTTGCTCTGAAGCAAATTGGAAACATTCTGTAGTCTCACCTCTCGCAGATTGTGTATGATAGGTAGGGAGGTAGGTGCCTTTCTGCCTTCTACTTTTATTCTTGAGGAATTTCCATCTAAGCCCAAGGAAATATGAAGTCAGGACTGATGGCTCTGCCTGGAAAAAGGCCACGGAGATGTGACAGCTCCTCCTGCCTGGAGCAGCAGCACCTTGGGAGAAATGCTGCTGACTGCAACAAACCATCCTCCTCATTTTCCTCTCCCTCCATGGAAGCAGTTTGTCCAAAGCCCTCTGCAGTCAGGAGCCTGAGAAAATAGTTTTAAAAGCTCTAGGAAAGGATTTACTCTTTGCATGAGCTGACAGTCTGCAATCTTCAGTGCAGAGCAGTTAATTGAAATCCAGGCAAGGAAAGGCTGTTAAAAGGTATCATGTGAATCTTGGCTCAAGGCAGCAAAGCTCAGCTTGCTAGTTAGTTTTCATCCCTGTTTTTCTTCTTGAAAGATGTGCAAGGAACAGAGATCTCAGAGAGTTTGCATGGCCATAAAGCTGCTTGGTGAGGATGGACCATCTGCTGCTGCAGAGCAGCGCCAGTGCAGGGTGCTCACTGTGGAGCCTGGTGGGGCTTTGACCAAAAGCCTCTGGGAGGAACAGAATCCCTCTATTTCTACCAATGTATGTATTCCCACATTGTTCCTGCATCTCTCTTCCCCATCAGCCTGGATTTTGTGTTCAGCTCTCTGGGATATGGTCTCAGCAGAGCAGGTTGGTGTCCTCACCCCCTGTTCTGGCCACCTCACCCACAGTGGTTGCTGCACTCACTCTTGCCGGATTTGCCCATCCAGTTCATCATTTGGAAAATCACTTTCCAAGCTGTGCTCTGTTAACTGTGTGTGGTGTTGGCACTGGATAAGGTCTGAATGTGCCTTCAGGAAAGGTGGTTTGAATCCTTTCAGCAAAAGTGTAGCCAGTGAGTCTGCCCACACAGACTGGCATGAGCAGTGTGTTCCCTTCCCTCTGCAGGAAGGATTTGAGATCTATTTGCCTGATGTTAAATTTTCTGATGCAGATTCATTAAAAATGGATTAATTTTTTTTTTTATCAGGCTCCACTACTTTCCTGCTGGGGCTATTTATGTAGAACTAGATTTAAACATCTCCCATTTCATCATAAATTGTATTGACCTGGTAAAATCCATGCCATTTTCAGCAGAGTCTGTTCCATTTGGAAACAAGATATAAATCTCCTGACTTCAGAAAGTTTCTCTAAAGAACTCTCATTTGAGGCACAAGTGGGGTCAAGGCAAGGCAAAAATTGAGATCCAAAGTTTACTGTGCTTTCTCCTCAGAACCAAAATTTACCACGTCAAATCCACCCAGCCCAGTAAAAAGAAAGTTTTACTTCTTGCCAGTTGTAGTTGTGGGTTAATAAAATCCACATTCTTGACAGAGTGTCAGCTGCCATCCTCCTGCTGAGCCCCCAGAGCCCCAGGAATGAGGACACAGCTGCCCCTCACCTGCAGGGGCTCAGCCAGGGCTCCCAGGTGATGCCAAGCCCCAGGACAGAGATTCCCACTAAATGTAATTGCTGCAGCTCTTTTAAGACATTGCCAGAAGAAGAAGAGGTGCTGAGGGCAAAATCTCTTCTTTATGAGTTAGTGTGTGCTCATGCATTGGAAACCAGGAATTCATTTCTAACCTTCTGAGAGAGTCTAAAGCCACTTTTCCCAGCAGAGGGGCTGAGCTGGTGGCTGCTCTGGAGCAGGAAATGCTTTCCTGGGTTCTACTGGTGCCAGAGAGAGAAATCACTGCCAGGATGGAGGGGGATCCAGTGCAAGAGAGGCCTGGGCTCTGGACTTGTCCCCCCATTGCTTTGCATTTTCCTTTCAACCAAATTCACAAGGTTTTGGACCAGGAACAAAGTCATTTTCCTTTTCTGTGACTGTCTCAGCAAGCAGCTTGTACCCCCATAAATCCCCTGCCCTGTCACAGACATGTTTTATGGAAAATCCTTTCTTTAGGATTTTTCCTCCTGAGAAGCTAAGAGACCTCAGGAACAAAATGTAAACCTTGATTATCTGCTGCTGTGGAATGCAACAGGTGCATCTGTGATTGGCCCATGTTAAATGTTTGTAATTAATGGCCAATCACAGTCAGCTGGCTTGGACAGAGAGCTGAGCCACAAAACTGTTATCATTCTTGTCTATTCTATTCTTAGCTAGCTTTTTGATTAAATCTTTTCTTCTATTCTTTTAGTATAGTTTTAATGTAATCTATATCATAAAATAATACATCAAGCCTTCCAAAACACGGAGTCTGATCCTCATCTCTTCCTTCAACCAAAAACCCCCGTGAACACAGTCACACAGCCCCTTTTGCCTGTCAGGAGTCTTGCACGGGGATCATTTCTGTGGATGGTCCAGCTTTGGCTGGATCATTTCCAAGGCAGGCACTAATCCCTGTGCAGTGCCCCTCTTCCAGCCCTTCACTGCAGGATCTGGATGCTCTCCAGCAGCCAAGCACCCCTGCTCATCCCCAGAAACTGCCAGGCCTGGATTTCAGATGCAGAAGGTGCTTTTATCTTGCCCTGAATGTATGCACAGAGGAATAACTGAGCTATTTGATGAACTGATTAAAGATTTATAGTTCTTAGAGCACATAGCTGTCTTTTGGGGAAAATCCTGGATCAGAAATCCATCTCTGTCCTCACTAATCCACGCATTATTCTCTCTCATTACTTTCTATGGATTCATTTTCATTTCATGTTGCAGCACTGGCTCACCAGTGTGTTTCTGATATTACAATACATTATTCAGCTGTCTCCTGACTCTGGTATTTGGTGGCATCTGTTAGCATGGTTGACTCTTCCCTGTCTATTCATTTAGTGATAGTACCTTAATTTTTTCTATTAATAACACCAACATCCTACTGATCAACTACTCTGACTGAATCCTAAGTAAACTCTTTTGTGCCTTCTCTTTTCTTTGCATTTTACCACCTGCAAAATGTTATCAGGAATTTTTTTGTCTCTGGCTTTCCAAGTGATGCAACCCCCACCATTTAAGGTGTCATCCTATGGGAAAAACAGAAAGCAGGGAGTTCTTCTCTGCTCTCACACAGCTCCAGGCTGCCATTCAGCCACTGAGGTGAAGTGCAAGGGGTATTTAGGGAGCTTTACAGGAGCATGTGTACCCAGACTGCCACACAGACCCAATGTAGTAGGCTCAGACTTCTGCCTGTTCTCTCTCTTCATCTATTTTTACCGAAACACTTCATTCCAGGGATTCCCCTCCCTTTAGGAAAGGGAGAATGGGATCCAATTTCTTTTATTAGGCATTGTTGGTGTAATTTTAATACAAGTAGGAATCCTTTTTGCTTCCCAAAGCCCACCACATCCCACAAACTTGTCTCTAAGAATATGGGAGCATCTCTTTCCTTTGCTGGGCTGCCTGAGCATCACTCTCCATCAGTTAGAAAATCCCTTGTTTTCCCTAAATTGCAGCCATTCCTCTCCCTTCCTCTGGATTCTCAGTAGGAATTTCACCAAAAGGCAGCTGGGCTGGGCTCTGTATCTCCTTCCTTGCTTGGCCAGCACACCCTGTTCCACAAGGTTTGAGGACATGGCAACACCTGAATTCCTGTACTTCAGTAAAAGAGCTGTGCCAAAACCTGCCCCATCCCGCTGCAGGATGGAAAAGCTGCTGGGACACATCAGAGCAGGGTTTTGGGAGGCTTGGCTGCTGGAAATGCTGCTCAGAAACACCTCTGTGGCTTCCCTGTGGCTGCTAATGTGAGCACAGAGGTCCTGCAGACAGACCCCACTCAAGTCTTTTCAGGAAGAGTAAAAACCCTTCTATTTTAAATTTCTTTTTTATTTTTCCACCTTCTCAAGCATATGTAGTTTCTCACTGTGCCTTTCTCCACCCAGCACCAATATTCCTTCCCTTGGAAAACACTCATTCCCAACACTGACAGGCTTTGACTTTTTCTTGCTAAACAAATTTGACCTTTAAGATGTCCCATGAACTCTTTAATCCTGAATTGTTTTGCACTTCTCCTTTTCAGCTGGTTCAGCTTTTTAACCTGCTTTTTAAAAAGCCATTGGCACCAGAGTGGAGCCAGCATCCTGGGTTTCTCTCCCCAGTGGCACAATTGGAAGTAAAATTCACCTTCCTCCTCCTGCTTGGCCCTGTGTGACGGAGCTGGAAGTGTCCATGCTCTGCAGCTCAAGTGCTTTCAGTGATAGAAAATCTATCAGGCACTAATGGAAGATGTTCCTGTGGTTAATTACTCCTTTTGCTTTGTAGAAAAATAATAATTAGAAAATGACTCCCCATACTTAGCTTGGATTGATCCAGTTTCAGCTTCCAGCCATTGGGTCTTGTCCTGGCCCTGTCTGAGAGATTAAAAAGCTTTTCCTTAATAGAAAATCATGTGGGTACTTGAGAGACCTCTTCACCTTCCCTTGGTGAAATCAAATAAATGAAGCTCTTTGGTGTCTCCCTGCAAAGGAAATTTTCCTGACAAGGGTCAGGGTCCAGGTCAGAGATCACAAACCAGAAAATTTCTGTGTTCTTGGCCCACTTTCTGGAACCCCAAAATAGACAAACTGTGAGAAGGGATTAGGCATTTAAATATATTTCCTCTCTCCCCTCCTCATGATTCAAATTAACAGAGAACTAATGGATAAAATTAATCAGGCACTGTTTTGTCTGTCTCCATGAAAAGGCAGGTGAACATTGAATCATATTAAATATTGCTTTCTCTTGGGAAAATCGAGATTCCATAAAAATACAGTTAATTAAAGATTGGGACCCAGACAATTACATAAATATATAAAAGAATTATTTGAATATGGACGCTACAAGATTGGAGGAGGGAAGAAGGAAACCTGTCCATGCCCCTAAAAACCCATTTGAACAGCTTAGTGCTGGATTTAATATTTAACTTAATAAAGGCATTTACTGTAAATGAGATGATGAATGTGCTGGAAAATAGGACTAAGTGATTAAAACAGGGAATTCATGAGATGTAGCTCTTGGCAAGGTGGGAATGGGAAGAAAGTGGGTCAGTGGGAGTTTGTGATGGAAAGGGCTGTTCTGGGGCACACAGAGCTGTTTCATGGTCCTTTTCTTGGCCTCTTTGCCTTCCTGACCTCCTTCCTTTATTCCTTCCCCCTCTCCTGGTGGTGCTGGCTGTGTTACCAATGAGCCCTGATGGTGCTGCTGCTCTCCAGGCCTGCAAATGAATATAAATGAAAATAAAACCTCTGCCCCGTGATTTTACTAACCTGTGTGCATTTGCTTGTCCAAAACAAGAGTGCCAGAGGCTGGGTTAATGAGAAGCTGGTCACAGCAGCAGAATCCTGCTGAATAAAAAAAAGCATCATTCAGTCCTTAGATCACAGGAGATTTTGGAGATTCTTGTGCTCTGCTGGTATAGCTGGGTGAATTTCATGGGTTTAGTGACCTCCAAGCAAGGACAAAAAGTACTGCTTTCCATCCAAAGCCATTTTCTGCGAAAATAAGACACAGTTTCTGGACACAGAATGCAGGCATTGTTACAGAAACTGTGTGTGGGACATGCATTTTCAAATTTTCCATTTGTTATAAAACATTGATCAGATTAACTCAGTGTTTCCCTTTGCCTCTGGAACTGACCTTCTCCTGGGAAGAGGCTGCTGCAGTTTTAATATTTAGGCTGCTGCAAAAACCACCTGCAGCAAAAGCTGCCCCAAGGAAATGGGAGCACAGGAGAATTCTGTCACAGCACAGCTTCCATTGCCCTTCCCATCCAGGTTCAGGCACCAGAACCCCCCAAATCTCACTTTGCAATTCAAAGTTGGCAATTCTGGGCAACTTTATTCCAGGACAGCAAAGGGAGGTTTCCTCTGCCTTTGCTTTTCTTCCGTGCTGAACGGATGAAAGAAAAAGATTTATGCCTTTCTGGACATAAATCACTTTTAGTCCTGGGAGCTGAGGAGGAAAGCACCTGAGGAATTTTGTGCCATTCTTTGGGGTAAATGTGAGGGCAAGAAGGCTGTGCTGGCTCACACATTTCAGGCTTCAATGCAACAGCAACCACTAATACATCAGAGGAGGAGAAGATAAGGTAATTTTTTAAAATTTATCTTTATTTTTAAATTAAAGTTAAATTTTGATTTTTTAAAATAAATTTGTTTTAATTTCAGATGTGGAGGCAGGATATGTGACAGCAAAGTAAAAAAAAAGAACAACCTGTGATAGGAAAGACTTTTGGTTTACATCATTCAGAATAGGGCAGGGTGTAACACAGGAATGGTGGCAGTGGAGAAGAGGAGGGACAGAGCAGTTCCCTGAAATTCTTTGGCCATTAGGTGCCACTCTTCTGCTGCATTTCCACCTGACACAAATTCCTCCAGTTCGGGTGAGCCAAGTGCAGCTGCTTCCTCAGCCTACAGGTTTAATTCATGTGAGAACTTTACAATAAATTTTTTGATCAAGAACCTTCCACTTCATCCAATTCCTGATTAATTTGATTCCCCACTTTAACGTGATTGAAAATTCTGGAAGAGGCTCCCTTGTGCTTGGAATAAAAACAGCCAATATATTCTGTTAGATTTCAATCTCTTTAGGCAGCAATTGTGAGATGATTCCATCATCAGCTCCAGGGTGTAACTATGGAATTTGTGCAGAGGGTGGCATTTTAGCACTGCAGAAGGTAAAGGAGTCCAAAAAAATACATGAATAACAAGGAGAAATAGAGGGTCCAGCAGGGAGTCATTTTGCTGATATTTTTGACTGTGCCACTCAGTTGTCTTATAACTTTGGTCAAAATAAGGACTCTGAAAACGGCACAGAATAATCCCAAAGTCAGAGAGGCTTGTCTGCCATTTCCTGGCAGCAAAGTCTATAGAACTGCATCTGTTCTACCCCCTTCTCCACTGTTTTCTGCAACAAAAGATGAATTTGTGCTTGGCCAACCCTCAGACCAGCAGCACTGACTCCTCAGACTGCATCCACATTGTAATGACTCAGTCGAGAATGATGGGGAAAGCAGCAGCATTAATTTTTTTTTTTTCAGGATCATTTGAAAGATTTATTGCAAATTTACATCCTAGTTCCAGGGAACTAACTAGATTAGTACTAATTAAAGACTATGTTTTAAGTTTAAAACCCAGTCACTTGTGGCTTGCAGATGTAAAACTCCCTGGGTTTTGCTCCTGAAAAAGGTTTTCTTTGCTGTTTCTGCAGTCAGCAAATGAAAAGCTTCAGCTTTCTGCAGTGTACCTTGCTGGCAGGAAAATTGTCAACATATGAGGTGAAGGAGACTGGTGGGGAAGGCATTATTTATTCTATTTTAATATTTTTAATATCCCTGCGTTAGGGACATGGACCCTGCAGTGATCTCTGCATGGGTGACAGAGTGCCTCTGCCCAAGGTCACTTCTTGATGCTTTGTTTGTTTGCTGCTCTTGAATAATTCAGGAGCACCCTCAGGCCCAGGAAGGCTCTTCAGGGGGCCCAGGAGGGAGCCAGGGCTCAGCCCTGGGGCTGCAGGAGGCTCCAGACCCCCCAAGGGCAGGGCAGGGGCTCCAGGCTGGAGCCAAACCCAAACCAAACCGTGTGACAGCAATCAGTTCAACTCAGGGAGGGCAGGAGCCAAACCCAAACCAAACTGGCGTGATGTCATGGATATATTTTATGAAAAATCCCTTTCCCGGGATTTTTCTCCTGAGAAGCTGAGAGGCCTCAGAAACGAAATGTAAACAATGATTATCTGCTGCTGTGGAATGCAACAGGTGAATCTTTGATTAGTCCATGTGAGTTATTTCTACTTGATGACCAATCAGAGGTACAGCTGTTTTGGGACTCTGGACAGTCACAAGATTTTATTATCATTCTTTACTATTCCTTCTTTGCTATTCCTTCTGATGAAATCATTTCTTCTATTCTTTTAGTATACTTTTAGTATACTTTTAGTATATAATTTTCTTTAAATATAATATATATCATAAAATAACAAATCAGCCTTCTGAATCAGTTCAACTAAGGTAGGGCAGGAGGGGGAATAGGCACCAACAGGAGTGTGCCAGCCCCATCCCAGTGTTCCTCCTTCTTCAGCATCCCTTCTAGATAATTAACCTTGATGAGAGGTGATCCACCCTTGCTGGGATTCATCAGCTTGCTTGCAAGTTTTCATAGAAAAATCAGCTTGGTAGATGTGCTCCACTAATCTGCAATGACTTTGGTGTTGGTTTTTCATTTCATTGACATATTTGTATTTTCTCTTTTGCAGTAGTTTGTTGTTTGTGGGGTTTTTTTGCTGTCTTTTTTTCTGCATCTGTGTGAAGTAGGCAAGGCAATTTTCTGTTTAAATTGCTTCTGGGGAAGGCACATTTAAAGACATACAGATGCTTGAAAGGCATATTAAAGACTTAAAGCATCATCTTAGGGACCCAGCTGTACACCCTGAGTCCTCCAGGATTTAAAAAGGGCCATAATCTGGACATGATCTTCTGATGCTTTTGGGAAAGGAAAGAAAAAGTTTCATGTGCAGTAATTTTTGATTGGCTACCATGGAAATCTCATTGCAATGAGCTGAGGGAGGTTTTTGGCAGGAAGTTATGCCATCACCCATCAAATATTGGTGTATTAGATCTTTCAATACGAGAAAAAATATCTTGATGTGATCTTGGATTCCCTGTTTGTGACCTGCTCTCCCAGACTAAGGCAGCATCACTGCACTATCCACCTCAGTGAGTTTGTAAAAACTTCTGCCAAACCCTCAGTTTTCTTTTGTGAACTCAAACTGGGCTGGTGCTCAGACCAGATTTGTCCTCCCTCATGAATTCCTGTTTGCTCCCCATATCAGGAGCATGGGGTAAGATGAGGTTGTCAAACTTGGAAAATTCCTTGATTTTGGAAAACCTCTTCCTGTTCAAAATGAGCTTTGAAGAGCGAGCTTGATGCTGCGCAAATCTGTATTTTTGGATTAGTTTTTTGTTTGGTTGGTCAGTGGAAGCAGTTGATATTTTCCATAATGCAAAGTAAATACAGGAATGTATTTATGTGCAGAAGCCACACCATGCTGCTGCTGAAGCTGCTCAAGTGCTTCATCTTGACATTTTCAGACTGGAAGACAGATGTTACCAAGATGCTTATGGGATGTCCTGTGTGTTTCTTTAATGAGAAAGCATTAGCAAGCAAGTGTCCACAGAATGTCTGAATTTAACTGAAATGGGATTTTTTAATAGATGATGTTTTATGGAAATCTACAGTTGTTTTGGGCTTTTTTTGTTTGTTTTGTTTTGGTGGGGTTTTTTTTGGCAGTTAATTGACCTACTCCTTCTGTGTACATGCTTTTGATCCTGCCTGTGTGATCAGATCAGATCAGAGCATCTTCCCTGTGCGCTGCTCTCTGCCACATTCCTGGGATTTTTGCTCTTTGAGGTGCCCTGTGAGAGCTGCCTGTTCTTTCCCACATCTGCAGCAGAATTTGTGCTGGGCTGAACCCCAAGGACTGTTTGGTTGTGGCTGTTTGTGGAAATCTTGTGCAATAGCACTTGGGGATTCTGCCTGTGACCATGTCTTCCTGCAGAGCCTGTGGTCAGAGATGGGCTGTCTGGGACATTGGGCAACTCAATTCTGCACTGTTATAATTCAGAGAAAAAGGGTAAAAAAAGGCTATATTGGTGTGCGTGGATAATCTGGTCAGGCTGGTGTCTCTTCTCACTGTGGCTGTGTTCTGCTTCTTCTGTGCAGAGTATAACAGTGATTGTCCATTAATTTCCTGCTGATTGATCGAAAACTTAACTAAGGTGTTATTGTGTAAGTCTGTTTTGACTAAATCAGAAGACTGGCATTAGCAAATTGATATTAAACAAGAGTTAAGGCAGCAGCAGCTCCAAGTGCAATCCCTGCTTGTCCTTCTGAGAGCAGAAATTACAGCCCAGTGTGGGAGGAGCATATGCTGGTCTTAATCTCAGCCCTTCTTAGGTTGGAGAGTGAGAAGAGTTGATGGAAAAAAGCCACCTGAGACCTCAGGGGACAATGTGGAAAGCAGGTGTGACCAGTGGAGCTCCCCAGTGAGGGGGGCTGGCACTGGAAGTATCATGGGAAGGTTTGCTCATGGTTACAACTCATTTTCATTGTGATTCCACTGTGTGAATCCACTGTGTGATCACTCATAAGTGAAGGCCCCTGCAGTGCCACTGAGAGCCCATCATTTCCCCACAGCTGGAGGAAGGGAGGATGCAGCTGCAGGCACTGAAGCCCCTGGGACTCTGCTCAATCTCCTGCCAGGGCAAAGCCAAAGTGCTGCTCTGGGCAGGCACCATTCCAAATCCACCAGCACTTGGCTGGCTGCAGCTCCCTTGGTATTTCCTGCAAGCATCACAGTGGTGCCTGCAGAAAATGATGCCTTCAGGGTGATATTTAGGGTCCCTTCCAAGCCAAGCCATCAGCTCCCTTCATTCAGCCAGCGGTTCAGGAAAATGGTAACCAGAGATTCCCATTTTATAAAATTTTATAAACATTTAAATAAAACTGAATTTTCTGTCTTTGCACTGAATGATTTCCCTGAAAGACAGACTTATATGTGAACCAAATGAAAATCCCTGCTGGATACTCGACAGACCCTGAGGCAGGAGGAGAAGCCACGTTTCAGTCCTGCTGCTGCAGGTGGCACTCCTGCTCCTTCTCCTTCCACCGTCCCAAATCTGAAGTGATGAGTTATTTGCTATGGTCCGAAGGGCAGCAGAAAAGCCTGACCAAATTTAACTAAACCAGAAGGGCACAAAAAGGATTTTGAGCAAAATGTGAGTGGCTTGCTTGCCCTGCCCATCCCTTCTCAATTACTGAGAGCAAATAACTTTCATGTAATGGCTGTGGGGGAGAGGCGTGGGGAGGAATCAGAAAAGTCCTTTTGGCGAAAAACAGGGAGCTTTGGGTGAAAAAAAGCAAATTAATTGCACAGTGTTTGCACAAACACGGTGTGTGCTTGGCTGCCTCGGGCTCCAGGGCTGCCCTGCACTGAGTTTACATTGCAGGCTCTGCCCTGGGGCTCTCTCTCATTGAATGGAGCCCATCCCTTGCTGCCTGCTCCCTGTGCTCTCCACAGCCCCAGTGCCCCAGAATATCTGCCTGCAGCTCTGGCCAAGCTTCCCTGAGCCAGGACACAGGATTTTCCCTCTGATCTCCATGGCAGGGCTTCATGATGGGCTGGAGGTGCAAGGCAGGAGATCCCAGGGTGGTGCCTGCAGGGTGGTCAAGGGCAGTTTTCCCGGTCCAAATCTGGGCAGCCAGGCTTCTTCCATTTCTTAAAATCCTGGTGGAGCTTTGTTTTCCCTTGTGAGCTGTGTTGGGGAGTGGGAGAAAGGCAGCCAGCAGCAATTAGCAGAGCAATGTAATTATCAGGTAAAGGAGGGACGTGGTGGGGTCCCTTCCCACCATCCCAAATAAGCCAGAGAGTGAACTTTGGGTTGGTTCCACCTGGCCAAAACTATCCATCAAATCACAGTGGGTTAAAAAATAACAATAAAACTTGAAAACTGGGCTGAAGAAGCTGAGATATTTCAAGGTTTTATCCAAGGGAGAGTTAAGAGGTGACCCAGCCACAGCCCGCAGAAACAGCAGCAGGCAGAACAGTTTCCTAATCTGAGGGAAAGAATATAAGTGAATTCCAAAGGCTGTAAAGAGCAGCAGCATCAATCCAGGTGGGAAATGAGGCATGTGGAAGTGCTCAGTGGCTTCCCTGGGCAGCAACAGGAGGGTGCAATGAGATGCATTTCTTGTCTTTGTGCAGCACCACATGCACCAATCCAAAAGGCCCATGAAAGTCTTCCTGCACTTCAGCTGGATTCCATGCAGCACAGGGAGAGTAAACAGAGAGGAAAAGTATACGGATTGGGTTGATGGAAATTTACTTTTGACTGATTGAAACTGAGGTGACATAAAGCAGATGGAATTTTTTCTCACCACTGCTAGCTTAAGGAAATGAAGCCTTTCATGACGATCCAATTTTTTTTTATTAATTTTCATACAAGGAACACAAAATATTGTGGCTGTGAAAGAGCTGAATATGAAGCAGAAATAAAATATGTACATAAACCAGGATAACTGACAGGCTTAATACATTTTCAATTTATATGTGAATATTGACACAATTCCCCTCCTGCATAAACCAAGCCCCCCCACCCACAGGGTGTGACATGGGAAGCATAAAATCAAAGTGATGCAGACAGGCTGTGGGGTGGGAGCATCCCTCCCTTTTTCCATTCTCATCCCTGGCACAGCCATCAGACTGGCTCAGGACCTGCCACCCCAAACCTTTGGGCTTTCTGTGCAATCTCTGGTGTTCTCTTCATCAGCAGCTGGGATGCTCTGCTAGAATCAGAGAAATCATCGAGGTGAAGGAGTTGATTGTAGTGGCCAGAAGTGTCAGAAAGCAATTTGGAGGCAGAGCTGGTGTGCCCAGGATGGAGCTGTTTCAGCTCCCAGGTGATCCACAGAGGACACTTGGAGATTGTGCTAAATTGTACCAGGCTCAAGGCAGATCCCCTGTGACTTCAGAGGCACCAGTGTGCCATAAAACCACATTTTAGCAGCCCTTCCTGCTTCCATTTCACCCCAAATTTTTGGCTTGCTTATATAAAACAAAGCAAGAAAAAAAAAAAAAAAACAACAACAACAAAAAAACCACAAACCCACAAAAAACTCACAAAAACCAAAAACCAAGCTAAAACAAACAAACAAACAAACAACCCCCCCCCAAAAACTCACAAAAACAACAACAACAACAAAAAAAAAGAAACCAAAAAAGGAGTGAAATGGAAATACAATTTAAAAAAGGAAAAGGAAAATAATAGAGATACAAACACAGAGAAGCAAAATAAGAGAGGGGAAAATATTAAAATTTTAGGCACCCACAGCAGTAACCTGCCTCTCTCCTGGGATGCCTGGCTGTGCCCAGCACTGCCTTTTTAATTATTGGCACAATAATCAGCAGTTAATCAGCCCCCTGGTGCAGGAGCTCATGCTCACACAGGGGCTGTCCTCTGCCAAGGCAGATTTTTGGGATTTTTTTTTTGCTGCACAACACAGAGAAACCTCATTAGGAATTAGATGGGCTCTCCACAAAGGATCAGTTCTGATGAGTGGGTCTTTTCTCCTCTGCTCCAGCTAATACTGCAAAGGGCTTCTGGAATTAATGTCATGTAAGCAGCCACAAAACCTCTCAGCTCCGTGCTGTCCTCCCCCAGATGGATGTGTGTGAGGATTCCACTGCCTTACCCTGTGGTTTTCTGCTCAAAATGGGTAAATATTTATCAGATCCTCCTCCAGGGTGATTTTCCTTTTGCTGCTTCCCCAGCAGGGCTCTGCTGTGCCCGAGGACAAATATCTCCCAAAAAATGGACCAGGGATTTTCCATGGCTTTTGAGAATTGTCCCAGTCCACCCCTTCTCTCTAAACCCTCCCCTGGATTTCCAGCAGTGCCTCAGTCTGGGTATTTTCCAGCAGCTTTGCAGGAATTCCTGTGCCCAAAAGCTTTCTAAAATATCCCTGTGACTTCCCAGTTCCTTCAGAGTATCCTTGCATTAGAAGGTTTAAGCAATACCCCTGATTTTCCAGCAATTCCTCAATCTGGAGTCTTCCTAGGAATTCACTCACTGCTTTCCAGAAATTCCTTGGGTTGGAATCTCTCTAGGAATGTTCCTGGTGCATTTAGGCAACTTTCTGCTGCTTTTCATGAATTCAATCCAGATGCTTTTCAGATTTGTTTTTTTGTGACTTAGTGGGGAATTTTCTCACAGCCTTTTAACATGTGCTTTGCAGGAAAATTCCTGTTATTTTTTTGTGAATTCCCCCCATGCAGTCTAGGAATTTTCTCGTTCCTTTTTAATAACTGTCATACTATTTTCTAGCAATTAAATTCATAGAAGCTTTCAGAGTGGAAATTACCTCTAAGGTCATCAAATCCAGCCATCAACCCAGCACCATGTTCACCATTCTTAAGCCATGTCCTCAAGTGCCAAATCCACGAGGTTTTTGATCACTTCCAGGGATGGTGACTCCACCACTTTCCTGGGTAGTCTGTTCAAACATTTTACAACCTCTTCTGTGAAATAAAAATTTCCTAATATCTGATCTAAACCTCCCCTGGTGAAACTTGAGGCTTTTTCCTCTGGTCCTGTCAATTGGTGCTCTCCATCTTGGTTGTTTTCCAGAAAATTAAACTAGCCAATTAATTAATTGTGGTTTTGTAGGAATTCTATTGATGCTTCCTCGAGATTTTCCCACCAATTTCTAGGAATTTACGTGGTGCCTTCCATCATTTGCCCTTAGTTTTCTAGGAATTCTCCTTGAAATCACAAAGACTTTCCCCCAGCTGCTCTCCAGAAGTTTGAGTGGTGCTTTGGGGCAATTTCCCTGTGCTTTCTAGCAATTTTTTTCTGTGACTTTCAAGGATTTCCTCTGTTGTTTTCTAGGCATTTTCCCAGTACTTTCTAGGAATTTGCTCTGCTGCCTCAATTGATATTTGAGGTGAAAACTCTGTCAGCTCCTCTCTGCTCTGGTAGCACGTCCTGGTGCTAATGGGGCCCAAATTAACAGC
This sequence comes from Melospiza melodia melodia, assembly GCF_035770615.1. NCBI lineage: Eukaryota > Metazoa > Chordata > Aves > Passeriformes > Passerellidae > Melospiza > Melospiza melodia. The sequence goes on along the minus strand of NC_086207.1, from coordinate 16,204,723 downwards.
ACACACCATCTGTGACCATGTAAAACACACCAGCAAGGCAGGGCAATGGTGTGGAAAGAAAAATATGGCAAGTCTTGCACTTCCACCATGATTATAACTTGATTCTGCTGCTGTAATTTCTGCCTGTGTTATGTCAAAGCTGAGATCTGAGGAGAAACTTCTATGTTTTTTTTTTTTTTAATTATTCTCTTTTTTTTTTTTTCAGTAGAGTAACACTTAAAAGAGTTTTGCAATTAGAATTGTTAATGCTGGAGTGTGGTAACAGCCAGGCACAATGCAGCCTTTCTGTTTGGCACAGCAGTGATGAATTGTTAGAGAAAGGAACTGATTCACTTTGCTAAATTAGAACTGCTGCCACAGGCACTGGGAATGTTAACATCCATGTAATTATGCAAAATATTTGTACTTTTATCTACATTAAGTGTGGTACAAGTGTACAAGTCACAGAGGCTGGCAGAGAAAACACCCACAATTCACCCAAAAGGAAAGTTTCTTATCTCCTTGGTTCCCAGCAAAGGTGTGCTGGCAGGTTTCATACTATGGAAAGTAAATCTGCTTTCCACAGTGCATAAAACAAAGCAGAATTCAGGGTTTGGGGTCTTGCTTCACTTGTATTCACACTCCTGTGGTGATGACACTGAAATCTTTGCAGCCATTGGTTCCATGCTTTTCCCTATTTGGGGAAAAATTAAATCCTGGTAGCTTAAAAACTAAACCATCCCACAGTGTTCAGAGCTGCCAAAGGAGCTGCAGAAACAACCAAAATATATGATTTCCCTTTCAGCTGTGTAAAGTTTTAATCTGAATTTAATTGCAGTTGGGGGAGTGGAGGTGGTGGTGGTGTTACTATAGAATATTAGAGCTTCAGCTCTTGCCAGCTTGAAGGTGACTTCTCAAAGGAAAAACTTTCTCAGGAAGGGTTTCAAGGTCAGTCATACTTATTTTAAACCAAAAAGGCAGCTGTTGAAAAAGATTCAGATCAGCAAAATCCTTGATCCTTTTCATAAATTCTTTGTAAAAGACGTTGTCACTTTTTCCTGCTCATTATTTATTGAAGAGGCTTCATGCCTATGAGAGATATTTGACTTCTATAGGTTAAAAGTTGTTCAGGTAGCAAATTCTTTAATAGAACAGGTGCTTTCCTTCAGCAGGTTGAACCTTGGCTGGTGTGTGTGTAAAACCATCACTTCCTGGGAGCAAAATCCCCCAGTCCTGGGGGGATGCTGTTTGTCCTTCAGGTGTGAGAAATAAATGACTTTTCATCAATATTTACATGGTTCTGACAGTCAATACCCAATACCTGTGCTCATTGTCCAGGTTTGAGACAGAAGTTTATCCCCATGAAATTCCTCCAGCGGTGTGAAAATCTGGGCAGTTTGTTCCCCTTTCTGCTTTTCTGAGAGCCATTGGAGGGGGGGTTTTTAGTGAGTCAAAATGTCTTAGTTAATCTCAAAATGTCTTAGTTAATCTCAAAATATCTCAAGAGCTTTTTCTGCTGTGAGGTTCTGGGCTGGACCTTGCTGTAGGTAGGGGTTGGTGTTTCCTTTAGCACACTCTGAGTTTTGAAGGTGTTATCCCCAACAAAGTGAGTACAAGAACAGTGCCATAGGGTTCAGGGCAGATCCTGCACCAGCAGAGAGCTGGGGGAAAGGAATGTCTGCTGCTGCCTGAGACAGAGTCAGGATTCAGCCCTTACAGGTTCCAGGTTCGTTGCTGGTTTGTTTTCAAAAGGAGAAAGCAAGAAATCAGTGATTCTGAAGCGCCAGCTTGCTGTAAGCCACTAAAGCTGTACCCAGCACATCTCCTAATCCACCTCATTCACAAAACCACCAGCTAATCCCTTCTGCTGCTTGTGATGATCTACAGAGCTTCAAAGCAGCTCCTTTTGCAGATGGCACATCAGGCAGGATTGGTGCTGCTGTGGGTGCTCTGCTGTCAGCACAGGCAGCTGGGCTCAGGGAGAAGCTGCAGTCATGGACCATCAGAGCTGTTTGCTGTCCCCATTCCCGAGGGACAGGGCCAGAGCAGGTGTCCCCATGGCCATGGTGATGCTCAGGGCTCGGCAAGCATGGCTCATGTGCTGGCAGAATTAATTCTTCTTTTCCCAAGATCCTCCTAATCACCTTCTGTGTCATACGAGGGGTTGTGACACGGGGCTGGTGACAGGTGCTGCCCCAAAGAGGGATAGTCAGGGACAGATTTCAGATCAGCCCTGTCACAGCAGGAATTGGGATTGTACCCTTTCCTAAACTGTCCAGACAGCTCACAGTGATCAGGCTGAGTCCCATCCCTTGTGGATAAACTGATTTTATTTACTGTTCTGCCGAGAGTCTGACTGGAAAGCTCTGCAAGTGATTGCTTATGGGTGGGTCTCAGCCCCAGAGCTGCAGCTCTAATGTGTGTGTGCACATGCATGTGCAAAGTGCTGGTTTGGCATGCAAAGGCATTTTATCCTGGTGAGAGAAGGAAAAACCTTCCCTTAAAAACACCCAAACAACCTAAACCCTGACCTTCCCAACTCCTGTGCCATGGTTTTACCCCAGCTGGCAGCTCAGCCCTCTCACAGCCACTCATCCCTCCTCCAGTGGGATAGGGGAGAGAATCTGAAGGGTTAAAGGCAAAACCCTCATATGTCAGACACAAAAACACCCCATTTAACAGGCAAAACAAGAGCTGAGCAGGCAAGCAAGGCAAGACAAGGAATCCTTTAATCAGTTCCCATGGGCAGGCAGGAGTTCAGCCATCCCCAGGAAAGCTGAGATCCACCACAGGTAACGGTGGAAGTTTAAGGAGCTCTACTGTAGCTTGTTTTTACAAGTTATCTAACAACTCTTCTATTTTTTTATGTTCTCCAGATCAGATCCACTCCTCCCTTAGAGCACTGGATGCTTGTTGAGCATGGGAAGGCAGCAGTGTGTGTTCACCATCAGATGGGATGCAAGTCAAGAAGATCTGTTTGCAGCTGGGTGAGACATTGTTCCTCAGATCTATTATCTCCTTCTTGGTTCATTTTCTGGGAAACAAGAGCTGAAGAGGAGGGAAGTGGTTTCCAACAGCTGCTTTCAAGCTTGACAAGCAACTGCAGCTGCTGGTAGGATCAGAGGGTCCACAGTGAAAACCTTGAAGTGTTGATTATCCCAGTTTTTAGCAAGATATCTGATTTTTCAGCTAGAAGATACACAAAGATTTAGCTTGGGAGCAGTCTCTGAAATTGTTTATAATTCTTTCTTATGCTGTGTCTGGATGAAATATTTTGTCAGTCATGAAATGTATTCCCAATCCCAGGGAACTGCTGAGAGAGAAGCAGTTTGTACGTGATCACAAACCAGCTCAGACTCTGCTGTATATTTACAACTCTCCTTCTCAGGCACTTTTGCTTTCAAAAGGAGCCAAGATGCACAAGAATTTTTCTGTCTCCTACATTGATTGGGCCAGCAGAGGAGAGGCAGGAGATCCAGCCAAGTGTGGCTGCTGCACCTGGGAGGGGTTGGGTCAGTGTCTGATCAGCATTTGGGTATCACAAACAGCTCCAGCTCTGGGATGGTGTTGGGTCAGTGTCTGATCAGCATTTGGGTATCACAAACAGCTCCAGCTCTGGGATGGTGTTGGGTCAGTGTCTGATCAGTATTTGGGTATCACAAATACCCAGGCTGCCAAACTCCTGTGTCAACACTGCAGAGGCAACAATAAGGAGAAACTACCACAGGGAGCAAGCTCTGGCAACAATCCTCCCCAGTGGGACTTTGTGAGCTGTTGGAGGAAGAAGGAGCAGCTAATTGGAGCATTATTTTTCTAACAGAACCTCACATTTTGCTCTCGGTTACATGTCAGCAGCTACACTAAAATAATTGGAATAACACCTCCAGCAGCAGAGGTTCAGATACCATGGTGATGAGTGCTAATAGAGAGACTGGTTAGATGAAGCAGGATGCAGAGATGACAGATTGGTTCCGTGAAATGTATTTTACAAGCCAGAAGGATTTTCACCTGTGGCTTTCTTTTGAACCAAACACTAAACCAGATATCTTTTGCAGTCTTCTTCCTAGACAGGTGCTCGTTTGCAGGAATTTTACATTTGCTGTACTAATGATCAGAGATCCAAATTCTCTTGTTTGAAGTCAACAGAAATTTTGCAGCTATAAATTGTGGCCTGGTTATGAAATCTTACTTTTTGCTGGAAATTCAGACAATATACACTTCTCTATCACATCTGCTCTATGATTTGAAAGAATTTTTTATGTGATACTTTTAAAGATGTGCAGGTCATGAGTTTTCAGAGTAGCCTAATGAGACCTGGATGCTGTTTCTGAAACATGGCTAGAAAATCTGTAGGTAAACCTAGGCAGCATGTCTATAAATGTTTCATTGCTATGAATATTTGCTGAAGATCTGTTCCCCAGGCACTAATTACAGGGGATAGAAACTGATTCTTAAAATTCTCTTTTATATTTTTACCCAGATAACAATTAGGTAAAATTAACAAAACTGTTCTTAACTATGATTTTTCTTTTCTTTTCTCTTTTAAAAACATCTGGAGGCAGTGATTAGGGAGTTTAAATGATTAAACCTCTGATCTTTCCACAACAGGCCAAAGTTGATGGGAGCTTTATTCTCTGAACTGTATCTCAGGTAAATTAATGGGTCCATGAGGGAGCTGGGCTGATGTGCCCAAAGAAGAAATCAAAGTGCAGGAAAGGCAGGCAGTGCATGCCTACCAGAATGTGGGTAATCCCCTCAGTGTGGGACTTCTCAAAGTCTCTGTGAATCTCTCAGCAGTTTAAAGGGAGCTGGTTTGGGTTAGGGTTAGGGTTAGTGTGTCCTTCACTGGTGTCCTCTGTAACTGGTGTCCTTTCTTCACTGGTGTCCTCTGAAAAAAGGGAGCACTTTAACTCTGAAAAAAGTCAAATTCCACAGAGCCATCCGGGACAAGGCTTCTCCACCTGCTCCCTCATTCCTGCTCCCAGAGCTGGGATCTCCCATCCCTTGCTCACCCAGCACACTGACAGTGCCTGACAGAGCTCTGCAGCCTCACTAACAGGTTCCTGAGCCCACCAGTGCTTGTAAGACTTGTGAGAACACTTGCTTACAACTGCTCTTAAGTGCTAATGGAGCTGTTCAGCCATTAAAATGCCACCTGCACTGAAATGCAGCACTGTGCTGAGCTTGATGCCTTCAGCTGGCTTTGTTTAGGAGGCTCTGGGGGCAGTAATGAAGTGCTCTGGTTTCACAGAGCTGAGGGGCAGATCAAAAGCTCTGCTCAGTGCACAGGTGCTGATGCTCATCCAGAAAATGGAAGCGTTGACCTGTACATTAAAGCAACCTGCATGAGTTTTCAGAAACCAAAGTTCAGCTTTATAAGAGGGATTATCCTCCTCTTTTTAGCAGTGAACAGAAGTTAAAGTCACTGCTTGATGGGTTTTAGATGACAGCTAAAATTATATGGTCTGACAGGCTTCCTGCTTAAGGTAGAAGGTCAGCTTCCATGGTATCAGGAATCATTTGTTTTGTACTAGTTCTGGATAAATAGAGGTTTCTTTTATAAGTTTCAGGCAGACTGCAGTATAAAAGGCTGTAGGCAGACATGGGCAAGCAGATTGTCTCTTCCTAGGTGTCTCAAAACTCAATACAAGCTGCAAGACTTCAGAAGATCACTGCTGTAGGTATCTTCTAGTGATGACACGTGGGCTCTGCTTCTTTTCTTCTTTCCCTGAGCTTCTGCTTTCCCCACATTTTGTCTAAGCCTTTTAGATAAACAACTTCTGCACGATGTAGGATGCAAATAGAAGAGTTCTGTGATCACCTCTGCAAGAGGGCTGCAAAGTGCATTTCTCCCAAAGTGACAGATACTGGACTAGAACTAGAAAAGGGCTCAGTATTCAGGTTATCTGAAGCTTCTTTGTGCTAATTATTTCAGTACATATCAGTGAAGAATGTCCCATGAAATGCATTAATTCCAGAACAGAGATACCAAATGGCTTATATGGAACTGTTCTAGACACATGTATTCCTGGCTTCATGCATTTGTTCCAAAGTCAATTTCCTAAAACAGTTTTCTCTGCCTAATTTTAATTTTAATTTTTAATTTTTTTTTAAATTTTAATTTTGCCTAAAATTTGCAAGTTTGCATGGAGTTCCACTTTACAGTGAGAAGCCAGAAGTGCTGTTTCTTTTCTTTGCTGAACATTAAATGTTTCCCTCTCCAAGGGAGCTCCTCCAGGTCTGTGCCTGCCCTGACAGATGAGTGTGAGGTATTGGCAGAGACAAGCAGTTTCAGGGCCCTGAATAGAGAGGTTCAGCTCCTTTGTCCTGCCTAACTATATGTCAGATGTTAATTCTGCCTTGGAGGTGATTCAGATCTCTCTTAATTCTTGGGCTAGAGCAAGGTGAACTCACTTGGATGAGCCTCAGGATTAGGATCTGTATAACCACAGCCACAGTGGTTTCATGTCTAGCCAGGGGGTGGAAAAGTGCTGGTCCCACATTAAATTCATGTTACTTGCTTGCCTTTATCATTTTGGAAAGCAACTGCTTGCATCTCAGAGGTGTCTGACCTGATGGCTGTAGAATCTACTGCAGGGAATGTCAAATCAACCCCTCCAAACTTCTGCCAGTTAGAGGGAAAATAATCAGAGGAATGCATCTGTCAGCCTCCTGCCAGCTGAACATCTAGGAAATACAAAGTGGTCCCAGAAAAGTTGGTGCACCGAGGCATTTCAACAACTATTTGCTAAGCAAACATTGGTAATTAACAGGGACCTGGAGAACATTGCCTGCCAGGGGCTCCCTGAGCCTGGCATCTCATTACTCAGTGTGCAGAGCAGGGCTGTGTTTGCTCCTCAGGGTCAGCTCCACCTTGGGAAGGGCTCCAGGGAGAAACCAGCAGCACTGCAGGAACATCTGATGCAGAAAGGCAGAACAAGGCAGTCCTGGATGGGGCATCTCCTGCACCCGTGATTTTGGACTCATCTCCTCAAATTGTTTCTTCTGGGGAAAGCCCCAAGTTTCTCAGAGGCAGGAGCTGAACCCAAGCTGGTGTTCAATTCTCCCTAAAAATGTACTAAAAAGAGCTGGTTTGTCCTACAAATTTATTTTCTTTCCTTTGGAATGAGCTATGTCTGAATGCTGGAGGCCTCCAGCTTTACCCCTCTTTGAGAAATCATGGTTATTTCAGGGATATACCTATCTATATCTATATCTATATCTATATCTATATCTATATCTATATCTATATCTATCTATATCATCTATATGTATATGTATATCTATATATCTATCTATATCTATCTATATCTATCTATATCTATATCTTTATTATCTATATCTGTATCTATATCTATATCATTATATATATCTATATCTATATCTATGTGGATGTGTGTGTTGTTGTAGTTGACCCCTTGCCTCGTCCCTTCTCCCCAGCACAAGGGCACAGGGAATCCTCCACCTGGCCAGAAGGGGAAAGGAAACAGGAGCTCAAGATGGATGTTGGATGTTGCTCCAACATTGCATTAATTCTATGTGTATTTTGTCTGCTGTGTTTAACTTTTGACTATCAGTATTAACAAGGAAGGAAAGGAACTGTCATTCCAGGAAGACATTCCATACAATTTTATTTTTTTGTGCATGAAAGATAGGCTTGCCAAGCAAAACACCAATTCTCATCACAGTGGTGATATTTGCCTGTCCTCTAAGCCTGTTAGCCCATGTTGACACTGCCCTCACATTTGCCATGCAGCAGCAGATGCCAAGGCTTCAGTAATAATTAGCAGCAGTCAGAATGTTTCTTCCAAAGACTCAGAACTTGCTTATCTCTAAAGATGAAGACCTGGAGGTCCAGGCCTCCCAGCATTGCCTCTGGCTTTTTGTGTGACAGGATTCATCCATCTGCTTGGGATTCACTGAGCACATTACAGACAATGAACAGCACAGGGCAGGAGATCATCTGAGTGAGAACTGAGTGTCTTGGTAGCCCATTCTTGCTCTTACCAGACTCCCAGGCTGGTATTTCTTTGCAGCAGTGGGAAATATTCCTGGTGCCCAGGAGTGTTGCTCCCTTCTGGGGGGACAGAGGAGTCCTTGGCTTCCCACCCCTGCAGACCTGGCTGCAAATCCTCAGCTAGGCAGGGTAAAGTTGGATGTAAATGGAGCAGGGAGCAGTTGGATGTAAAGGGAGCTGAAGGGATGCTTCAGTCTGCTTCAGCTGCTCCTCTGCCCCTTGGAGCCCTCTCAGCCTGAGGGAAACCATGGCAGGGCTTCTCAGGGTGTCAGAGGCCCTGGCTGCCACTCCCCACCCAGCAGAGCCAGGACTGCCTTCCCCTCCCAGGCAAACTGGGACCTAATCCATCCCATTTCCCACAATGACTGCAATCCCAGCACTGCTTATTCAAGCATGGAAGTGCTGCAGTTAGAGCCAAGGGCTTTAAACATCCAAATGATGCCACTGGCAGAGCTTGTGCTCCAATGGGTGAACTGCCAGCACCTCCTGTGTGATCTGTGCAGCCTTTTCCCAGCCAGAACAGAAGAGCCTCAGGAACCCAAGTGGATGAAAGGTCTTTTCCAGCCTCACCTCTGACTTCCATGTGCTCCCCCCACTCCTCCTTGTCTTTGGGCTCAAAACACCTGGCATGGCTGAAGGGACCTTCTTTATCTTCTGATATTTTTAAACTCTCACTCTAGGCAGAACAATCTTCTATCTGAATCCTGGGTGAAGTCCTGAATCCTCCTCCTGAATGCCAGAAAAGGAAAAGCTGAAATTCCTCTGGGAGTCCTTCTTTTTAATTCTTTTTATTCCTCTGCTGCCTTTCCCAGTACAAGGAGTGAGACTCCAGGAGACTCCACTTGGCTCCTGGGGCTGAGGGAAGACAGAGAAATTGCCTCTAGAGCTGTGCACTGTGTTTAATTTCTCATGGATAGGATGAACTCTAACAGCCAGAAATCTTGAGGGGTGCAGAAAAACCCAAGGTGAGAAATCACAGCCTGGGAGATTTTGCAGTTCAGTGAGGATCATTCAGAATGGGCCATTTATCTGACTGCAGCCAAGCGAGCATTTCACAGGATCATTCCATACAACTCCATCTCTGCACAGAGCAAACCCAAACAAGCCAGGACAGTTCCAGTGTCCCCCCACTGCCAAATCCTCCAGGGAGTGTGTTCTCTTCTGGATCTGACCAAAGATCAATTGCTTCTAGATTTGCTGCAGTGTTTCTGGATTTGCAGCCTAGGCATTGGCACCATGGCATTTAAGGTTTCTGTTCAGGTGCTGACAGTAAAATAACAACACCCTGAAGTTCTAAATGCTCCCAAAAACTGAGCAACTGCAGCCAGGTATCTGCTGGAGTCCATGTGACTTTACAGCAGCTTGGCTGTGACTTCTGGTGCACAACACCAAAGTTATTGCAGCATCAGCTCAGCTCTGCATCTGAGGGAGGAACTCTTCCTCAGTGGTCCCAAGGCTGCTGCATTTTGTCCTGTTGCAGCCCAAAGGGCTGTAAGATGTGCAGGAGAGCTCTGGGCTGGGCTGGGCAATGTGTTCCTCACCAAATTATGATTTATGTGGTGAGATTAAAATATAAAAAGACACGTGCTTCTTTAACATGCAGTAAGGGGTTACTTTACAGAGGCCGTGCAATCTTAATGGAATTTATCAGCTTAAAAATGTTTTTCAATTGCAAATAACTCAATTGTAATTTATGGGATTGTTTACCCTGAGTTGCCTGACATCTCCATTCCTGCACCTTCTAAGGCTTACCATAAACTCCTCCTGGCAGTTCTCGTGCAAAGCAGGAATGAGAGTGTAATTCTGAGGTCAGTAGCTCTCAGATGGGGATGATGCTTATTGTTATAATAAATAAATAAATTTATTTTTAGCCTTTCCCTTTTGGCCCTGGTGGCTGTTTTTGTGTTTCTCAGGAAGGGAGTGGCTCACATCAACTCTGCTGAGCCAAATCTGCCTACAGCTGACTCTGGATCCAAACTGTCATTCACATCATGCCAAACTTTGGCCCTTTCACATTAAGCTGTCTATTCTATCTCTTAAAAACATGAGTGGAAAATCTGTCTGTGGACAGAACACCTACTGATGTCAGTGGGAACTGACTGAACTTGCTCTAGGGTTGCAGAGCTTTCAATATTTCTGCTGTCATTTTTGCTTTTTTCCGTCATCTTCTCAGAGAAAGAAAGAAGTGTGGCAGTGGGCATGTCTTAAAATGCCATGGCTAATGGAGGCATCTTCACATCAGGAACAAATCACATCTCCAAACACAGACAGACACTTGTTAGGTGCTGCAAAGTGAGAGGGAGAGAAGTGACAATCAAGATCCATCAGGAAACTTGTGCTTGTGTGCACCCATCTCTCACCCTGGGACCCACAGGCCCCCCCAGTTTCCATCTGGCTCATTGTGCTCCTGCCTCTCTGTGATGCAAGTTCTATCTGTAGTGCCCTTGTCCTGCAAAAATGGGAAAAAACCCCAGGTTTCCCCTTGGCACACTGTGCTCATCAGGTTTGTCCTGCTCAAGTATTTCATTTAATGGATGTGGAAAAGGTTTGAGGTCCAGAAGTCAATGCAGAAAACAGAAAGGAAGAAAAAGGCAGAAAGCAGGAAAATAATCCCATGATTCTGCTGCTCTTGGCTGCTCTGCCTGGTCTGCTCACTCTGGGAGGGGAACCATGGCCCAACAGCCAGAGTGGGACAGGATTGGAACCAGGTTGGTTCTTAAATGTCTCACCTGCTTCAGTTAGGTCAATTTATTTAAACCATCACTGCATCTTTCTGCTTTTGCCTTCAGTCTTTCTGGTGGAAGACAGAATAAAGTGAGACAGGATCTCACTTGAAATATTCTGGTTTCACCTCTAATGCAGAGCTTACCTGAGTGTGAGTCAGACTTACCAAGGAATGAGATGCTGCTCTCCCCACAGGGAAATGCTGGCTCTCTGGATGCAGGGTTTCCACTGAGGCACTGCTAAAAAAACCCAAAATAAACAAAATAACCCATTCCCCAGCTGGCTCCAGCACTGTGCACGGCCACACTGGGCTTTGGAATAGCACAAAAGTGACCATTATCAAAGCCAGTGTGAGAAGTGAGCTAAAGCAGGCTCAGCAGTGAGGGGAGCAGCAATCTCAGCCCCTCTCCTGGAACTGGACAGGACTTGGTGATGCTCTGGCAATGAATGAAGGAAAAAATGAGCATTTTTGAGCTCTCCCAGCTGCAGCAGCCAGGAGCTGTGTGAGAAATGCTGCAGCAAGCCCAGCCCAGCCCAGCCCAACCATTCTGCTCTGCTTTGTGCTTCTCCCAAGCCTCTCCTGCTTCTGTTCTCCTGAAAGCTCCAACACCTCCCCTGTCCCTGCCCCAGCAGCTACTGAATGCAATTCAGGAATCTCTCCAGGTTTATTTGTGCCCTGCTGGTGTTGGGAAGGTGCTCAGAGCCCCAGAGCCTGGCACACACAGCTGTGACAGCAGCAGGAATGGGCACAGCTGCAGCATCTCAGCCTAGGGGAAGGAAAAAGGCCCACAAAACATTAATTTAATGTCATGCTAAAGGCCACTGCTGGTGTGGAGCCCTCGGTGCAGAGCCCATTCCACAGCTTGGCTATAAAGAATTAATTTAAAGCAGGATGTGGCCTTTCTATCTCCTGATTTCTTTGTCCCATCATTACCCTTAAGCAGCAGCTCGTTGTACTTGTATTTTAGGTAGCAGAAAATGAGTGTGGCAGGGGTGAAGTGCTGTCACCTGGCACTGCTGGGCATGTGCCACGTGCATATCCCACAGGCTGTGTTGGGAGACTGCACAGCCTGGTGTTTGCTAGGAATTGGATTTTTGTTTTAAACTTTATTAGTGTGCAGCTCGTCATGCACGCTGCTAAATGTCTTCTTGCCACAGGAACAGCACTCCTGTGTCCCCTGCTGTCACCCCAGGCAGGGCTGTGCTGCCTGTTTGTGTTTCCTTTGACTGCTAAACTGCTCATTGGAAATTAATTCATAAATAATTCATTGGGTGTTGCACTCTGTGCTTTAAAGTTCATCGTGTAGGTGGTGGGTTGTGGGTTTTCTTAGAAGTGGCAGTGCTTTTCTCCTTTCATTTTTCTGTGTTCATCTTGTGTGTGTGCAGAGCTCCCACTGCAGCCTGTTGGTTCTGCTGTGGATGTTTTAATGTCTTTCTGGCACACGATAGTTATTCTCAAATTTACTTACTATGGTTCAGGGTTATTGTGTTGCAAAAACTCTCTTTTGAGATTGGGGTTTATTGTAATACACAAATGATTTCTGGGAGTAGTTAAACTGACAGAAAAATAACAAATTATCCAGAAATGCACCTCCCCTGTCCCATGCACAGACACATATGCACTCACACTTCCCAATCAGTCATTTATTAGTCCTAAACCTGATGATGCTGGACAGCAATGAGAGGTTTTTCATCTCCCTGATTTCCCAAGGCAGGTTTTGGTTTTTTGGGTGGGCCTTACAGCAAATGTGGCTCTCTCTGGGACCAGTGTCACCTCTAACACTGCTAATTTCAGCTCTGGAGCCTCCCTAGTTTGTTCCTAGAAAAGCATTAAACCCTGTATAAATAGGGAAAATATGCAGAGAGAGCTTTGGGTTTTTTATTTTGTCTTATCTTTTGTTTGTTTTCTTGTCTTCCCAATCTGGCAAAGCAGATGCAAGACCCACATCCAATGACTAAAATCCCGTCTCAGTCATGTGCAGCATCCTTGCAGCTCTCAGCTGCTGGACTCAACTTGCAGATAGAGTTTAGGCCAAGCAATGTATTTTTTTTTTTTTTTTGTTTTAAAACATGCTGAAATACCAAGCAGCACTGCAGTCTTACTGTCCCCTGTGTACTTGTGTGTGACAGTGTTCACAGGGGTTTTCAGATGAGGGAAGAGGTGAGGATTTGATTCCATGTTTCAGGAAGCTTGATTTATTATTTTATGACATATATTACATTAAAACTATACTAAAAGAATAGAAGAAAAGGTTCTCAGAAGGCTTAGCTAAGAATAGAAAGGAAAGAATGATAACAAAGGTTTCTGGCTCGGACACAGTGTCCAAGCCAGCTGACTGTGATTGGCCATTAATTCCAAATATCTACATGAGGCCAATCACAGATGCACCTGTTGCATTCCACAGCAGCAGATAATCAATGTTTACATTTTGTCCCTGAGGCCTCTCAGCTTCTCAGGAGGAAAAAATCTTAAGATGTCTCATAAAAAGATGTCTGCGACACTTGTGGGTTGTGCTGGCGTTTGAAATATTCCTGTTTCACAGCCTGAGTAAGGGGGTGGCGTGGGAATGGGGCTCTCAGAGGATCATTTAGGGTGGAAAAGGCCTCTAAAAGCACCAAGTCCCACCATGAACCAGCAGTGCCAGGTCCAGGCAGGGAGGAGAGGGGGGAATGAGGCTCCAAGGGGGAGCCTGGGCTGGTGCCAGCTCTGCTCCACAAAACCATAAACCCAAATCAGAGAGGCTATTCCAGAGATACCAATGATGTTTTGTGCCTCTCCCCTCCCTACAGGCACCCACTGGAAGGAGCCCAGCAGATGGGATTGCGTTCCTCAGAGAGGAGGCAGTGGGCTGCTTTCTGCCTGTGCTGCTCAGGAGACTGAAAGCCAAGCCCAGAAATAGGGAAAAAAAAAAAAGCCCACGTAGGTGTGAGAGGGAAAATACCAGAGCTGGTGAAACACAGGCCTGGTTGTGTGATGGCCTGAAGCAGAGCTGTTATGTGCAGAGCTATTCACAAACCCCAATTTTAATAAGTGCAGATCATATCAGTAATGTAGATTACAATAGTGTGAATCAAATATTTAAAGACTACTTACACTCTGCTTTTTATCCTGAAATGACTGCAGAAAAGAGCCAAGTTCTTGCTGCTGGCTTGACTTCATGCTTTTTCTCTATTAAATGAGGCCATATAATTTTCCTCTGGGATACATTTGGCACTGGAGCTATTTAGGTCTGAACCTTCATCACTAAATTGAGGAAGATTTTTCAGTTCAGCTTAAGGAGAGAAGAATCAAGGTCATAGCAATGGAGAAAAACTGTTAAAAACAGATAGTTCTCCTTGCTGATTTTCTGGCCACTGTTCATAAAAATAAAAAATAATCACCCAGATTTAACAACTGAACTTCAGCAGCAGCAACTTGTCTGTACTGAACTCAGATGAAAAAATATGAAAACCCAGCTGCACATAAAATTTTAAGCTGTGGAAGTTGTTACCATTTTACAGAGTATGAAATGGACTCATTTTATCTAAATGATTCTTTACTTGGTAATTATTTTTTGTTTATCTTGGCTATTTAGGATTACAGAAAGGAAGCAATCACCTGTAAGGGTATGAAAAAAAGCAAGAAAAAATTGGGAGGTGCTTCTTAATAAGTGAAGGGCAAGGTACTTGGGAGGAAATTACATTTTGATGATTTTCCCAGGAGCTGATTTTGGAAGCCAAATCCTGGTTTTGGCTTCCCAGACTTAAAAAATGGTGGAGATGCTGCTGCTGTTGAGTTCTACCCATCATTTCTAGCATGGGGCATTGCAAACATGCTGCTGCTCTGCTGAGCTGCTGAACTCTACCCCAAGAGAGGCAGGGGCTGAGGGGTTCCCAGGGCTGGAAACCTCCTGCCAATGTCCTTCTTGCTGGTGGTTAATTCATGAATTATTTCCTTGTCCCTTCGCTGGAAATTCCACATTCAGGCCAACATCTGCAGCTGGAGTTCAGCTGAAAGATGCCTTTTCTCATTTTAAAATATTTTTTAAAGGACAAACAGTCCAAGACCCAGTGAGGGACCAGAAGTCTGTGTGTGCCCACCCAGCAGAACTGAGGGAATTTGTGTGGAGCCTGGTAAACAGCAGCCCCTGCAAACTGGGAAACAAATGTTCCTCCAGCCTGGATCCTGGCTGTGTCCCAGTGGGACTGGGCTTTGTCTCTCTGAGGGCTTTGGAAGGCACAAACAACTTTCCACCCGGACTGACATCCTGCAGTTTGTTCAGATAATGAGCCCCAATCAATGCTCTCATTTACTGACAAAATCCAGGGTGAACAAATTCATATTTAAAACCCAGCTCCTGCAAAATGCCCTCAGAAGTGATTGCCTGGCATGTGCAGAGTCACCAATGAGCAGCTGATTAGTTGGCCAATTAAAACAAAACTGATGGATCATTAAAGCAGCCAGAGGTTTCCAAGAGGCTTTCTGTGACTTGCTCCAGAGGCTGCTGGTTTTGGAGTTTAGTTTTTTGGTGGTGTTTGTCTTTGTTTTGATTTTTTTTTAATTATTATTTTTTCCCAGGCAGACTGGAGTTCCTGCTCCCTCCACTGTGCGCAGGTGGGGATTTGTTCCTGGATGTTCCTGCACCCAGCTCTGGTCACTCTTGGAAAACCCTGAGCTCCTGCTGGTTTGGAGCACAAGCAGCACCAGATTCTCTTCTCCAGAAAGGTTGAGAAAATCTACAATTATAAGAAAGACTCAACTTTCCCCAAAGACAAAAACCCTTTGTTTTGTTGATTACAGGTTTTCTTCCCACAGCAATTCACAGAAATTCTCATTCCACCTTCTACAGCATTTTTGGCACAAATACGCCCATATTCTTGCTCCTGTGAAACATCACTACAGTTATCAACAAAAAAACCCCAACATCTCTTTCCTTCTTAACAATCATTATTTTATTAATATATTTTACAAGATTGCAGTTGAAATCATTTAAATACAAACTTTTTTTTTTATACAGAAAGTGTAATAAAGTTAAAATAGTTCCTTGTGTAATTCATAGCATTATTGCAATGCTTACAAAATTTTGCATAGAGTGTGCAAGGATTGATGTTATTTGATACAAAAAAGCTTTATATTTTCCCACACAACCACACACATACATAAATTAAAAAGAAAAAAAAAAGCCAAACAAATCTGAATTTCGTCATGAGAACTGTGATAAGACTTTAAATTCATTTTGTCCTGTTTACACGACCAAGGTCATTGGTGGTTGTCAGAGTAGAGGTCAGACAAGGTGTTTTCCCATCACAGATGAAAACTGCTGTAGCACAGGGGTCATGCCTTTTATGCTGCTGCTGCAGATGAACAAGGTGTCCTTTGTCTCTCACTGAATGTCTTGCTGTTGGCTCTACAAGTATGGAGCATTTTTGGGTGAATATTGACAGCTCTATTGGCATTTGCTCGCAGGGAAACAAATCCAAATACGGGGTGGGAAAAAAATAAACAAAGCCACAAGGAAAATCCAGACCCAGCAGGTCAGTCCCTCCCCTGCTCCCAAACCAGCACAGAGGCTCAGGGAAAGCTCTGGCCTAGGCAGGAATCCAGGTGTGGATGGTGTCCCCTCAGCCCTTCTCTGACACACACAGGGGACACTGATGGCTCAGATCTGCCCTTTCTGAGGTTTCTGCCACACTGACTCTGCAGGATTTGCTCATCTTCACTCGCTCTGATAACCCACAAAAAGGGATGAGACAGTGAATTCCTCCAGCAGCGCCTGCCCTCAGGAGCTGCTGCTCTCAAGGTGGCCAAAGGCTTGTGAGAACAGCACCCAAAAATGAACAGCATCATTTATCCACTCAGGATGCAGGTACACATCATCTGTACCATCTGCAGAACCACTAAAACTGCCAAAACGTCTCCATTATCCATCACAGAGTGCACAGGGCCAGGGAAGGACCCAGCTGAAGACAAAACCATCAGGCTGTGCTTGGTGTGGGAGGTCACTCCCTGCTCTAAGGGAGCCACCCTGGAGAGATCCAGCCCTGGTGTGGAGCTGGTGGGCTCTGCAGCTAAGGGAGTGTGGGAGAAGCTCTAACAGAAACATTGATTTCAGCTACAATCCAAGCTTCAGCAGAAATAGCACCACCCACAAATAATTGCTCTCTTGCTCTCCAGTGTGAGCCTGCCTCAAGATGTTTCAAGGACTCCATTATGAGGAAATTTTTAAGAGACCAAAGGACATACATTGCTTTAGGAAGAGAAAATGCATTTAGCAGGAAAGGTTTCAGAGGGCTCTATCTCCTATCAGTGGTTAAGCCTTTGAATGGGGGAAAAATGTAAGAGAACAATGCAATTTAAAATTCCCGTTACATGCAAAGATGCACATGACTTGTGCTTTGCAATGGGCCTGTTCCTATAACGACAAATATGCTGGAAATGGTAAAACTTTCCATTTGGGTAGGACCCCATGAGAGGCTCCAAAGAGTCCTTTTTAATCTCAGAAGTCTGTTTAGCTAAAGCTGCATGTTTTTATCTGAAGCATTTGGTGGCACAATGTAAATGTAACATTTTCACAGAAATTTCTCCTGATATTTTCCCTTCCTGGTGGAAAGCTTCAACCAACTAAATGAGGCAAACATACAATTACATATCATTTCACAGTGGATTTACCCCTCCTGTTCTTTAATCCCTGCTAAAAGCTAACAAAAGCCCAATCCATGGAGATCAGCTGCCTCAAAGGAAACCTGACTTCCTCCATCACTCCATTTGGTAGCACAAAATCCCAGCCACCACAGGGCTTCCAGCTGCAGGAAGGTGAGACATGTCCTGGGAGAGACACTGGTGCTAACTTTGCTGCAGGAATGACACTTGTAGCAAATTAATTTTTTAAGGGACTTGCACCTCTAGTTTAAAGTGATTTGGATGGAAAATCTCAGTGGGGCACTCTGATTGTATTTCCTTCTTCGTTTCAGATAAAAATCCTGCAGCTTTAAATATCCATCTTTTGCTGTGTTCTTTATACCGTGCGTCGCTTTTCACAAGGGCACAATACAATTCAAGTGGCAGGACAAGAGAGGCTGAAATGATAAAGCCTCAGGGCTGGATGTGCATAACCAGGGGCCTCTCAACCACAGCAGACTTAAAAGCTTTCTAAATACAAGCTATTCACTGTAATTTCCATCCAAGCCCCAAGCCACTGTGGTTATTGTGGATGGAAACAACACCCCAGCAATCTTGAACAGCCCGAGCTCTAAGTGGTTTCAGTGACAGTAATTCCACTGAGCTCCATGAAAAGATCAAGCATAATTGCCACCATATTTAGTAAAATGGATGTTATTAATTTAAAGTATAATAGTGCAAAGGGACAGAGACGTTGACTGCATTACTGTGATTAGGGTGATGTCTCTCCCCATTTCTTCCCCTTCCCTCCTACCTGCCTTGTTTAATTCACTCCACTCTTGCTTGAATAACCTCAGCACCACGTCAGTGTTTAACCCTGCTCCACTCACAGCCATAAACTTGGCTACATCAGCTGTGAACACACAGCAACTGCCAGGCAGAATTTACCTGGAAGTCCCCAATTTTATGGTCATGCCACTGCTACACGCAGGATTTGGGTTTTGGGGGCTGCTGGATTTGGGAGCAGGATGCCAGCTACCAAACATCACACAGGAATTTCAGAGCTGAGGAAAAAAAAAGGTTAAAATGGGGAAAAGGGAGCAGTTGCCAGGATCACGTTCCTGAGCAGCCAGGGCAATAAAAAGGCTGATATTTTCACATTCCAAAAGCACCAAAGCAGTGCTTGGCAAAGCTTGGCAGGAACACGCCCTGTGCTTGCTGGGGTGAATTCTGGATGATGACATTTCAGAATTTAAAATGTCAGCCATAAAAAAGAGCACAGCCTCTAACTTTTTTTCCTTTTTTCTTTTATCTTCCTTTTTTTTACTGTAGTTACTTCTAAAATGAAATCATTGCAGCAGTTACTCTTCTCCACAAAGCAGCCACTGGAGCTCCTGCCCTGCTAATGCTCAGGTGAACAGCTGGCACCATTTGCTCAGTTTATTTATACTTCCAGCCCAGGATGCTCTCTTTAAGCTTTCTGGGCTATTTCTCCACATTTCAGATTTCAGGTAACCTTGCCCTCTGCACACATTTCAAGATTTTTAACATTATCTCCTCCTCTCCCTGCTAACCAAGTTAGAGCCTTCCTGCCACTTTATTCACTCAAATGCAGCCTTATGATACACCTGCATTTCTCCTACCCAGTTCAGAAAAAGCACCATTAAAGTTAATGCATTTCAGGCATGAGGGCAACCAGAGAGGGATGAACTTCTTGAAGTCTTTGGTCTTTGTCTCACTCTGTTTTGCAATGTGAAACTTAAAGCCATAAGAAAAAAACAAAGAAAATTGGCTTTTGTTGTAAACAAGTCTATATGAGAGTGTGTGTGTGTATTGTGTGCATGTGTGAGCATCTTATGACAACAAAATGAATTTTCACTAGGTTGTGATGTGAGCTAGCCTTCCCAAGTTCCACAGGAATCTCTCTTTAACCTTGGGGGAGTTTCTAGGGAGGGGTTTTTATTTAGCCATCATTTTGCTATACCATATACTGCAGGCTGTATTTTTAGGCTTATGCCTTCAAAGTTTGTTTGTGCAACGTGATATTTATCATAAGAGAAGAAAAAAACCCCACAACCCTTCCAAAACACAGCTTTTAGACATCACATGACTGAGGTAACCAAACACAAATCACTCCTGCACATACTCAGTCTTCTAAAAATGAATACTTAGGAGAGGCTTTATAAATATTGTAGTAGTTACTGGCTTCCCCTTTTGATGACTTCCTTTACTGTTAACATTTCTTTGTACTGTTTAACTATGGGGTAATGTGCTTCAAAATGAATAAAAAACCCAAACAAACCAAGAAACCCCACAAAGAAATGTGGAGAATGGGTGTGTAGCAAATATCAGGACCTCTGCTTTTGCTAATGGCAAATCTTTTTGCTTTAGGAGAACCAGGTACGACAGGAGGCTCACACACTACATATGGATAAGGTTCCTGTCACAGGTGAGCACTGACTGTCATTCTCTGACCCTTTCCTAAAGTGCCACATTGACAGCAAACTGGATGAGTCCTGCAGCCCTACAAAGAGCCAGCACACATAAAATGCATTTATGACCCTGCATGGCTGCCCCAGCTGCACTGACACGGTGGCACAGCCCCTCGGTGAACATTTGGTGGGGTTTTGGTGCTCACAGCTGCAGTGCAGGCTCTGGTTCAGTGCTCCCACTGCCCTCAGCTCCCAGCTCAGGCCACGGACTCATCACCATCTCCCACTGAGCTCAGCAGACACAAACCAAACTCCATTTGAGATCAACCCCACCTCCCACATAACAAATGCTCCACTGAACTGAACTTCAGGCCCAATTCACAAAGACACACACAACCCTTTGTTTGTCTCTGGCATTTCATCAGTGGTAGGTAGAGCACGTGGATGAAATTCCACAGTCAGGGAAGCTCTGGATTTAATGGATTCAGGGAAAAGCAGCCCACACAGCTACTGTGAGGGATTTCTGGGCAAGGCAGGAGGAGAAGGGACTCTCCTGCACTTGCCTTGTCCAACAGGAGAGTCCCTTCACAACAAACTGTGGAGTGTGAGATGGCTGGAAGTGTTAGCGGGCAGCTTTTTAAACAAAATGCCTGATTTTTCCCATGGGATCTGAGACACAGTCCTGTTTGCTCTGCTTTCATTGAATCCTAGAATGGTTTGGGATGAAAGGGACCTTAAATCATCCTGTTCCAGCCCCTTGCCATGGGCAGGGACACCTTCCACTAGACCAGACTCCAACAAGCCCCTGCCAGGGATGGGATGGGGCATCCACAGCTTCTCTGGGCAGCCTGTGCCAGGGCCTCACCACCCTCACAGCAAAGAGTTTCTTCCTAATCTTTAACCCAACCCTGCTTGCTGTCAGTTTGAAGCAATTCTTCCATGGCTGCTACTCCCTGCCCTTGTAAAAAGTCCCTCTCCAGCTCTCCTGGAGCCCCTTTAGGCCCTGGAGGGGCTCTGAGGTGTCCCTGGAGCCTTCTCTTCTCCAGGTGAGCAGCCCCAGCACTCCCAGAGGGGCTCCAGCCCTCAGAGCACCTTTGTGGTCCCCAGTGTGTCCCCATCCTGCTGATGCTGGGACCCCCAGAGCTGCACACAGGACTGCAGTGGGGTCTCACATGGGCTCAGAATCCCCTCCCTCGACTGCTTTTGATGCAGCCCAGGACAGGACTGGCTTTTTGGGCTGTGAGTGCACTTCAGGTCATGTTGAGCTTCTCCTCAATCAACAACCCAAGTCTTTCTCCCCAGGAACATTCCTGACCCATTCTCTGCCCAGCCTGTGTTTATGTTTGCCACTTGCTGACCAGCTCAGGCAGCATCACCCAAACCCCTGCCTTAAAACTCAGGTGGTGTTCAAATTATCTAAAAGTCCCTACAGGGGTTCATTCTTTCTAGAAACAATTCCTCACATTTCAACACAACACATAATTTTATGCTTTTTAAGATGGAAACATGGTTAAAATATATTGAAACAAGAATTTCTTTCAGTAGACATAATTAAGGTACCTGTTGTTCACCTCAGAGAAGCGTCTGCAGTGATGGCTCAGATGTTAAGGTCATTTCCTAGCAGCTCCCCAGCAGAAATTCACACCAAGATATGAATGTCCTTAGCAGTTTCATGGCTGCTGTGACATGAGAAGGTGATAACCTCATCCAAGAGCCCAGCTGGGAAAAGCAGCTACTCAAAATTAATTTGTTGGGATGGAAATTGGGAGCAGCCAGAGGGTGGCACAGGGATGAGGACTGAGCCACTGCTGTGTCTGGAGCAGAGCACAGAAATCAGGATGGGGCACCCCTGGTGGGCTCAGCCCTGCCTTCCTCACCCCCCTGAGCACTCCCAGGGCTGGGAAGTTAATCTGATTCATAGACAGGAACTCTTCCTGCAGCACACGTCTTCAAACTGCTCACACAGGATTTGGTTATGGATTGGGCCATGCTTGCTATGAGGTTTGTGATCAGTATTCAATGAAACAAGGAAAAACAAAATCTACAGTAAATGTAGGACTATGAGTGGGACTTCAGCCATGGCCCCAGAGGTAACATACACAGTATTTTGCTATATTTAACATGGTAAGAAAAAAAAAAGTCTGTAACATTCTAGGTGCCCCTACAGTCTTAATGTATTTCATCAATATCTGTTTTAAGCTGCACAACCAGTTCCCAAGACACCCTCCTGTCCCTCCCCCCAAATAAACTAGATTTAATAACAAGATAAATATGATGTGCTTCTCCTTGCTGAGTGCATTGACTTAA
Source organism: Melospiza melodia melodia (assembly GCF_035770615.1). Taxonomy (NCBI): domain Eukaryota; kingdom Metazoa; phylum Chordata; class Aves; order Passeriformes; family Passerellidae; genus Melospiza; species Melospiza melodia. Next base: position 16,182,666 of record NC_086207.1, on the reverse strand, counting down.
GGCATAGGCACAATTCCCCTCTTTGAACAGAGATGGTACATCCTGTGTCCCAATACAATTGTTACCCTGGGTGACCCTTTGCATTCAAATGTTGACTCAAGACATAATAATAACAGGAATAATTCATTAACAAATAGTTTGAATTCGTTAATTTATCAGAAAGCATTATTGAAATAAAAGGAAAGAATTCAATCCTCTTTCAGGAATAAATGTTTTTGGGAGTGCTGCTTTGTTGGGCAGCAACACATCCAATCTAAACTCCATAGAAATCTTCTCTGAGTCCAATCAGTTTTGGATTAAGCCAGAATTGTTAATTAAAAAATAAAAAAAAAAAAAAAAAATCAAACCCTGGTACTCTCGAGACCACAAGAAAATACATGAAAAGCTGTAAAAAAAGGGAATTGGCTAAATTATTTCTAAAGATTTCTGTCAGCTATGTTTTATCTTGAAAATCACTTGAAGAATACCAGCTTTGGTTAGATATCACTAGGGATGGGCACAGATCTGTCTTATTTGCACATGAGGTAATATTTCAAAAGCATCTCAGTGGCTCAGAAACCTTGCTGTCCTCGTGAGATTTGTTGTCACTTGGAAACTTTTGCCTTAATTGGTATATTTGGTTTTTTTAAAAGATTTTTTACATACATGTGGATGAAATTATGGGTCAGATTTCAATAATCTGGGCTCTTATCATTATTTTCCAAACCTTTAAAAGTGGAAGTAATGTTACCAGATCAGATTTTTGTGTTTTATCCTGCCCATGACTCCCAGACTTTAAAATAAGGAAAAAATGCAACCATGATAAGATTCAACCACAGAGTTTTGGGGACTCAAATTCTAGAGGAACCAGCATCCAAAGCCCTTCCTTTCAATAATGTGGCTTTGTCACAATCTGTATAAATCCTTAAAAAAAGTCTTTCATTGTCAGCATCTCTGATAATTGCAGTTTCCACCCAATCTAAGTGATCTTGGACTGTAGATCTTGAAAAGAAAGATGACAAAAATTCTGGTGTAGCATCTACATTATTCACTTAATTTTATGATTTTCTCAGTTTCTAGTTAATTTTCTCTGTTTCTACAGATACTTAGGCAATGTCCAAATCTTAAATCTTCACACCTTCACAGCAAATGTGTTCAAAATTGAAGGTGTCAATGGGGAGTTTGTAGGGTGATCCAGGACACCTGTTAGCAAAAGAGGTTCAATTTTTTTCTACTTATTCCAACTTTCACAATTTTGTTCCTTCCAACAACTAAGTACAACACCAGTTTTGCCAGCACAGAGATGATTTTAGGTTAATGTTGGACCTGATGCGTCACACCTGAATAGCACAAAGCATCCTTGGCCATGCACAGGCAAGTTTTGAAACCCTTCAGAAAATCACATTTATTATTTCAGCAAGAAGGTCTGGACGTTCCTGCTGGCCAAGTGCATCCATCTCTCCCAACAGGGAGCCATGCTTCAGGTAATAATTAAAGAGTAATTTAACACCAGGTATCTTGGATCACTGTAGGTGATCAGCACAGCACATCTGGCTGTTTTGTTGTTTTTAGAACTATTCCTTTTTCATGCCACTGATTTAATGGCACAAAAATAATCAGAGATGCTTCTCTTCCCTTTGGATGGTGGTGGCTCTGCATTGGTTCCAGGGTCTTGCCCAGCCAGCAATCCCACTGCTCTGAGAACATGATCAAAAACGAGGGGTGATCATTGCGCTGTCTTAATACAGAAGGGTCCAGGGGAGCATCAGATCCAATTCAGCAGATTGTACCAGTAAATTTCGGTGTGGGAAAGAGAAATGCTACACAAATGTAACAGGGTCACCCTGGGATTCCTTGTACTGAAACATCATTTTACACAGAGGATATATATATATATATATCTTATATATATTTTTTATATATATATATTCACACACACGCGCGCGCACACACAAAAAAAGTCTTTGATAGGCTTTCTGTGTTCTAGTAAAAATAGTTGGCAGCTGGATCTGTGAGACCAGAACTGGCTTTTGTGCTGCCTGTGATGCCCATGTGCACAGTGTCCCTCAAAGGCAGACGCTCGTGTTTATCTGGCAGGTGGAGCTGCTGCCTGCCTGTGACAGGAACAGCCGCCCATTGGGACACACACAGAGCTCGTAGATTTTTTGCCTGGACCCTGCAGAAGAGGAAGATCCTTGAGGCAAGTTAGGTAGTTTGATTTTTGCAGAATTCAACGTTATCTGGAGTCAAATGCGGAGAGAGAGAGGGAAAAAGAAAAAAAAAAGAGAGAGAATTAGCGGGGAGCTGGTATTTCTGATTTAAAGAAAGAGCTGTTATTTGTGATTTCTGTGTTTAAAGAAGCTTCCTCCAGACGGCTCAGCTGCTGCAAAAACTGGGTAGGGAAGTGTTTTAGGATGGGAAAGTCTGATACAAATCTGGGTGGGCACATTATCTGCCTTTACCACGACCTCCAGTCTGTTTCTGCTGATGTTCCCACTGTGTTTTCTTGGCTTTTGGCTTCCTGGGACACCACCAGAATCCAATCCCAGGTCTGGATGGACCCAAGCAGAGGCACCCCACTGTCAGATGGAGATCCTGGATGGTTCACACTCACCCATCCACCCTGCTCCTCCACCAGGATCTCTGTCACTGTGATCCCATTGCCAGTTACACTTGCAGGCTCCCAGCACTGACTTTTATGTATATTTTATGTATATTTTATGCATATTTTATGTATATTTTATGCATATGTGTAACACTTTTGTGTACATTAAAAATAACTCAAATGCTCTAACAGTCCTAAATCCCTCCTTACAAAACAACATAAGGCAAACAACATGTGGCAGCTCTCAGACATGTGGCAGCTGCAGGGGAGTGCTCTGGCATCAGCCAGAATACAGTAAAATAACCCGAACCCCAGAATAATAAAGGGTGACTGAGAATATCAGCAATGACAGTAAGAATCTCCCAGTTTAGTATCCACCCATCTCATGTCCTGAAAGACAGAAGTCAATTTATGCATTTAAAAGCATCTGAGTATTTCACAACTGCTTGAAGTTGTGAAATGCTTTGGATTTCTATCTCAGTGTATTAAGTTGAGTTTTTTATTCTGGTATTTTTCAGAGGCTTTTCCTTAGCACCCATGGTCTAGGTTTGGACTGTCTTAAAATGCCAATATTTAGAAATAACAGAAACTACAATTAAAAAGTCTTTCTGTTTTTTAGCCCTGACACTAAGATAGGTAAATCTTATGTGAGAGCCCTCTTGCCTGGAGGTTTGTGTTCCATGGGCAGCTCCTCCTGACAAGGATCTCAGTGGTTTCTCCACTGAGCTCCTCAGCCTCATCCTTTGGTGTCTTCCATCACTGTGGCAGGAGGAGGGGATGAGAAAACATCAAATCCATGTGCCCACATGATTTTGTGACACCAGAAGAGGCTTAACTCAACACCTACTTTACTTTTGCTCCCTGTTATCAGCTTTAATTGTTCTCTCTTCCCCTTTGGAAGTCTCTCCAGTGCAACAACCTGTGTCTCCTAATGTTCCCTTTCGTTCCAGAATGAAACATCAGCCACAAAAGCTTTTCAGATCAATACCAGTGAATTAAGCTCTTCTTATAGAATAATATATGATAAAAGATTTAATTATGCTGGCCAAGTAAATCTTGTTTTCAAGTGACAAGGAAACAAAGAATTTAGGAGCGGTGTGCATTTTACAGCTGCATAAATCTGCTGGAACAACAGATGCTATTATCCATGCACTTTAAAAATAATGAATCAGCCTTTGCCACAGAGTGAGCCTGATTTGCACGGGATGTGTTCAATCAGGGTGAGCAGGAATGAGGTCAGGAGAGCCCCCTGTGCCCAGGCGTGCACACACAGCGGCCTGGTGGCACACAGCTCTGCAGGGGACCCTTGGCTTGGCTTTGCACTCACCTCTCCATCTTTGGATTCCAGCCTGAGCTCTGTCCTGCACGTGGCCTTCAGGCTGCCGGCCTCGGCGTTGATCTCGATGCCCTTGGGAGCCTCCATCACCAGCGCGCGCGTGGGCGACTCCAGCCTGCAACACGGGGGGAAAAACATCCTGATCACATCTCTGTGCTGCAACACAGGGGGGGAAAAACATCCTGATCACATCCCTGTGCTGCAACACAGGGGGGGAAAAACATCCTGATCACATCTCTGTGCTGCAACACAGGGGGGGAAAAACATCCTGATCAGATCCCTGTGCTGCAACACAGGGGGGGAAAAACATCCTGATCAGATCCCTGTGCTGCAACACAGGGGGAAAAACATCCTGATCACATCCCTGTGCTGCAACACAGGGGGGGAAAAACATCCTGATCAGATCCCTGTGCTGCAACACAGGGGGGGAAAAACATCCTGATCACATCCCTGTGCTGCAACACAGGGGGAAAACAGATCCTGATCACATCCCTGTGCTGCAACACAGGGGGAAAACAGATCCTGATCACATCCCTGTGCTACACCTGTGCTGCACCACCCTGCAACACACAGGGGAAAACATCCTGATCACATCCCTGTGCTGCAACACAGGGGGGGGAAATAGATCCTGATCACATCCCTGTGCTGCACCACCCTGCCCCAGCCTGCAACACAGGGGGGGGAAAACATCCTGATCAGATCGCTATGCTGCAACACATGAGGGGTGAAAGAGATCCTGATCACATCCCTGTGCTGCAACACATGGGGGCGGAAACAGATCCTGATCACATCCCTGTGCTGCACCTGTGCTGCACCACCCTGCAACACACAGGGGAAAACAGATCCTGATCACATCCCTCTCCTGCACCACCCTGCAACACACAGGGGACACAGCCTGTGGGATCCTGCTCAGGCTGTGCTGCACCACCCTGCAACACACAGTGCTCACACAGCCCATGGGCTCCATGCTCCTGCTCAGGCTGTTGTGCTGCACCTCAGACCCTGCTGATGTGCAGGTTCTCACCTGCTTCCAGAGGAAAAAGGTTCATGCATGGTAAAACACACCACAAATCTGATCTGCTCACATTCCATGCCAGCTTTGCTATGCTGGGCCAAGAGAAAAGGGGCAATGAAGCCACCCCCAAGGTCAGCTGGCTCCTGTTTCTGGTTCTGCTTTCTCACTAATCAGTGCTAATGGGATACCAGCAAAGCTGAGCACCTGCACAGAGGGTGCAAGTATTTCTCTTCCTCACGCCCCTGTTCAAACAGGAATGAATTAGTTCTCCTGACTTCCTACAACATGAGGTTTGGAAGAGTTTAAAGATACAAGGAAATAAATGAAAGCAATCAGGCTGAAGACCCCAAAATTTGTGGTCTCCAGTCCTAGGCTCACATCACACCAGGCCTGACCATGCGTTCTGCAGAGCTTCAGCCCCTCCTAAATGTGGATACACTGCAGAGGCCTCTGACAGCCCTTTAACACAGCCCTGTTACAGCCCTTTACCTTCAAGGTTAATGCTGTAAAGTGCAGAAGCACAAAGTTCAGTCTTCCTTGTTCATCATCCATTTTCAGTTCTTCTATTATACTTGTCTCTTTCTTATTTACAATACAGTCTCTTATGACTCTCTGTATTGCAAATGGTTATTAAAAAACAACTCTCCCTCTTTGGGAATATCCTCTCAGTGGATTTCATCCTCATTTATTTACTGCAGGGTCACAAGATCCAGGTTGTGGTGTCCTCAGGTGAGGCAGGAGGGAGGGCTGGAGCAGGAGCTGCTCTGCTTTGCCATTTGGGGCTGGCAGCACTGACCAAAGCTGGGCAGGGGCAGCCCAGCACCACCCCCAGCTCCCCATGGCAGCTCTCAGGGTTTGCCTGCATCAGCTCTTTCTCTGCTTTCCATACATATAATCATTTGTGCATGTAAGTGTGCTCTTAAATGGACTCCTGCTGGTACTGAGACAGCATTACGGGGGACTGAGGGAATTCAGCTGTATTTATTGCAGCCAACAGCTCAATAAAGCACAGGCACAGCTCCCTCTGTGTGGCACTTTTCAAGTTACGACTTTCCCTCTTTTCAGTGTCTTCATATTGCTGATTTTTGAACACCTTTCCCTCAAGACCCCAAACTTATCCATAATTTCCTGGCTGACTTAACTAAATCTAAATTTCAGGGAGCAACTGAGGCATATGCACCTAAGGAATGAGTGTGGTCTCATGGTTAGCAGCCTCTGCACAACCCTTCTGAGCTGCCTTTTGTTTTCTGCAGAGAAGCCACATTTTATGTAAACTTCTTCTGATTCCTTCCACTGTTATCATGCCTCAACTAGTTTCTGTGTGAAGAACCTAAGGTTAAGGCTGCTGTAAATAACTTTTTTTTCCCGACTGAATTGCAGCTTGCATGGAGGACAAAAAGCTGTCTGACCCATGTTTTCCCTGGAGATTTCTGCCCAGGGATTCAGCACACTCTCACCCTTGGTGTACCTCACAGGCTGGTGTTTGCTCTAAAAAACAAAGCACCCTCTGCTTGCCCTAAGCCCCAGGATCTGTGCTGCAGGGTCTGGCACACATCCCTTCTGCTCCACACGCAGGATCCTCATGAGGAGCAGCAGAGAGCTTGGGCCAGTTACATCTTAAATCATGGAGCTAAATTCACCAGAGGATGTGTCCAATTCCAGAGGATGTGTCCAAACCCCAAGACAGCTGAGGTAATCTGAGGATAAAATAATTCCTAAGTACACGGCCTGGTGACTCTCCAGCATCTCAGTGATTCTCCAATTTCTTTGATGTCCTGGCTGTCTCAATTTATTTGTTCATCTGTTAATCTTTTAGCTCTTCTATCCACTGAGAAATAAATCTCCTAGGTACAAAACAGTGCTCAGACAGCACAGTGCAAACACACTCCTTTGCAGCAGCCTCTGTGCAGGAGCAGCCTCCCTGTCCCAGGCCTTCACTGGAGAGAGGAGAGCTGGGAAAGCTGTGGAAGAAGGGGGAGGATCAATAGAGGAGCTTCTTGCACATCTTTCCCTGTGCACACAGGTCCCCTGAACAGCCATCTGACCTGAAATTCAAGCTTTGAATAAACCACCAGTGATCTGGAGTGTCCTCGACAACACTGCCCCAAAGTTTTATTCTCTTTCGCATGTAACAAAGTGATGGAGTTATTCTCCCTCCTCCACATGAAGAAGTGGAGTAACAGCATCTTGCAAACACTGTTGAAAGCCATGTCGTTTTTGGATGCATTCTAATCCATGCAGAGCTTCTTTCCTCATGGAGGCACAAAGGACCCTCTGAACAGCCCATGGTGTGACGTGGGACAAGGACACCACAACAGCCAGGGCTCTGCTGCTGCTCCATCACCCTCCTCACTGACCCCATCCCACAGCCTCAGACAGCTGCAGTCCTGATTCACACTGATTCAACCAAACCCAACCCTTTAACGCTGAAAATAAAGCCCAGGGATCTGTTTAGAACCTTAAAACTACAGAAATGTTTGAAAATACCAGGACAGCAAAGTGCAGCTCTTTCAATCATGAACACCTTGGTCTGCAGCCCACATGGCTTTGTGCTTGTGCTGTGGTTGGGAGCCTGACTCTTCTCTCTCCTCCAATTTCCATATTGCTGTAAATCCATCTTTTTGGGACTCGTGTACCAGTTTATGCTACTGTAAAGGAGGACAGGAAGTTCTTAAAAATTGTTTCCTTGGTATTTAAGGGGCATATGTTTGTAAGGGATTTTGTTTGATTATTTTCTGATATCCTGAATGAATTCCTGAGCCACCTGACCATAAACCAGGAGCTGCAAAATCTATGCAAAGCCAGAGAAAGCAGCTGAGGAGTTTATGCTCTGGGGGTTTGAGCAATGTTTACCGAACACTTTCATTTGAAGCAGGCATTTAAGAGACGCTCTGCTTTTAAACCTAATTCTGCCTTGCAGAGCAGAACCAATTTGGAGACTAATAATGAAAGAGAATGATTTAGAGATGAACAGATAATTTATTCAAAATCAACATTTGTTTTCCAGTGTGATACTCCAGAGCTTTTAGTGGGATTCCCATCTCCTGGTAAGGTGTAAGCCTGTACTTAGAGCAGTAGGCTGGAAAGGTGGCTGCATGAATATAGATTGTTTCATTATTTGCTCCTGCTCTTGAATTTTCCATCCCAGCAATTGGCACATAAGCCCTTTTTATTGACCATGGGTGCTGCTTATTTTTGCTCAAGTATTTGCAGGCTGGATTTTGACCTCTCTCCCAGAGCTGGGCAAGAAGGGTAAATGCAATGCTGTGCACAGTTACAGCTTGCTGAATTCAGCACCGAGATAAGCCACTGCCATGAAATTGCTTGTCCCACCTGCAGTCTCCTGGGAGGTGGATGAAGAGACATTCTCCTGTATGGGTGACTCCCCACAACTTGGGAGCTATTCCTCTGGATCCCAAGGTTTCATATAAGTCCAAAATTTTTTTTTTAAAAAAGACACAAGTAACAGGATTTTCAGAACTATCCAAGTTCCCAAGTTCCACTTATTACAATGGGTGTTAGCTACTTTTGAAAATCCCATTGAGCACCTAAATGCCATAACAAATCTGACCCTTAATCTCAGTTCTTAGTTCTGCAACAGAGGTAACAGCACTTCCCAACTCCATGGGGAGGATGGGAAGATAAATATATTAGCAGTTGTGAAGCCTTTATATACTGCAATAACTGAGGCCAGGGAAGTCACCATGGCCAGGGATAAATGTCTGGCACGTGGATAACTGATCCTGCTCAAGCTGCTCTGCTGGCCTTGTATCTTCATCAAAAACAGTGTTAGTCCTGTTCCTCCCCCTGAGCACTCTCAGCTCCAGCTCACCACCCTGAATGGACAGTGCCAAATGTGCCTCTAAAGCCCTTCTACTCCATCCTACACCAATGCACCTCCTGTTTTAAAGAGAAGTGATGGCATGTGGGCACCTCACTGTGAACCCCTGGAAATCTACGGGAATTCTGTGCTCCTGAAAACCAACATGGGGAAAAAATAATTCAGTGTCATCCCTGCTTTGCTTTGGGAACTTTAGGAGTAATTTAAAGGAAATCAGCCCATGAGTTTGTGTTGTGGTTCCAGAGAAAGGCATTCACTTGGAAAGATCATTAATTACCTAGATTTTTAGTTTTCATTGCCTTCACCATAAACAGTCACATTAATCACCTCAGCACCATGGCATCTATTTCCTTCTTGTCCCTCCCCTCACCCCCTCCAGGACAATGCAGCATTTTCCTTACTCTTATGAACAGCCTTTTGAATTCTGGGAAAAAAGGAAGGTAGTAAAGATGTGCAGGCAGTATCACCTGAAGTTGGAGGCTGCTGATGTGCTTCCAATACAGTGGGCATAACTCTGTTAAAAAGTTAATTTTAATGTAAATAGTTCAGGGGGGAAATTTGCCGAGGTCCAGCACTGATGCAAACATGATTTGCAATCTGTGCCTTGCACCAAAGGCTACAGCAGAGGAGAGGGATGATCCTCAACATGGGAAAGGAGCTCCTGTGAGCTGAGGACCTTCTGCTGCCACTTTATAATTGTTCTCATTTCTTTCTTATTCTTATTTTTTCTTTTTTTTCCCTTTTTAACTAGGAATGGCCTCAAGCTTCAGAATTCCTTGTGCCCACAAGGGGCTTTTTCTGTGTGGGACACAAACGCTGCTTGCAGTATGGAAATGGGAAGAGAGGTTCATGCACAGGAGGTGAGGAGCATATGATGCAGCAGTGTGGTAACAGGAGCTAATTTAATTTTGCTCAGAAACCTCTGGACTGAGAATAGAGCATGTATTACTGCAGCTGTAGCCCATTACCTCTAATGACTCTAATTATTTTTTATGGTATCCATCTGACCAGCCATAAGATTCACGTTGAGCATAAAATTAGCCAATGTTAGTGCCGTGCCTGCTTCTATCTCATACAACTGGTAAATTATTTCAGCAAGTAAACATGGAGCTCCATCAATTTGCTGGTAATGAACCAGCTTCTTCAGCTGAAATTTGTTTTCAATTTTAACTCCCTTGTTTCAATGAAATCAATGGGATCACCCATTCCCAGTGACTTACACTTCTGACTTCATTATTTGTGTGTTATCTCATATATGTCAACTCTTAAACAAAACACAATGCTTGTCTCCCTATTAACAGGAAGTTAATTAAGTTTTACTGAATTGCAAAGAAGCCATGCTTAGTTTCTATTTTTAGAATGCCTAGAAGTGTTTTTTTATTATTTTAAATTGTCTTTACTTGTATTGGAACAGAAGAATGTTTAGAAGGAGGAACAACAGGTTGAGCCTTGACTAACCTGGCGAAAACCTCAACTGAAAATAAGTTCAAGCAAAGTTTTGTCTCTGCCCTGGGCTCTCCCCTTCATCGCTAGAATTCCTTCCCACTGGTATTGTCATTTCATGGCAAAAACATAGGCTGAAAAATGGCAAGATCAGTGAGTCTAATATAAAGCAGGAAAGATAAAAAAAGGGAGCTGGCCTTGGTACATCAGACCAGAGGTTAAAATCCAAAGAATTTTAAATGCACGTCTTTTCCTGAGACACCATGATTTTGACAAAATATGACCTAAGTGCACAATACAAAAGCAGCAAGCACTCTGAGAGCTTACAGAAGAGATCATCACTAATAAGAAAATATGTATCCCTGTTATTTATTGCCTAGCATTGACATAAATCTTGTTTTCAATTACATGCTAATGAAGCACACCAATTACTGTTTGAATAGGGACATCTGATTACAGTCTCAATCAACAGAAATAAATCTTGCTTATGGAACGTTTCCAGGGTATTTTCTTTAGAAACATTAATTAGAGAAGTAAACAAGGATATATTATTATCATGTCATCCAATTGTAAATCCTGCCTATCACTGTAAATACTGGTTAGTCTGACAGTGTGCATCACCACAGTTTCCAGTGTTTATGCTGCAAATCTAATGAGTGACAATTCCAGTGCAGCTATAATGTGAAAGAGATTGTTATGGCTTCGGGTCCAAAACCTTATGCAATTTATAATGTAATACACTGAACAGTAAATGAAAATTATTTTATCTATCTCCACAAACCACAGGTAATTCCCAAGCAAAACCCACCTAAATCTGTCAGAGACCTGACAAGTGCAGAGGTCTAATGATGCTTTATTGGAAATTACAGTTTTCTAATTGAGTTAGAGACAAGTCTGGTTCAAATGGCAGGGGGTGCAACAAATTTTCTCATCTGTGTTTGGGCAACACAGATGCTGAAGAGATTCTGTACAAAGCTGAGTCAAGAGAAAGATAAAAAGGAGTTGAAAATTACCATTGTTCCAACTTTGTAAGCTTCACTGTTTCCTTGGAGAGGAAACCTTGTGTTTACAACTTTTCTTTCTTCTTTTTTTAAATAAAGCTCTTACAGCTTCGAGGAATGCTTCATCATCAGCACTGTAATAAATCTGCTGCTGGTTTTGGTAACTTCATCTCAGAGCCCAATGGACCAGTTTATGTATTTTTCACCCAGTTTGAGTTATGGGTCCTGTGTTTAGTGAACTTTTCCTGAAGAGAGCTGATGCTAAAACAATATTCTTCTGACCATGTAATGGACATATCTTATTATTATCTCTTCAGAGACCACAACTCTGTGAAAAGAGCTAACTAAAGCAGTGAAACCATCACAGAGGAGGGCAAAGCCAGCATCAGGGAGATGCTCAGCTAAATTAAAAGAAGATTTGAGAAGATCCAGACAAATGAGGAGTTTGTAGGGAGGGTATTGTCTTGCAGCACCAAGCAGGTGAGAACCAGCTTTCCTTCTCCCTCCAAAAAAATTGCCATTCCTCAGCAAGAGGAGAGGTTTGAACATATGGTTCCTCCCACCACACTGCAAATCCCCTGCTGCAGTCTTCCAGTACACTTTGCACTAGCTGAGGCTGATTCAGAGCACTAAAAAGCAGCAAAACTAGGAAAACATGGAGCAGTCAAAATACAACTGTAAATTCCTTGTGATTGCCTTCCATGCTACAGCACAGGAATTGCTGAAGGCAAGGTAATTATGTAAAGTTGTCTTAAATGTCTTAGGGTAGTTTTGGTTTTTGTTTTACATTTAAAGTAATTTCTGGAATAGCTTAGCAGAAGCCAAATATAGTATTTAGAAGACAAAACCTGAGATCAAGCAGATGATATCAAATTAATCTAGGGAGAAAAATGACTGCGTAATACTACTGAGATCTAGTTTCATTATGAACTGGAGAAGTGGTGAAGGGCAGAGATTGTCTAAGAAAAAAAGTGCAAGATTAATGTTCAATGAAGTGGAGGTATGGTTGAGAAAATTAAAATCATCTGGATAATTAAAAAATTCTGTTGCTTATAAATCAAGGAGGGAAATTATCATAGAAATTGGGAGATAGTTGAACACGATGTGTGGTAAATACAGATGTGGTTTAAAAAGATGATGTGTTTAAGCAGACAGAGAAGGGATTCAGAGATGTAAAAATAATTATTCTGATTTTAAGTGTAGAGATGACTGCAACATCCCTCTCCTCACCTGGGCTGGTCCAGCTTCCAGCCTTCACTGACAAGCTGGGACAGCCAGAGCCATCCATGTGCTGAGTGGTGGGAACAGCCAGAACTGAGACAGAAAATGACATTATCACAAGAAAGCTGAGCTCTGACCAAAGCACAACGCTGCTGATGCCACTGGCTGGCACCTAAGAGCCAATAATTATTTTTATTACAAATACCTGACCACAGCTCCTTGAACATTTACATAGACCAGATCAAAACTGCTCAAATAACAGTCTGGAAATTTCTTCCTGTCTGATCTGTGTGGGGTAACCAGGGGGTTTGGCACTGCAGTATGACTGTGCTTCTGATCCCACTGCCCACAGCCTCCCAAACCAGAGCTACACATCCTCATCCACTACCTAAACCACCCATTTATTTTGCTTATTATGTAACTTCTTGCAATAAATTAAAACAAATGGAAAGAAAATAAATTCCTCCTCCTGTTGGCTGCACTAACGACCAGGCTCATTTCACACACGGAGAGAAATAATTACTTTTCATGTTACCATAATTGCCTAAACCACAAATGCATTTTTTAAGAAACAAAGGTTGGGCTGGTGTAAGTTTCTAATTACAGGTTGAAAGCTTCTAATTAAAAGGCATAAATTGGAAGGAACCCTTTCAAGCAGCATTGCAGAAGAAGCTGCTAAGATTGGGTATTAGCTTGATGCACTGTCACCGTGCCAGGGGGGAGAAAAAGAAACAGAAATCAAATGTTGTGGCTCTTCCCTGGGGCCACTGACACTTTGCTACCCAGTGTCTCACCAAGTGCTGCCCCAGGGACACAGAGGAGATGAACACATCACAGAGGAGGCTGCAGGGCCACGTTTCACAGCAACCCTGAGCCACTGGCACAGGGATAGTGATGCTGAACCAGAGGGAGCAATTCAGGCTTCAATCAGCTTTTTCCTGAAGTTTATACAGGCTGCTGGATGGTGGCAGGAGGACAAAACCATCTGAGTTAGGCTAAAATGATAAAACACCATGGAAATATGGCTACTTGAGTGAGGTAAAATGTGCTGGATGAACGATTTGTATTTGTGAATTACACAGTACATAGTGCTCAGATTTGGGGTGGCTGTCCTGTGCAGTCAGCAGCTGGATGAAATTGGGCCCAATCTCTGCCACTTTCATGATTTGCTCTTCTGCTTTCCTCTGAAAGAAGACAGCATGATGCAAATGCTTTATCTTATTCTCCTGTTTTTCAGAGTGTTGAAAAATCCTGCAGGGCAGACCAGCACGCCATCCCTGCCAGAGAAATTGCTTTCCTGTGATAACCCACACTCCAATGAGAGGATTACTGGCAGGGGTGCAGCACTGTGCAAATCTTGCACTCATGAGCATCGGCCTTTGCATGCAGTCTCCTGCATCAGAACTGCTCGAGGAAGAGATGCCGATCTGGATTTTCATTTTAAAATCACTTTTGAAGTTTGTCTGCCCATGGGGTTTCCACCTGCTGTTTGGTCAGCAATAAAGCAAAAGGGTCAGGTGGATTAAAATCTCTCATGGTATTGCTCAGGTTCAGCCTCCAGCACTCACTGCAGTGATGATTTACTCTTTCCCCTCTCTGCTGATTTATTCTATTCCTTCTAAAAAGACTGGCATTAATAGTAAATCACTTACAATGAGAAATACAGAGATAACAAAGCTAAAAAGGATTTGGAATGGCAGAATTAAAAAAAACTGCTGAAAAAAAAATTTAAAAAGGTGTGTCTTTGTGCATCATCTACTCAGTGGTGATACCCTTTGGAAACATGTACACACTTGCCTAAGTGGATTTGAAGAGCTTATTTAGCATGACAAATTGGCTACAACCTAATGGGTATTTCTGAAAACCCATTCATGGACCTGCAGACACTCACATTCCCGTGGCATATCCATTCATTGTACAGTCAATTTATAATGATTCCACCAAATTAAATCTTTATTAACAAACTTATTGACTCTGGCTTTGACTTATTGTCCCCCCTTTTAATTAACTGCAGTAATGAGACAAGCAGCATCCAATATAACAAACATTTTGTTTAAAACCTGCCATTTATTTCAAGCAGCTCCACTAAAAATGAAGGCTGAATTGCTATTTGCTAAATGTCAATTTTCACACTCTGTTGAACCTTTTCTGAAGGCTGTCAACCACAAATCTGCAGTCATCTTTTCCCCTCTGATCAGAGCTATATAGAGCATATAACAGCTTTTCAGTTACTTTTCATTTTTATGCAGAAGATATACCATTTTCTGTTCCCAGCATATTTTAAAAAAATTGTAAATGTGCATAAATTGTAAATGTAAAGGGATGCATATGCCAAGGTTGTGGCCTCTCTCACAGTCACAGGTTACACCAGCAATGTGGTTCCATGTCTGCATGTGCAAGGGCACATAAATGATCCAGACTCCTCAAATCCAGCCCTTTATCATGCAACAATACTGCACCATCCTCTTTTATAAAGTGCTGGGCTCCTGCTCACAGCTGGGGAGATGTTTCCCCCTCCAGATCACTCATTGACAGCCTTGCTTTGGGAGGAATTCTAAAATAAAGCCAAGGAATGGGGAAGACCACCATGGACAGAGAGCCCAGGGCTCCTCCTGGTGAGATTTTTGGCACAGAGAAATTTGGAAGGGCAATGGGAGGGATGAGGAGCATTTGAACAAAGTCAGGCTCAAAGCTCTTTGCTGGTGTAGAACAGAAAATCTTACAGCTCTTTGAGATTTCCAGCTAATTTCTTGCTTTCAAATATGCTAAAGAAAAGAGGTTGGGAAATGGTGGAGAGCAGAAAATAAAGGAGTTGTGTGGGAGGGTGGAGGGAGGAAAGGAGCAGAGAGATAAAGAGATCAGGAAAAATAAAAGCCCAACTTAGTGAAAATGGGAGTATAGAGATGTCTCCAAAGGGACTACTTTAATTTAGGGAAGAGGATGTTTTGCAAATCCTTAGCATCAATTTATTTTCAGCTGAAACCAAAACTGTTTTCTATTTATCTTTTGCACATAATCACTCCTGAGTAAAACATGCATTCAGAGGTAAGGCCTGGCAACCCTTCAAGACAGATGTGCCAGATGATATTTTTCTGATCTGCAAGACAGACTATTGAGCCTGGTGGTGGCAATTCACCCTTTGCTGGGAGCTGGCCCTGCTGGCATGAACCCACCTCATCCTGGGGAGGGAAATCCCTGTCCTGCTTCACCTGGGAGCTGTGAACCCTGCTGCTCACAGGGGTGTCTCAAGCAGCTTTGTTTCCTCTCTTTGCCTCTCCTTTTGCTGGTTGGGATGTTCCATGGTGCTGCTGCTCTGAGTTGTTGACCTTGTTCATTTTAAGGCATTGAAACCTCTTCTCCTGCTCCTTGGGCCAACCACAGCAAAATGAGATTATGCTCAACATTTCTTGACTCTTGCAAGGTCCCTTCCATCCTTCCTTGGCCTAGTCTGCCTTTTGACTGTAACAACCTCCCCTGGATGTCTCTTTAGCAGGTAACAAAGACAATTCCAGTTCCTAATGGAAGAGGTCAAATGGAGGTGAAGTGAAATAGATTAAAAACCAAAAAAGAACTGATGTCAGAAAATCTGCTGCACCACTCAGTGGCATAACCCCTTTCTAAAACAGGTTTTTGGCTGTGATTTTCAATTCATTTTGCACTATTTTATTTTGATTTGAAAAAGGCATCCAGGTAGGAGAACTGAATCTGGGATTCAATTCCCAGCCCTGAGATTAAGTGCCTTTGTGACCACATCCAGTGGTTCCCTGCAGCCTGGTGGGGATGGCTCAGCACAGCCCAGGAGGAAGAATTCTCCCCAAAACAGCAAATTGAAACAGAAAAGTCTTTGATGCTGATTTTCCCTAGTATCCAAGCCAACTCATTGGAAAACTTCCTCACAGAATGCCCCCTCTGCTGCAAAGCACAGTCCTGAGCCATCACCTCCGCAAGGAACTTCAGCAGATGGTCCAGTGGGGTGGGAATGGCCCCAAGTGCACAGATCTCACCCCAAGCACTGCCCTTAAAAGAACTCAATGGAGTTACCCTGGGAACGCAACAAGAGAAAGGAAATTGGACCTTAAAATCAACCTTAGTTCTCCCTTTGCAGAGCAAAACAAAACAAAATATAATAATAACAATAACAGTAATAGTAACAACAACAACAGTGACGAAGAAAAACTGCAAGAGAAAAAAAAGAATTATGGGTGGTTTTTATGGTCTTAGAAACCAAGAACGATCAAAGCTGCAAGGTATAATTTTTTTTTTCCAGGAATGCCTTGCTTTTTCTGAATTGCCTGCACACTCATGGCACCTCTCAGCAGTCACATTAACACTATTGATTGTCTGCTTGGTAGGTAACAGGAGGAAAAATAAAACAGGCAAGAATTTAACTCTGTTCAGATTCCTCCAGTGCAACTGGAATGTGGGTAATTTTTTTATGGGTGATCATCACTTCTAAAACCTTCCCAGTGAAAATTCCTGCTGTGGTTTTCCTCTGTGTCAGTAACCAAAGCCACCCAGCCAGGCAGGGCAGGAGTTGGAGCCTTCCCAGCTCCTCAGAATGCTGGGGTGTTCTGTTCTTTGAGGGAAAGGCTGTGAGAAATGTCTTAATTTCTGCCTTTTAGAGCTGCCAACCCTCTAGGTTTATAAAGGCTCCATGCCAAGGCTGGCCCATCACCCCCCTGGTGACAGCATCCCACCCCATGGCCCTGCAGCCAGGAGTGGATATTCCAGCTCCAGAACAGGGAATCCTGTCCCCACTTGCTGGTCCCAAGGAATTGAGAACATTTGTTCTTATAAACCCAATAAGAATATTTGGTCTTATAAACCCAATAAGAATATTTGTTGCTATAGATCCAATAAAACCCAGACAATGCTTCCTGAGTCCCACCACACAGGACCCTCAATAGAAAGTGACCCTGGCTGAACAGGAATGGAGAGAGAAACAGCTGCCTCTTACAAAACCTGGAAATTCCCAAATAATTACTTCTCTCTCCCTCAGACAGTAAGTTCACTGCAGCTCTTCCCTCCATCTTATTCCAGTTATTCTTGAAGTCCTTTTTCCCCCTGTATTCTGCCATAGAGCAAGTCCCCAGGAGTAAACATTTGCCATTTTTAGTTTATAGGTGCACATTTGCCATTTTTAGTTTATAGGTGATGACAGTAATGGAGTACCCAGGGTGAAACCACTGAAACCTCAAAATACCCCAAACCACATTAAACATCCTCTGCTCTCCAAAAGAGCTCATTGAAACCACTTCATTCCAGCTGCTCCTGCGTAGGGTGAGGCAGGAGCTGTAGAGAGCTGAGCTGCTCCAGTGGGAACTCAATGGAAATATATTTTGGATATTAGGAAAAAGTTTTTTATGTAAAGAGTGATAAAGTTCTGGAATGGCTGCCTGGGGAGGTGGTGGAGTCATCATCCCTGGGTGTGTTTAACAAAGCCTGGATGTGGCACTGGGTGCCAGGGTTTAGTTGAGGTGCTGGGGCTGGGTTGGACTCGATGATCTTTAAGGTCTCTTCCAACTCAGTGATTCTGTGTGAATTCTGTGAATTTTGGGACCACCTGCCAGGGCTGCTGGGCACAGCTCTGCCCTTGGATGGCTGTGAAATGAAACCTGGGAAAGGTTTTACCCAGCAATGCTAACTTCACTCCTAGCACACTTCCACCTCATCCTGAGTGTCTTTATCTCTGTAAAGGATATCTTCTAAAAAGCTTAAAGCACATCCTGCCAGTCATGCTGCTTTAACTTTACTGCTCTAGTTAGAGGTGTAATGTGGGGAGAGCTTAAAGAGATGTAACTGGACAGGTCTGTTTTAATTGTTCCCACCAGACCTGTGCTCCGTGACCTTGGACATCTACAGAGCCATAAATATGAGCTTTGATTGCTGTTCCCATAGTGACTGGCAGGAGAACACAGCGGAGGCTGGACTAGCATTGCTTCAAGCAGGCAAGCAGCAACTGGAAATCATTAAGTTCAGAGGCTCTGGGGACACTAATGTCACTGCAGGCCAGCCAACCTGGAAGATAAACATTGCTGGGCACTGTGAAAATTATTTTTCTATTTGCTTTCCACTGAGAGAGTGGACTAGGCTACACTTTAGGCACTAGGCATGGCAAATGAGACTGTGAGCTGTTCTGAGGCAATTTTACCAGTGCCTTCTGCTGCTGGAGGTGTCAGAGGCACCAGTGGGGCCTGTCAGGCTTGTGCTGGCTGAGAGCACTGACTGCTGAGGAGCAGAGCAGCAGGCACAGCTGATCCATGGGGAATATTTCCACCTGGAACAAGACACATGAGAGGCTGAACCACCCAAAGCTGCAGGGCAGCAGGATTGTCCCTGCTCAGTGCCAAAGCCGGCATGGTTATTTCTGTACCATTCTGCACTGTGCACTGAGGGCTGTCAGGGAGTTTGGTGTGGGAATGGGGCACCTCTGGCATCCCATTCCACATGGATCCAAGGAGAGGAATGCAGACTGCCCTGTAGCACTCAGCTCTTACTTTGTGCTGTGAATTCACAGCACAAACAGAGCTCAAATAGCTCTAAATCCTCCTATTTCAATAGAAGGAATGGTAGAGTTTCAGGAAAAACACAGGCACATGCTGGTGGCCTGAGTATGTGTAAAAGCAGCTCAGGATTGTTGGTATTGGCCGAGGGCAGAGCAGGAAAAGCTGAGCTGAGCTAATGGCAGTTCTGCTCAGCACACAGGTGATGGGGCACTGCCAGTCCATCCTCACAGCTCCCTCAGCTCCCCACACATCACAGCAGAAGGGAAATCACACAGGGGCCAACCCAGCATCGCCAACGGATCCCCCCCTCAAAGTTAAAACCCTCACAAATACAGCAGCTTCACCCTCTCTGGGAGTATGTTCAGGTTTGGAATGGAAAATACCTCTTCTGTCAACCAAGATAGATCAGTAATTACTCAGAAGGGAAGTAACACCAACTCTACCCATCCGTACACTTTGCACACCCTCCAAACTCTCCAATTTACATATTGAAACTCTTCTGAGTTTGGCATCATGTCAACTTTAATGCCAACAGAAGACAGATAAGCCCATAAAGCAACCAGTCCAAGGCATCACTTCTCCCTTACCACATACAGCACTTAGACATATTTGCATAGATCTGTTAGAAAAGCAGGGTAATGCTGACATGTTTTGAAGCCAAGATTACATGGTTTTTTATGAGAAGTTTGGTGGCATGCCACAGGGAGACACTGCACTGTTCTCATGGGATAATTGATCATCCCAGTCTCTTCTCCATGCCTCAGCCTTTCACTGAAAGTAGATCCCATCATTTTTCAAGTAGCTGAGTCAGATTTGCAAACTCTGCACATTCTTATACTGACCACAAGCACTTAAAGCATCAGCTATTTTACTTTTTCTGCATTTGGTTCCTCTATTTTTCTTTTCCATGTTTGTAGAAAATGCCAGAAATGTCCAATTCTTTTTTTAAAAATTACCAGCTTGTAACCCCTTGATAATTTATACAGTACGGACAATCCTATTTGGAAAAATCAAGGATTAAAAATATTAATCTCTCAGGTGCTCAAACTTCTTCAGTTACTTCTTGAAATACAGACTAATAATAATTATTGCCTCCTCTTCTTTACTCTTAATCCATCTCTCAGAAAGTGCACATCCTGAACTGTAGAAAATGACTCTTTTAAGAGGAATTTTGCATTTTTCTGACTGCAGAAAACCATATGGAGAGTGGCTGATGGGTCCTGATGGATAACAAACACACCAGCAGCTTCCCAGAATACTTATCTCTGAAAAGAAGGGAGCTCTGCACAAGTGGCCTGGATAGCTCCATAAATCAATGCCACACCATTAATTCCTGACAGACACTAAAAAATTAAGGGATGGTCAATTTTAAGTATTGGCCCTGCATAAGTCTTGCAGTTGTTCTTTCAGGAGAGCCATAATCTCCATGTGAGAAGCAAGAGAACCATTATGGGAATTTCAGTCTGGCTTTTGAAGGCTGATTTTGCTTTTCATTGCTTTCAAAGTGCAGCCAGATGTTGCTTTTGTTTATACTGAGCTTTGTTTTTTTCCCCCTGGAAATTCAAACCAAAGGCAGCAATTATTTTGCTGTAGAATTGTTTATTGTGGGACAATTCCTCTGGCAGGTTGGCCACTGCTGGAACCTCCCACAGCCTGGCCAGACACTGAGGGAATTGTGCTTTGCTTCACTGGGAAACTGGGAGCTGGCATCCAGCTGGAGGAGAGCTTCCTCAAAGAGATGGTTATGAAACCAACACTCTCTCTGGTATTGCATGGACACTTTGACAGACGGTGTGAGTCACAGAAACACTTTTCATGTGGCTCTGAGCACCTCTGCCTGCAGAGCTCCCATTTCCCTGGCAGTGATTCCCCTTTCAAGTCACATCAGCTCACAAGGTCTGATGCAACATCATTGAAAATGTGCATGTGTTTATCAGAGGTTACAGCATAAAATATGCAGCCACCTTCAAATATATTTCAGTCTGTGACAGCAAGCAGAGTGACTGAATATATGTCAGAGGTTTATGATGAACTCTGAAGTGTCTTCATTTAAAAGGCAGCATCCTTTTTTATAGGCATCCTTTATTGCTTGATTTATTCTTTCTATCTGTAACTAACCTCTAGACTCATAGATTTAGACTCCTGGTGTGATGTTGTTTGAATGCTGTGCACCTCAGAGCTCTGCAAAACCTTCTGACAAATTCATTGCTTGGTCCTCTCTCAGTGTTCAGCACAATGCCAAGGGATGGAGAGATTAAATGGTGCCCTACTGCTCAACTGAGAACCCATAAAATCAACATATTTAGTGGGTGTTATGGAAAATTTGTCACATGCTAAGCAGGGAAGAACAGGAAAGGAAGTAGGAGAGATTTAGTGTTCCATTTTCCATCTCTTTAGCAGTATTGCCCTTGATGTTTTCTGTAAGACTTTGTTGGGGTTTTTTTGTAAAGGATTAAGCAGTGGTGGTGATGAGGAACTGAGCCTAAGTAAACAACCAAATATTCTCTTCTTGATAGAATCAGTTTGATCCCACACAGATAAAACTGAGCATTTTTGAAGTATGCAGGGCACAGATGGGCCAAGGCCCAGGCTAAAGCAGCTTCCAGGTCCCAGGGCTGAATTCAGGACCTGGGTTGTTTCCAGATGTGCAGTTCCTGTTCCCAGATGTGCAGTTCATGCAGGAACACATGCAGTGTGGTTGCACACAGTGTGACTGCAAGCACACATTTCCAATAATACCTTTTGAGTCATTAGAGAGCGAATTTAATTTCAGAAACCTTAGGAAGCAATAATAATAATAATAATAATAATCTTTAACCTCTGGCATTGCAGGAGAAGGTACTGCATATTTCCTATCAAAATGAACAGCTTTAATAACCTTCCATTAATATCTATTTATACTGAAGGAAATTATGCAGAAATGACCAAGGGACACAACGTGCTGTGTAGGGCCAACATTACCTTGTGGCTTTATGGGAACTGCTCTTTGAATAAAGGCAAGGCTCTGCCTGCAGAATTCAGCCTATTAATTAGAAACACCAACACCACAATGGTTACCCAACACTGCCAAAGTTTCTGTAGTTCAAAAAGCTTCAGTGAATTAATCCAGTAGGATTTGCACCCATAGGTTTGGATTTGGAGAGGAGCAGGGATGAATTGCCCAAATCTCCTGGCACTGTAAGCTGGGAATGGCTTTTTCCACTGTGCTTCAAGCACAGGCCCTTCTGCTCCAGGGGAACAAGAATTGATTATCTGGTATTTAGAGGTCTGGAGGCTTTAGAAAGAAGCAAACAGCAGTTATGAAGGACTTCATTTTTGCACCCTAAGAGGCTCTGTCAGAAATGTCATTTGTAATTAATCAGAAGTGTATAAACCAGAAAAGATGCTGTTAAAGGCAGTTTTTAACCCAAGGCACTCAGAATCTGTTCACCAATTCCTGTGTGCTTTCTGGGTGATCCTTCTGGCAGCATTTGAATTTCCCAAATGGTCTATAAAAAAAGCTTCCCTCTAGACAGAGCTCCTCAGTTGATTCTTGTAAGATATCCTGTTTTTCTAAAGAGATTTTTATTGCAATATGAATTTATTACAAACCATTTCACATGCACACATTTTCACTCATACCTTTTGGGTCATATAAGAGAGAATTTAATTTCAGAAGCCTTAGGAAGCAATAATAATCTTTAACCTCTGGCATTGCAGGAGAAGATACTGCATATTTTCTATCAAAATAGACAGCTTTAATAACCTTCCATTAATATCCATTTATATTTATTACTCCTTCATTAAAGTTAAGACAGCAAATCCTTAATAAAAACCCCTAAATTGACATTTTACTTTACTTCTTTCTCTGTCTTTTAAAATGCTAATACTTAAGGAAGTGGACAGGACATGACATATTTTTATCACTGCCACACACTTCAGCACTAGCAGTGTAAACTCTGTCTTGCTTTTTTGCCCTTGTTATATCAAATATAAGCAGATTTTCTCTGAGTCCACTGGCAGGGAACATCTCCTTAGAGCAGCACATCCCCTCATTATCCAGCCCTATCAGCTGTTCTCCAGCTCACCAGGAGACCATTTCCTCTCTGCTTTACAACCTCTTTTATGATCCTTGATGGCCTAAGTTTGGGGTTTTTGAGTTTACTTTCCTGCTTGATTCCCTTGTGCCACTCTATAACACATCCTCAGCCAGCCTTCCTTAATGACATGAAATCAGGCAAGAAGGCAGAGAATGTGTTTTTCTTTTTGTTTTGCAAAAGGCAAAAGATAACTCATGAACTGAGGTCACCTCAAGTGAGAACAGAGAACTGCAGCTGAGTTTCAGCTGGAGGAAGAATTACCAGGAGGGTTCCAAGATCCCAGCACCCATCCCTGTTTGCCTAAACCAGGGCAAAGCTCCTCTCCTTCTGTACCTACTGTCCCCACACTGAGGGTTTTGCCTCTTTCTGGAGAACTGCACAGTATTTCTGTGTTTTTCATGCTTTCCTCAGGTCACTCATCCGCTTTTGGACTATTACTGTGGTGCAATCCCATTTCTGCTTCCTCATCTCCCATATGGCCCTGAAGCCACACAGCATCACGTGAAGGAAAAGCTTTTAATGTTTTTTTTAAGGCTCTTCTATCCAAGGATGCTCTTGTGCAGCTGAAGTGAAACAGGGCATTATTTTCCTTGCCAGCAAGGTTGTGTGTGTGTGTTGGGGTGTGTATTTATAGCTCTGGGACAGATGAAATTGGTGGCTGCCACTTTGCCCTTCAAACCAGCGCTCCACCTTTAACACGGTGCTTTCACAAGTATGGCCCCAAAATGCTCCTTTTTTAGTGAGTCACTCCAACACCAGTTCAGCTGGGAAGCAGAGCAGGGACTGCCAGCTTCAGAGCTGTCAGCAGAACCTGGGAAGGAGGCTGTGAAATCTAGAGATGAGAAAAAGGACCCACCTGGCAGCACAAAGGAGCACTTCCATCTCCTCCCTTCACAGGACATAAGGTGTCAGAGGGGTCAGCGACCTCCTCCAGGCAACACTGCTGAGCCCAGGAAGGGCAGGGCAGCCCACAGCTGATGCTCACACACTGATAATGGATTCTTATCACTCTAGATAAAGTAGAAACCAGGGGAGCAACTATGGACTGTACAAAGAATGGCCAGGTTTGGCTGCTGGTCATTTTTAGGAAGGGATTCTCATAAGCCACATGCTGATTCCAAACACCACTCCAGAGCTGGCAGTGACATTCCTTCAGTGGGAACTCAGCAATGCTATTTGGTCAGAAATTATCACAATTCAAGACAGCCAGAGGTGCCCCAATAACCCAGGGGTTAAATCCATACACAAGAGAAGCAAAGCAGTGGCAGTCACCACACATGAAAAAGATAAAATCAATTCACGATGAAAGGACGTAGCTACTCCTGTTTGGCCTGAAGAAAGCAACTCTATTCCACATGAAACAAATTCAGAATAAAGATTCTGTAGGCATGGTGAACATTAGTCATTTATCTTAATAAATATATAAAAAAATACTGCTTTCAAAAGGAAGGACCCCACTGTAGTTGTGGATGCATATTTTCCCTCTCTTTAATAAGGTTATGCAGCAGCTATTGATTCCTGACTACTGCCTGAAGTACAATTACTGTATTTGTAAAAATGTCCTTTTTATTCACAGGGGACTTCTGCAGCTCCAAGTCCCTCACTCAAACTAATAAACATTATTGCTGTGGCCCAGCCAAACCCTCTGGCACCAGCAAAAGGCAGCAGGAAACAAAACCCTGAGGAGCTCCTCACTTGGGCAGCGAAGTGTCTGAACTGTCCTTCCCTATTTGGTACCAGGTTAATGAGAAGTCTGTGTTAAATGCCTCATTTTCAGGAAGCTGGTTGTGCACTGCTGCAGTTCAGCAGGTGAAATCCCAGCTGTGGCTCCTGTGCTGGGCTCAGCACAGTGGGAACAGGGAGCTCTGCCTGCAGACAGCTCCCAGGCTCACAGGTGAAGCCTTGGCAGGGAGATATTCCTTCTCAAAGGCAGGTACTGACTGCTGAGTAATGCAGAGATTTTTATTTTGCCTGCTTTGCTCTTCACTTGGGGTTTTAGGAATATGTGATGCACAGCTGGAGAGAGGTATGAAGGGATAGAGAGAAATATTAAAGAAAACCAGGTATTTTTCTACCCAAAAGCAAACATGGTGCTCAGTGGATTACATTCCTCTCATTTCTTTAAGATAAGAACAGTGTTCAAAGGAAAATCTCCTTCTTTTCTGAGCTATTCAGTCATTTTGAATATGATTACATCCTAAATATCACAGTATTTGCAAAGGATTGGGATCACAGTGATAGGTGAGTAAGGTGCTTTCCTTGCCAGTTTTCTATTTACTTCTGTATTTCATGCTCAATACCCTCAGTACAAATAGCTCTATCTCAAGTACAAATGTTATGATAAAAGAATGGTTTTTGGGCTTTTCACAGAGCGTGACAAATGCAGGATCCCTGAGCAGCAGCACCAACTGATTCCTGCTGCAGCATCTCCTGACTGCCCTAAGGAGCAGCAGCTCCAGCCAGGCTCTGCTGCAAGGAAAACATTGAAAAAAAAACCCCAACGATTTCCTTGGCTATCTCTCTGGATAACTGTCTAATGATTGCTTTTAGAGCACTTATGGCTGCAGGTAGTCAATAACCTGCAGACTTTTTCATAGTTGGCACCCCCAAAATGGTACTCAGAGCCTGGAGCCCAGGTGCCAGGGCACAGTGTCACTCCAGAGCATGGCAGTCCTCCTAAACCACTATCAAAATGTAAATGAAAGGCAACGTTTCCTATAAACATTTGCATTACAGAGGCCAAAAGGTATTTTCATAATTTTCTGTAAGATCTTCCAAAAATACCACCTCAGACTAACCCACTCAACAGATACATCATGTTAGATGTGTCACCACATCCCTTTAATCAGTGTGGAGTCAATATTCTGTATTATATGAATAACTAATTAGTTTCACAACTTATTTCCACAGATGTCATTGCAAAATCTATCTGAGGAATGTCATCTGCACTTGAGAGAAGGACAAGCATTGTAATTAAGTATTAAGCCATTTCACCAGTGTGAGTCTGCCATGGAGTGTGAAATGGCTATAATTCACATTTTTAAGACCTTGCATTTATTAGCATCTATTTTCTACTCAAGGTTAGCAGTGTACTGCACAGAGAGTTAAAAAAAGCCAAACAAGCTCACTTTTTTGTTATTCAAATGGATACATCTGCATGTCTGACTGTACAGGTTGGTCACAGGGATGGGGTTTCTCTCAAGTCCCAGAGGATTTCTGGCTCACACACCTCTGTGAGCAGCACTCGAAGGTCAGATGGATGCTCTGATTATGGAGCAAGTGACATTCTGCTGTTGAAAGCTAATGACAAACCTGGGCACAAGGCAGCAAGGCAGGATACAGATCTTGTACACAGCAAAGGAATTCAATCTGAGATAACAGCCAGGACTGATGATTAATATCTCCCAGGAAAAGACTTTGTTTGCATTAGGAAACCCCCACAGAATAAATGCAGGGAGAGAATAATGAACCCAGCTGTTGGGGTTTGCTCAGGGCCCAGAAGAGTTAAACTGGTCTCTGTCTGGAGCCATTGCTCCAGTTGCAATTGTGCTGCTTAATTATGTGCAGAAAAAGATGAATCTTGAGTATCTTCCCACATCTTTTGGAGCCACAACCAGCAAACAAGAGGGGTATTCCCACTGCTCTCTATCCCGCAGGCAATGCTGCTTGGCAGCAATTTCCTGTAGAAATCTGCCCCTTTATTCCCCATTCTCACTCCTGCTCTCACCTGAAAGGCCACAAAGCTCTGATGGAATGTGCTGGCTCCTGCAGCCACAGTGCCAGCAGCACGGGGGACAGGGGGGCCTCTGGGAAGACCCCAGCACACTCTTGAGGCTGCTTCACCACCAATTCCAGCTGCTTTGCCTTTTTTACTGAATTTGTTTTCTACTTCAGCAAGACACCTTTCTGCCGAACCTGCCTTCACCATCCATTAGACCTCTGTGAAGAGGATCTGCCTGTGGATGGGTGCCATCAGCAGCACTGGGAACAGGGCAGAGCCATGGTTTATCCAGCTGGATAAGGGAACTGGGCAGCGCCATGGTTTATCCAGCAGGGATAAGGGAACAAGGCAGAGCCATGGTTTGCCCAGCTGGATAAGGGAACAGGGCAGCGCCATGGTTTATCCAGCTGGATAAGGGAACAGAGCAGAGCCATGGTTTATCCAGCCGGGATAAGGGAACGGGGCAGAGCCATGGTTTATCCAACTGGGATAAATGAGAACAGCCCCACTAACACCTCTGCATTTCCCTCCTGGTCAGCTCATCCAGACTGAGGCTTCACCCACTGGAAACAGGGAAGGAAAGGACACCAAGAGCTAAATCCACCCTTCCTGGTGCTGGGTGTGAAAAGAGAAGACGACGATCAAGAGAAGGTTTGCTGGGGTAAGAAAAAGGAACAGCAACCCTCCTCTCCTCCTTTTTGCAAGAGAAATACTTGAACAGATGGAAAGCCCCAGCAATCAACTTCTTCCTTAACTCCAGTCCTTATGTCCAGTGGTATAAATACACCTTAACGCACCCAGGAAGCTGTGGAAAGGCTGCCTTTGGCTTGGGAGGATTCTGGCTTGTGTTTTGTAAGAGACCAAGAGGCAGCAGATTTGAAGGGATGCCAACAGGACAAAATACTAAAGTAAAGTGGCTGCAAGATCAGTGTGAATTCTGCTCTGGGAAAGTCTCTCCAACAGCAAGAGTTTCAGGAAGCCTCAGCTGCCATGGGAGAATTGTTAAATCAGATGTGGTGTCCTCAATCAGAAAATGAGGTGATGAGGATTCAAAAGCAACTCACCAAAGGGCACTAAAATGAGCCTGAAGTTTAGAAACCAAGAATCTGGTGTTTCCTTTCAGTTGTGTATGAATAACTTTGTGTTGGCTTTAGTGGAGATGCTTGTATACATTCAACCTGTCTGAAAGTACCTGAAGATAGTTATGTTTGTTACAGTGTGAAGGTAAGCTCATCCCAAGGAAAATCTGTTGTCTTTTAAGCTGGTAGGACTATCAAAATTATTGGGATTGCACTGGTATAACAGAGAAATAAATTGCATCCCTGCTGGTAAAACAATCAGAAAATAACACCAGCGCTGTACAAGGGTTCAGTGGTCACCTCCCTCTTGCTGACACCTCACAGGAACCCACAAGTGTTCACTGTGAAATAAACAGTGTTTCAGTATCATGTATTACTCTCTATAAATGACTTTCATTTCTCACCAATTACTTCCTCTTTTATACCATTAATTTTCTGCATTTCCTCTCATTTCTCTCCTCTTAATCATTATTAACGTAATTGGTTTTAGACAGAAATATTATTTTTGTACCTACTTATCTATGGTGCCTTGTGAAACACAGCTGACACAAACCTTAACTTGGTAAGAACTCCTGTTTTTCAAAATGAGTCTTGTTATGTTAGCTCAGCACTGTATTTAAATTGTTTTTTGTTACAATAGGTCTCACTTGGACTATTTGGATAGTTCAGTACTCTACATGGTGAGGTGGAATTGCACTAATAAAACCAAGCAGCAAGCACATTTCATCTGCCATTTCGTGCTTTCAGTGGTTCATAATTAACTTTAGCAAAAGATTACCCCTTTAAGCCCAAGGGATTAATTCTCCCTTAACTATATTTGTGCATTGTAGAAAAAACAGTCATCCCCTGGCTTCCTGGCCTTGGATGAGCAATTTACTGCATTTTCAACCTACAATATCTGTGCATGAATTCCAGGTGTGTGCTTGCCCCTCATGGAGTGAATTTCATGCTGTCTGACTTCTTTTTATTTAACTCTGGGAACAGAAATACCCTAGAGCAGGTTTCCAAGCTGCAGCACGAGCTGGACATTTGTACTTCAGGCAGCTTTGTCCCAGCCCCACCCCATCACCAGCTTCCAGCACCTGGCACTTTAACAGCATCCTCCTGAGACTTTTATCTTCTATTTCATCACCCACTTTTTAATCCCTTCCCCTCCAACTATTTCCTTCTTCCTTATTCACTGGCTAGCCCAGCCTTTATCCCTCACCTCTGCAGAGTGCTGATCTGGTGTTTGATGGACAATTTCTGTTTGCATCTCTGGCATGTATTTGTTTTTTTGGAGGAATGTAAATAGAAAAAGGCAGGTGATTCCTGCCAATGTCAAGGAGAGGTTCTCAAGGCAGCCTCTTGACAAGTTACCTGGGTGCTGCTCAAATAATCCAGTGAGAAAAGGTCATATTGAATTCAACTTTTATACATAAGCAATCACATTACCATACATCAAAGGCACCAACCTGCTTTAAAAAGCATCAATGCAGATGAGTACAAATATTTCAATGTCCAAACAAATCGCCCAAGCCCTCCCCCTAAACTATTTTGGGACAATACCAGATGGCAATGCTAAACATCCCAAGTATTTAAAATTAATTTGGATTTGTTTGCTTTTCTTTTTACAGCTTTTGACCAGTTTAGAACCCAACAAACAACAACAAATACATTCAGGAGTCTGCAATATGTAGAAACATGAAGAAGTTCACAAAAGTAAATCAAAAATTTGTCAACCCTCTCTAGTTTTTAGGTCATTATTAAAAAACATTGTAGAGTCTAGGTAAGAAACATGAGCTGTTAATTACACTCTGAATTAAACAAGACATTAATGAGCTCTGGCATTCCTAGCACAGTGGACACTGAGCAGGAATATCTTAGGGATCCTGAGTCTGTCTGCAGCAAAGTCCAGCCCAGTGCTGGCTCAAACCAGCACAAAAGCAAATCTTGGAGCCTTGAGAGGGGCTCAGCATGTCAGGAAAAGGCTGTGCACATATTCCCACTGGGATTCTCTCCTAAAACACTGCAAAAAATGTTTTAAAAAGGACACTGAGCCAAGAGGATCACCAGGATGATGAGGAGCACCTGGAAGAGCAGCTGATTTACCCATAAAGCTGAATGATGAAAACCATTCACAGCCAAAGGGACAGAAAGCCTGGTGAGAACAAGTGTCCTGTCACCTGGAGATGTCAGCTGTGGTGACACAGGTGTGACTGCAGGCCTTGGGCACATGAGTGGCACGTCCTGTCTGTCCTGCCAGTCTGTCTGTCCAGGAGAGGAGGAAGGCAAGGAGGACACCCAGCTGTCCTGGCTGCCAGCTGTGACAGGAGCAGCTGGTCTCCTCTCTTTGTGACAGCTGCCACCTCCTTTTGGAATCTCACAAAAGAAGAGGAGTGGGCACTGACAAGAGCAGAGGGAGAAAACCCCAGTGGATCATAATCCTTGCTTTAGGATAAAGATGGAGGCTGGTGGTGCCTGGGGGCACCTGCAGCAGCTGAATGTGCACTTTCCACCTGAGAAGTTCAGCCTAAGCAGGAAAGAAAGCACTATTTATTGCAGAAAAAGGTCTTTTAGAGGCAAGCCAGCTACTGAGGGTGTGATTTCACTGCTGCTTCCCCAGCCATGTGTGACAGCTCAGGGCCCATCTCATCCAGCCCCATTTCACTGCAGCCTCTTTGTAAATAGGCAAAAAGGACACCTTATGCACACACTGTGCTATCAAAATAGGAAGGAAGCAAAAAATCTCCCCTCAGAGTGAGATTATTTTCACTATTAACTCTGTACTGCCCCCAAAAGGCACCGTTTTACCTAAGAAGCAGCCAATGATCCAACATGGAGAGAGAAATGGATGGATCTTGGTCTGGGGAGCAGCAGAGCATTTGCTCTTGGAAAACCTTGCTTTCCCTACACACTGCCACCACTGGCTCTTTTCTCCTCAGGATGCTGTTACAGCATTTATTTTTGCCAAGATAAACTTGTCAGAAGCACACAAAGTATTTTAGCACTTTCTGGGACCTTTTTTCCCCCAGCTAAATTCTATTCAATAATTTTCCTTTAAAAAAAATACAAAAACCACAACAGATTTTAAAGGATTTTTTTCACTCAGTTCACTAATTTGAAAGGAAATCAGTTACCTAACAGCTCTCCACATAAAACAAGTGAAACAACAACATGAATTTAAAGCAGATCAAATATACTGAATCAATCTCTTGCATGGATACTGCCATTAATTCATTTCAATTTCATTTAGCTTAATTTACTTTGGAACAGAAGCATAGTCAATCAGGTTAAAGCTCTTTCAATTCACATTTTTCCCCTCCAATACCACATCCTACACTTATTTGGATATTTTTCCTCCCTTCCCATTTTAGAAAAGCCTTCAATCATCATAAACTTGGACCTAAATCTCACATCTCTTTTGCACTTCTCAAGACCTGGTTTTGTAAATTTTGGTTATTGTAAATTTTGGAAATGTTGTTGGGTATTTTAACCATGATCTTGCAGTTTTTTGGCTTTTTTTTTAAATGAAAATGTCAGTAAACGCGGGCTGTGCCAGAAAGCCTTTGTCACCTGGAGGTCACCTAGAAATCCATTTGCTGGTGCCTTTGCTTGGCTTTTCCAGGGAATTGGAGAGCCTTGCCCCAGCACTCCCTGCCCTCAGTCTCCTTTCCCCACGCCAGCCCCTGCCCTGCCAGCTGCATGTCACAGTGACTAAACAGCACATTTCCTCTTTTTTTAAAGGAAGCAGACCCAAACTGGGAAAACCACGAGGCAGGGTTAAAGTCCCTGCCTGGAGGAAGAGAACAAACTTTCACAACAAACCCAAGCACACTTCCACTGCTCCTGTCTGACAGATGATCCCCAGAGTGGGAAATGGGAACAATTAGAGGGTTTCCTGGGGGAAACTGAAAGGTAGAGACACACCCAAGGGAAGGCAGGTGGGATATTCTTTATCTTCCCTGGTGACCTAGCTGGGCCATAACCATCCCTGGTATCAGAGCAGGGGATCCATGAGAGGTGCTCTCTCTCAGCCCCCTGCATCTGCAGTAACCCAGCAGCACTCGTGCTCAACCTCAGCTGGCTCAGGATTGCTCCATCCCCAGCCCTTTCCAGCAAAGGAGAGTTGGCAACCCAAGATTTAAGGACAAAATGTCCCTCTGCGCTTTTTAAAAATTGTCTTTATTTTTATATTTCTCTGTCACTGTCATATTTTCTGGAAAAATCCCTTTGCCAGGATTTCTTCTCCTGGGAAGCTGAGAAGCCTCAGAGAAAAAGGAAAACAATATTATCTCATTTGCTTCTCCTGTGTTTTGCTGCTTTGGAATGTGGTTTGGAGATTGTTTATCCAATATGTGAATTGTTTTGACTTAATGACCAATTACAGTCAGGCTGTGTTGGGACTCTGGAAGGAGTCAGGAACTTTTCATTATTATCCTTTAGCCTTCTGTCTGTATCCTGTCTCTATTCTTTAGTATAGTTTTAGTGTAGCATTCTTTAATTATAATACAAAATCATAAAAAAATAAATTCGCCTTCTAAGAACATGGAATCAGATTCTCAACTCCTCCTCTGTCTGGGGAACCCTGCAAATACCACACACTCACTCACTCTCTCTCTCTTTTTTTCTAAGGAGGGATAATTTGAGTATTGAGGCAAACCCCTACAGCACTCTTGGTCAGAAAATATCAGGAGATTCGGTCAATAATTTTTTAGGCCATATGATTAGTATCTTTCCAGAGGCTAGTGATTCAAGTTAACCTGTAGTGCCACATTTTTTTAAAAATTATTTTTAAAAATAAAGTAAATATAACACCCGGCCTTAGGTCGAGGGCAGAGCTGTTTATTCCCCCATGGCACAATGCTGGCAGCAGTGGCATCTCTGCAAGTGCCAGCAGTTACACATGTGCACAGCTGTGCCCTGTGTAGGTCAGGGAGGGTTTGCAATTCTGCAAGTCAGATGATGCTGGAGAACATTATCCTTTTGCCTGCTGCTACTCCCTGTGATCCAGCACAGCCTTCAGCACCTCCCTGCACAACCAGGAAAAGATTATTCTATTTTTTTTTCCCAAATCATGAGCCCAGGGTATGCAGAGCACGTTGCAGAGCAGAAATGCTGCTCTCATGACCTGTGATTGCCTTTAATTTGGTCATATCACATGTAAATATGGCAGGTCCCTTCTCTTCCATGGCATCCTCTCTTGTGATGCCTTCCAAAGAGAATCCCCAAGCTCTTATGCAAAAGCAGAAATGATGCCCAGCAGTAAGCACAACTCCAACAAGGCTCCACTGAGTTACCATTAAACCATATTCCAAAGTTTACCTTAGTTCCTTGAAGGGGTCTGCCCTGACATTGGGAGTTTCTATAGATTTAGGGAACACTGTGCCTTCTGCTCCTGAAATCACAAAACAAAACAGAAGACAAATTGTAAACATTATGAGCTGTTATCAGGGGAGTGATTGTCAAATCATACCTAGGTGCAATTTAACCCATTGCCTGACCCCATGCCTTTCTTGCACATCCCTTCTGTTCCCAGAAAAGACAAACCTTGTTCATCTGCAATGGGTTGCCTTGATTGCACGTGGGGTTTGCCTGTAATCTGCACTTCTGGCTGGAAAAGCAGGTGCTTGCACCCTGACTTGGGGAGAGTCTGCTGACTCAATTGATGCAGGGAGCTTGGGAAAGACACCCTTTGCTAACCAGGCATCTAATCCAGCTGCATCCCTCATGGAAGAACATGGATACATGTCACAACATCATTTCTTTCACTGGGCTCTCAGAGATACTCAAGGGAGAAAAGCAGATTTTGACTGGATCCCTGCAAGCACCTCTCCAGTCAGGCTGTGCTCCTGGCTGGACAAAAGGAGGGAGGTGCAGCCTCATGCAGGGCAGCACAAGCAGACCCTGTCCCAGTCAGGCCTGGCCACCAGTTCAATGTGTGAGCCACAAATTATTTAACTTCTGCTCATTCCTCCCTCTCTCAGAGACAATGGGGAAGCTGCACTGCCCCATTTGCTGACTGGCTTTAGACTGCTGGGTACTATAAACACCTTGTCTAAGTTCCAGAGCCCTGCAATCCTCTTCATGGCCACCTGCACAGCCCACATGGGCCATTTCACCCAGCCATCCCTGAACTGGGTTCATATTTTGTGACCAACCCTGCTCTCTCTTCTCTAGAAAGATGTGCTCTCCTCACATCACTGCTGTGAGCCAAAGCCCTGCCACCCTCTGCCAACCCCTTCCACTGACTGTTCTCATTTAAAATGTGCACCTAAGCTAAAATGGTCCCATTTCATCTTTCAGCCACTGAATCTTCTCCAGTCCTTGTGTGCCAACCAGCCTTGCATGAGGAGACTTTAGTCAGACACTGATGGTGACCCAACTCCCCCAGCCTGCTCTGATTCTCTGAGAAGTTCTGAGCTTTCTGAATCAATCACTGTGAAGCAAATCCTCTGGACTTCTCACTGCTTTATTTTTCCTGAACCTGTTCGACTTTTAAAATACTCTGTTGGAGCACAGGAGTCCCCAGGTGCTGTCACTGACTCTCTGCTGCAGAACATCACGTTCCTGCTCCCACTGAAACTCCCAATTAAAACACAGCTGAGAGTGGCACTGACTGCCTCATACACAGAGTGTGTGCACTAGAAATTAATGTTCCTGTTCTCCAAGATATAGCTGCCAAGCCAATGAGCAAGTATGACCTATATTCTTAAATTCAGACCTGTGGTCTTGCCTTCAGACACACTGTGAACAATTAGTCACTCTTTACCTGCAGTCATCACAGCATTTTCAGTGTCAGCATGCAGACAGTACTGGTGGCATTTTTTTATTTCTTTAGATTTTAGTCTGATAAAGTTATTGGTGCAAACTACAGACCCTGATGGAAACTTTTACATGTACAGTTTGAGAGCACTCCTAACACATGCTGTTGTAACTGTTCCCTGTGTGCAGTCTGAAAGTCATCATTACAGAATAACAGATGTTCTGAGATGGTCCAAAACGTGTCAAGACAACATCCTGCTGTAACTGCTGCCATAAGTGAGAAACACCTACAACTGCAGTATGACTACACTTTCTTTGCACTGTAATAAATTAACTAAGCTGTCCCAATGTGCAAAAGAAAAGAAATCAGAATGAAAACAAGCACTCTAACATTTATAAAAATCTAGCCAACTCTTTTTAACCCAGAAAAAACCAAAGTAAACTGAAAGATTATAAAAGCAGCCTAAAGTTTGAAGGTTTATACTTGGGGATTGAAGTTGATCCTATGCACAATACAGATACTGAGCTTTTAACTTTACTATAAGCTTTCATTGTTACAAGTTGTCATAAGCAGCTGTAACTTGCCAACCATGAAGGTTGTTACTATCAGATCTGCCCTCTCTCAACAGTTTCCAAATGATTTAAATCTCTGCTTTATCTAACACAATTGCCTTGGCTCTTGGCTTTGCAATGAAATGTAGCAAAACATTCAGCCTGCACTTATCTGCATAATAGAACAGTGATTTTTGAGGGAAGGAGGATGAGGAGGTGCAGCTGGAGAGATGCACCCAGATATCCTTGTACCCTTTCCATCCACATGGCTTAAATGGTGACTTTATGCTGGGCATTTTAATTTATTTTAGACACCTTAAGTTGGATACTCAATGCAAACTCAAAATAACTACCTGCCTGTAACCAGAAGTGTTTGCAGAATAAGGAGAAATTATAACTTATTTCTAAACTTGGGGTTTTCGAGGCTTTCATTTTTTAGATTAAATGCAGAAGCAACTTTGGAAGCAAGGTGAATGAAAACCCTAATGCAGTCATGAAAGAGCTGGGTATTTGTTCTTCCATTTTCTTGCTTTCCCTTCCTACACAGTTCTCAAACCCCCCTTTCCTACCTTCCTTCTTGCCAAATCCATTCAAAAGTCCCTCATGCACTGGGAACAGGAATGAGATTTCCAAACCCTTCTGTTTCTCAGCTTTGATCTGAATTTGAAGTGAATGCTACCTGCCTTGATAAGGCTTCTGCCTTGCCTGTATAATTCATATTCTCCTTTAATAACACAGAATGTCCCAAAGGGCCACCTGTCTGTGTCACTGAGCAGGACACCAGCCACGAGGGGATGCTGAGGGACCAGGACTGAGACATCCCTCCCTTGGCTCTGGTTGTCAGCAGCTCAGGGCCCCTTGAATTGGCAGAGAAAGTTTATCAGAAACACTGATAACCTTCCCTCACCTCCCCTAATCCTCATCCTAAGTGTCCCCTTTCTGTAGCAGGGGGCTGACGGATGAATTAAACACTCTGGGGAAGTTCTCCCTGTGGTTTCACCCCACTGCCTGAGGATTTCAGTAAAGAACCATCCTCTTCTTTCTGTGCTATTGGGGATTTTCTGGCCCTCCAACATATCCCCTCCCTCCAGCCCCCTCAATTCTACACTGGAGAGTCTCAATCTCTGCCTGGGGGATCAGCAGCTCATGAGAGGAAAAACTGCCTTGGACTAATTCAGCTCCACTGGATACTTGTGTCAAAGTTTGGCTTTTGGCCACTGTGGAAGTCCCCAGCCAGGCTCTGACAGCACCAGTGTTGGATGGGGTTGAAAGTGAAGGCTGGAGGAAGTGACCTCATTTAGTGGTTTTAGAATCACAGAATCACTGATGTTGGAAAAGACTCTGAAGATCATGGAATCCAACTGTGACTCAAGGCTTTGGCTAAAAAAGGAAGGAAAGTTTGAGAGAAATGTGCTGTTGTCACTGAATTGGGCTATTCCAACTCTGCTGAGGGAAACTGGGATGTTATGGAGTAACAAATGATTGAAAATATGATGTCCAAGGTCGTGTGCTTAGAAAGTAGTAAAAATTTCTACTACATGTTAAATGTTTCCAAGATATAATATCCCTGGATAAAAGCTGAATTCTGCTCCTGATTTATGGGAGTGTGACAGACTCAAAGGGAAGGCAAACACAACATTAAACTGAAAGGCAAGAAGAAAGTCTAATAGGAACATACACACAAAAAAATGAAACCATATTATTTTAAGAATCATCAGTGAATCCCCAAACTATTGTGTGCCCCCCCCCTACTCATCCCCAGAGAGGAAAAACTGCCATGACTGCACAAACAGGAATCTGTCTGTCCTGTAAAAGAAGCCTGGAAGGAGCTGGCTGTGCAGCTGAGCAGCAATGTGTGCTAAGGAAGGAGCCTCATGCCGTGCACAAACCCATCAGGAGGGTAAATAACACCAAGGGAAAAGAACACTGGTCCTAAGCCAATGTTTATATGAGAGCCAGTGCTTGTATGAGCAGCAGTAAACTGGTCCTGAGTATATCTGGGAAGGAAAGTGAAGGTTTTCTCAGCCAAGAGAGGAGCTACAATGGGAGCAGCTTTTCAGTTAGATGGGACAGACAATATGACAGATCTGACAAATGCCTGACTGGAAGATCTGGTGTCCCAGAACCAAGGGGCAATATTTTCAGGACCAGCAATTTCCTTTTGGTCTTGCATTCCTCTAGTCTTATTTTCACTGTCCTCTACCTGAGAAATTATGGGTTTTGGCAAGCGGTAATAACAAACAGCTCCAACAGGTCAAGAATCAGCTGCTACAATCTCCCTTTTCAATCAAAGCTGCTCTAGTCCTCTTTTACTGAGTATAAAGCCAATGTAACCTACATTTATTATTGTACAACACAGTTTCTGCTTACTGAATTATCAGTTATTAAAACATTTTCTATTTGCCACACAGACACATACAGAAAAATCCTATTTCATTGTAAAGCACTAATTTTTTTTTCATCATATGAGACTCTCTGCTGCTGAGGGTAACTTATGTGCAATCAGCCAAAGACAGAAGAAAACAATAATATCATTAGAATTTAAACACACTGTACTGTACATCCCTAGGCAATAAATTATTATTTCTCACAGTATTATATCAGAGAGGCTTCTATTATACTGATTCCCTCTTCTGACACTGTGTAATTTACCACCGATAAATGTTCATAAACAGTTTGACTGAAAAATCCATAAAGCCATTTCAGCTTTATTTTAAGTCCCATTTAATGTCCCTCAAAGATGATTTCATCAATGTGTTTCCATTAGCTGGTTCTCTGCCCAATAACTTAATTCCATACAATCAGTCAGGAACTTATACAGCATATGACAGGATCAACCTGAAATATTTTGAATCACCATAAAGATTCACTCAGAGAGTATTTTGGGGTTTTTTGGCTTTTCCCCCCCTTGCAGTGCACAAGGTGTGGGGTGTCTAAGACCCCTGTATGTGCTCACTTCATTCAAGAACAGAGATCAGGAGTCTCATGGCAAGAGAACATTTCCAGTCCAGTTTTAGAGTTTGGAAATGGAGGGGCACCAACGCCCCAGGAAAGAAGCAAATCTCAGCTGAGAGGTGAATCTCAACCAGCAACAGCTCCCACCAGAGGAACACAGGAATCTGTGCTCAGCTTTTCCAGCTGCCTCCTGCTGTCCCAAGTGCCTGAGCTGCATGTCACTGTCCTGGCACCTTCCCTGGTGCCAAGGGCAGTCCCTGCTCCCTGTGCCAGCTGGGACCCAGCATTGTGCCAAGACACTGCACAAACCCTGCTCTGGGCTTCCCCCGCTCTCTGCTGGGACAGAGAGAAGAGGAGCCCAAATGCAATGCAATGAGAGCTTATTTT
This sequence comes from Melospiza melodia melodia, assembly GCF_035770615.1. Taxonomy (NCBI): domain Eukaryota; kingdom Metazoa; phylum Chordata; class Aves; order Passeriformes; family Passerellidae; genus Melospiza; species Melospiza melodia. Next base: position 16,144,202 of record NC_086207.1, on the reverse strand, counting down.
AGACTGATAATTGATGCTGCCACTGTCAGGGGCAGGTGACAATCAGCTGAGCAGCTCTTGGGGATGAGCAGAATGCAGGGAGACATCAGGTTTTCACTCAGGTGCGGATACACCTGGTCAGCTATTCCCCACTTCCCTTTTTCTTTTCATTTCTCTCCCATTCTGTATTTTTTTGGTGATAATTACAGACCTGCAGCACACCTTTCGTGTTGTATATCACTGCTTCCAAATTGAAGTGGGGGTCTCAGAGGCCTGTGATGAACCTGGTGATTAAGTTTGCCTCAGTGCATCTTCTCTTTAATGTCTGCAGGACTGTGCAAATGAAGGGGGAAGGAGAAGGATCTGCTGTGATTTTTTTTCTAGCTGGAGTCAAGAGGCAATGCATACTGTGCTGTTGGTCTCCATAAACTACTTTTATTCCCCACTATTATTGATCAGGACACATTCAGCAATTTGTTCATGAAAACACCCATCTGAGGAGTTCTCTCCTCTGCAGGTCTCATCAGGATAATATGTGACAGTCTCAGAAAGTGTGTGCAAACAGATGCCCAGGAAGTAAATCCAATACAATGCAGGTAAAAATTATTTGTGACTGCTTCTTCTAATTCCAAGCTTTAAAAGCCTTATTCATCCTTAATTTATGTTTTTAAATGGGTGAGCATGGTAATTGCTGTTGCTCCCCTTGAATCCCATTAAATCTGAAATCAATAAGAGCTCTATTTCAGGGTCCAATAATAGCCTGGTTAGGTTAAGCCAGTGCATTGAACAAAAGCCATGAAGCTTCATTCAAGTTTCTTTCCAGGATCCTATAAAAACAGCTCATTGCAAAGGTCTGTCTGTCTTCCTTTTTTGTCTAAGTGTTGGGCAGCTGTTCTTTTAAGGGCAATCAAAAATTCCTGAATAATGAGGGCAATAATGAGATCATGTGCAGCATCAACGAAGTGTTTATAATAAAAAATGTAATATAATAAAAAAAAATATTCTATTTCTTATTACAGATTATTTTTAGCCCCTGATCTTGGCACTGTATGCACACAGGGAGTGAGCCAAGCCTTAGGCACTGGGCTGGGGCTGGGTTAGGACAGACAGGAGCTCCTTGTGACTCCAGCCCTGCTGGGTGGAGAAGAAAAAATTCTGTCTCAGAGCCCCAAGGAATCAATGGAGCCTGGGTTTTAAACTGGAAAACTTGCAAACAATGAGATGAGCTGCAAGCCCAGAGAGGAGCAAGTGGGTCATTAGTGATGTATGTGCCTGCAGTCACACCATCTCCACCAGCCTCCCTGGCACAGCTCATTTGTCTGAGAACATAAAGGGAAGAACAGAGCAGAGCAGACAGGCTCACACCCAAACTGAGAACAGACACAGGAAAAAAGGTTGCTACAACTTATGCTGACCTCTAGATATTTCCTTCTTGACTAGTTTTGGGGTCCTTCAACACTTTTCCCGCAGCTCAACAATAGCAATGTCATCACTGAATTCCTTTGAAGCTCCTCTCAACATTCTTGTGCAAACTTGCAAAGGAACTCAGGGGAGCACCTGAAGTGGGAATACACAGTGGAAATTTATCATGGAGAATATTGTGTGAGCTTCAAACAGATCAGCTGGGGAGGACACTTAGGAAATAAAATATAAATCTGCCACACTTTTAAACTTGATTTCAGTGTTTGGTAAGGGTACAGTATGTTTCTTTCATAATCCTTGTGACATTTAATCAATATTAATCTGATGGTGGATGATTCCTCTCTTTCCTTAAACAGGATTAAGGGAACACAATCTGAACACACATTTCAGCCTGGACTCGAAGCCTATACACTTTACATAAATGCTATCCTTTCAGCCTGGAATGTACTTTAAGTAAAAGCAAACACAAAGAAAACTCCTCAGTATCTCTCTCTCCCAACATAGCTTGTTCTTGCCAATAAAAAGACAAATTTGCAATCTGGGTGAGTGGATTTTAAAAAAGGAGAGCAATCTAAGTTGGATTTGCCATTAAAAAGGATGGAAAACAGCATCACACCTATTGCCCTTAAAGCATGGGAGCTATCAGAAGTATTCATTCAAGAACTGGTAATTTTGTTTCTCCCCTTGCAGAATGGGAGAAATACTTTATTTGAAAGAAAACATCCAACAGTTTCATCTCAACTACTGGGGAAAAAAAAAACCAAAAACACCCTAAACCCACCCAATTCAACTAAATCAGGTTTCTTTTCTATACAGTTTTTAAATTCTCTGCCAATGCTGATTACAGGTTAAATCCCATTTAGAAATCATAATGGCTGATGTAAAGGGCAACCATGCATGTTCTGATCCATAAATAATCACTGCTGAAGAAGGGCACATGGGTGGTAATTCCTGGAAACTGTTAAATTTCTAGCTTACCCCACCCTCTGAAATGACTGATACCAGTCAAATACCTCTGTGGGTTATTTAATGAAATGTAACTACTCTTGCAGCCATTAAAGTTATCCTGCTGTAACTACTGCAGCAAGTAAGAGCTGAAAAGGACATGCCAAGAAGTCCCTAAAAGTTTAATATGGAGGAAATGTGAGCAGAGTTCTCTAACCAGGCTGGCACTGCAGCCACAGCTCTGCAGGGCTCCAGATCAAGCTGATAATGGAACCCTGAAAATGTTTGTAGATGCAAAGCTTAGGGCAGCTGGGGCAGATGTGTCAGCTCAGTAACATCCACATTAAATCCTGCTCTCCTCTTGAACAGAGAAGGATATTATTGCAAAGGATTTTTTACCCTTCCATGAGGAACAGGACACAGCACCTTGTGTTCCACAAATGCAGAGCAGGTCCCCAACAACAGCCCAAATATTGTCATTTAAAAGAGCTCTCTCCAGTCACAGAATGACAGAATGATTTGCCCTGGAATGGACATTAAAGGTCATTTTGTTTCACTCCCTTGCCACAGGCAGGGACATCTTCTACTAGACCAGGTTGCTCTGAGCTCCATCCAACCCACAGCTTCTCTGGGCAACCCATTCCTGTGCCTCACCACCCTCACAGTACCCCATTTTTAATGATATCTAATCTAAATCTAACTTCTTTCAGTTTAAAGCCATTCCTCTTCCTCCATCACTGCTTGCTCTTGTAGATAGCCACACACTCCTGGACCACACTGCTTTTATTGTTGGTGTTCCTCCACTAAATCCTCTAAATTCCTTAATAAACAGCTCATAAATAAAATGCTGGAAATGTGCCTTGGATTTAATTACTCCAAACTTATTAATAAATTTGCAATAACCTTTCAACAGCTGATTCCTCTTTCCAGGTGCATTCCCAGGCAGCTGGAGAGAAACCTGAACAAAGAAAAATGTTCCCAAACTAACAGTCCTAAAAGTCTAACCTGTGGTCAGCACTGACATGCTCCACATGGTTCAGTGCCCAAAGGGTGCTGGCTACAGGGGAAAAGAAGCCATAAGATAGAAATGGAGCTACTGGCTAATTATTTGACAGGAGAGCAAGGAAACATTGGTGAGATCAAAGGTGCTTTTAAACCAGCCATGGTGCTGGGCTGGCTCACATTGCTCCTGCAGTCTGTATTCTGGGAGATGAAAGGCATCCTACCCTACCCTAAATACAGCTATTTTAGTCAGGGTTTGCCACAGGAGAAGGCTTTAGCCAAATCTTTATCATTAGGCTCCATTAGAAGAAAAGCTTCTGCCATGCTAATCCAAATGTGTGAGAGACATTTTCTGGGGGCTGGGAGCAATCCCTGTATTGTTCTGTTACAGAGAAGGGACCCTGTGGGGTTGTGATAAATCCTATCCTTGCTGGAAAGCAAAACAGTAATTTTAACAGTGGTTAAAAAGCTCGGTAGATTTGTAAGGGGACAACATCCAGCCCATGCAATCCCACCTCCCATACAAACCCAGGGACTGCCAGACTCCTGTAAGCTGCACAAGTGTGGCTTTTGTGGTATTATCTCAGCTCACTGCAATGCATGTGGATTCCCATCAACATTTAGTCTTCAAAAAAAAAAATTGGTTAAATCCATCATAAATATTAAACACCAGAGCATAGTGGCAAGTTACCCTGAAAACAAACTTCAAAAAATAATCTCAAATAAAAATGATGTCAAGGCCCCTGGGAGAACTGACACTGGCATGTCATCAGATGTTGTCTTATAAGGCTAAATTAAGCATCTGACCAGAGTTTAATTTCTGTAAAAACTCATGCTAATTTAAATTGCTTTAGATTTAATTAAAAATGCCTTTCTATAGAGATAATAATGTAACTCTGTTAATTAGTATCAAGTGGCATCTAGAGGGCATATTTAAAAACTAATCTGGAGAATAAATAGAGCTAATTAACAGTCAGAATAATGCTTTATGATTGTCTTTTATTTATAAATGCTATAACGTTCAATAAGCTATTAAATGAAATTGTAATTAATATATATCAAAGTTATTTTTAATACTCTTTTAGCTAAAGAGCATTTCTTACACCCTGTTTTTCAGATGGTCTGGACAGGTTTCATTTCTGGAGGGAGGGAAGGAGGGAGTCAGGATGAGGCAGCAAATACAAATTCAATTAGGAGCAGCTCATTTATCTCCCCTGCAAGGGGCTGAGTGAGGAGCACTGGGGGCTCCAGCCAGGTGTGAGTGAGCTCTGTGTCCCTGGGGTTTGCCCAAAGCTCTGCTGGCCACGGCAGGGGATGCCAGGGAAGGGCTGCACATCACCCCACACACCCCCAGGGCTGGCAGGGAAGGGGCAGATTTTGCCTCCAGAAATCCAAGCCTTGAAAGGCAGAGCTGAGGTTCTGGGGAAAGAAAGCAGCTCTGAGGTTTGCTATGGGATCTTTCAAAAGACCAGACCATGGGGTGTTCTCATTCCATTTGGGGAGGAAAGGGATGCTAAGAGTGAGAAGGTGCTCCCATCCCATCCCATCCCATCCCATCCCATCCCATCCCATCCCATCCCATCCCATCCCATCCCATCCCATCCCATCCCATCCCATCCCATCCCATCCCATCCCATCCCATCCCATCCCATCCCATCCCATCCCATCCCATCCCATCCCATTCCATCCCATCCCATCCCATCCCATCCCATCCCATCCCATCCCATCCCATCCCATCCCATCCCATCCCATCCCATCCCATCCCCACACGAGCACTGGCAGAAGAGTTCAGAAGTGAAAGGGCAGAGTGGAGTCGTTGTAGGGCTCAGTTTTTATAGGGTTCTTGCAGGCAAACAAAAGCTCCCTCAGGGTTATCTGGACCCAGGCAGTGCTGAGTTCCCAACTTGAGCACGGCAGAGGGGATTTTTGGGTCTGCCCAAGGTTGTGTCAGTGTTAGCAGGGCTCAGATCTGCCCTTCCCCTTAGACAGAAGCTCCTGCCATCCTCTTATGATGGCAGCTTTGACTGGATTCACTATATAAAAAAAAATCACTGAAATTACGTCATACATGAAAAGCAGAGGTGGCCAGCTCTGTCTCTCTGTGTCCTTTAATGCTCATAAATCAGAAATAACTCCCCAAAATACAAATCAAATAAAAAGCACTTTCATATGGAAATCTGCACTGCCCGTGCTGCGTGGGTTTTTGAAGCACCATCAAATGCATCGTATGTCCTACTTGCATTTGTTTTTAATCTATAATTCTGTGTATTCTTCCCCTTTTTCATCCCCTGCTAATGTTGAAAAACCCTCTAGATACCCAGAGCAGGGTTCATTTCAAAACAGCAGAGCACCTCTTTTCTCAGGACAAGGATTCAGCATCGGTTTGTAGCACAAACTTCCAGAAAAAAACTTTGGAGTCTGTACAAAGAAAAGAGTTATTGTCTCTGGCAATATTCAAAGCTGGCCACAAGAACTGCTGCTCTGACCTCTGTGGGATGACTTTCATGCCAGGTTGTTGACACACACTTGCCTCTACAAGAAGTATTTGTTCAGTAATAACAAGAACAAGTTGAAATTATTTACATGGCCTAGATGGGTGTCAGCAGACACATTCCAGCAGCACCTGAGAGCCCAAACACCAGAGGAATGATCAAAGGGATTTGACTGTGTGCTGCAACTCGGACTGGCCTTCAGAGCAGACAAAAACACTGCAAGAAACACGAACATATGGTGTAACACTCCCCAGCATGGCAAACAGCCACGGCAAACACTTTTGGAGATAAAATTAGATTGGGGAAGCAAAGCTGGAGAAAAACAAAGCCAAGAATGAACTCAGAAAGCATTTCAGCTCAAGGTCATTGGAATACTTGCTATGCAACATCACCAGTAGTATGATTTTATTTTTTTCTTTTCTGATAGATCTGCAAAAGTCAAACCAGCCTTGAGAAACACTCAGTTACAGGTAAAAATCAAAGTGCAGTACAGTGATCAGCAGATTTTTGATGCTGTTTAGTCTGGAGACTAAAACAAAGCAGTACCTCAAAATAGCTATCAAAATTAATTCCTGGTTTCTTCAAAGTACAGAGGAATTTAAAAGCAATTTTTTTAAAGTATGTAATCTGAAAAAGGAGTAATTGCAGCTTGTAAGAAGGTTCTGTAATTTTTTTAAAATCAACAATGTAAATCTCTTTTAAGGCCTCCAAGAAAACACTTAAAAACTGTTGCTTCCTGACTTCATCTACCCTGCAAGAACTAGCTCTGAAAGGTGCAGTGTGAAGGGAGCTTTGTTAGAGAACATGGATTGTTACAAATGTCCCCAGCTCTGGAGCACCACAAGAATTTTGACTGCGCCCCTTCAAAGTTCTAAGCTAACAAAGATACTCTGAATTTTGTGAAGCTCAACATTTATCCTGTGAAGCCCACCTAACCTTTTATAGCTGGTGACTGAACCAGTGCTGTGTGTAACAACAGTGATGTGCAGAGAGCTCCACACACCCTGCCCACAAACAGGAACCATCCAGAACAGCAGGACATCAGGCAGCAAAAAAGGTAAGGCTTGGATACCAAGTCCCATTTATATGATACATAATAATCTATTAAATAGCTAGAAATTATAATAAAAATAATAATAAAAATACTATCTACATCTATATTTAATTCGAAGCTACTTATTGATCTGTTTTTACAAGAGAAGTAGGGAACAGTTTGGAATGAAAAGATGCATCCAAAACAAGTCACTATAAAACACATATTGGTGCCTCCACAGAGACCAGCAGCACTGTTGTGTGACTGTGAACAGCACTGAGCTACCCACTCTGGTCCTGTGTGAAAACATTCCTGACCAAATCCCAGACTAACCAAAGAGCATGGCTTGAACTGGGGAGCACAACAATTCAACTTCCAGACAGTTAATTTTATATAGCTATCAAATAAGTTTCAGTATTTCCAATAGCCACAACTGTTTTGTTTCTCCAATTAGTAACAAAGAAACAAACAAACAAACAAAAAACCAAAACAAAACCACAGAAATCCAAATAAACAAGAACTGCTACATCCCAAACCCAGACTGTATTCCCAGTTTTCATTAGGAAATACCATTTATTCCTACTTTATTAGGAAAAAAGCCTGGCAGGCAGCCCAGCTGGGGAGGCAGATCCTCCTGATGTTTGTTTCAGAATGCAGGAGGAGCTGGTGACATTGCTGGCACCAAACCATGAACCCTGAGGTTCCCTCTGCACAGTGACTGCAGACATGGGCACATCCCTGGGGCAACCCCTCACTGTCCTCCACCCCAGATCCAAGAAATAAAAGTTATTCAGGTTCCAAAACTGGTTTTAAAGCTATTTCACTTGGCCAGACAAACCACTTCCAGGGGAGTTTTTAATGGAGGGGAAAGAACAAATGGTGCAGGTTAAGAAAGCCCTCACACAGAAACTCCTGGCCTTTACCTGCTTGGAGAAGATTCAAAGCCATAAAGACAGCACAAGGTTTTATCTCCAAAAGAAGCTTCCAGCAAGGAGGAAGAAAATTCAGGCAAAACTTTACTCAGATTTGAAGAGGTGCATATTAAAATTGTGGCTTAATGAACAATCTCTTACCTAGAACTCTCAATCTCTCTGCTCCAACCACCACTTCGTTGTCATCTGCAGAAAACAGCAATTTTCCAGAGAGGGTTTTCACCTCAAATTTTTGGCTGTGTGCTTCCACTGCTTGGGGACCTGGGGGGAAGAAGCTTTACTTTAGGGAAAAGTGTAAGAAAATCACACAGTAGCTTCATACATTCAATAAACCCATTTTCTGAGTAATACTAGCTCAACAAATTGCATCAGAGACACCAAACAGAGAGGCTTTTTAGATCTTATTAGGAAAGGGCAGTTTTCTACCCAAGTAAAAACTGCTCAACTATTTCTACTTATGCTTTTCTAATGCTTATGTGTGCCATAAAATCACCATTGAACTCGGGATAGCTGGGATATTTTTACAAAAAGACAGACTCATCTGTGAAACAGCAATGAACAAATCCAGCCATGCTTTGAGAGTATTGCTGCAGGTGTAAGAGGCATCAAGAGCTCCTGGGCCCATTTTGCTTGGACTGATGCTGCTGTGTAAAAGATTCCTGGTTTTCTAGCTTTTAAACACATCTGGATTAAAATTCTATCAGTGTCATGCACAGCCCAATTAAAAAAAAAAAAAAAAAAAAAGACAAACACCCGCACAGGAGCAAATGTTTTGTTTTACACTCCTTCAATCATGTGCAGGCCAGGAAAAAATGGCATCCTCTCAAAGTGCAGAAAGTTTTTAGACAAGTAAAACTTTCCTTTGAAGATCTTATTTCAATTCTGCTGCTTTTCCTGCAGGCTGCTGTGCCCTACAGGGCTGGAAAGCCTCTGGCAATTCGTTTTCTTGTGGGGGCTGATAAACATCAGCTGCCTGAGAGCCATTCTGTGCAGGTTTGTGAGGCTGCCAAGAGTTACAAAGAGGCTGCCCTGGGTTACTGACCTAGTCAGACTTTGGACAATTCACCACTCATCAGCCCTCCCAACTCCAACCAAGCCACAGCCCTGCTGGAATATCATCCTGCACGAGGCATGTGATTGGACTTGGCATTAATTATGGCCATCTTCAAGACCAGTCTCATTTGTCAAAAGACAAGAAAATTAACACTTGAAAGCCAGTATTTTCTTAAAAACTCCATCCCTACCCTACCCACAGATAACCTGTGCTGGCACCTGGACACACAGAATCATACGTGTGGTTTGCACTTCACACAAGCGAGGCCATGCTGAGATCCCTGGAAATACTTAAAAAGTCGTGCAGCCACACTGAGAAAATGCAGTAAAAATCTGATTTGTGTCTTGCTTATTAACCACCTTCCCACTCATCCTTGCTGTAGGCACAACATGGGACCACATCTTTGCTCCACTGTGAAACCAAAGCTGGTGCTGAATGCATAAAAAGCTCAATAGCCAGAGCATCACACTGGGAGGTATCACTGAGTCCCAAACTCTTGTAACACAGTGGTGCTTAAGTGAACCAAACACCCTCTTGAAACTACATGGAGAACCAACAAACTGAAGATCTTCATTCTGAATGTGAGAATCAGGGAGCCTGGGGTCGAATTTATTTCCTTCCTCCAGGCAAGTTTCACACATGCTGCCTAAATAATTGCTCACTGAAGCTGCATATTTAATTATTTAGTACTGTGACTAAAGGCCAAGATGTTATATAAGCAAACCAAGCAACCCAGTCTCAACTTAGAAACATGTTTATGGATTACTGCCCTTGCCACACACCAATACTTCTCACAGTCTATCCATAAATCTCAGTAAATATATCTCTGTCCCATATCAAATATATATTTTATATCACATATACAGTGCCATATTCTTTATATAATGCATTAGACTATTTCAACCCAAATTATTTATTCATTCATTCAAAGGCTGCCGTGCACTGGGGATTTACAAAACACCCATTTCCCCACCCAACACACTCTTGTTTGGGTGCAAAGGGAGTTCTTCATCAGCAGGAGGACTTTAAATTGCAAACTGTTGCCACGGTTGGGCTCCAGTGTTCCCAAGATTTCAGGCAAGTTATAAATGTCTTCAGAAAAATCTGTTCTTGTTAGAACAGAAATGTCAGTCTGGTGTATGTTCCTCTTGACCCTGATGTCATACAACAAATATTTCTAACTCTGGGCTGGCTTTCAGATGAAAATGATGGTTTGTTTTGTTGTCAGACAGCCCCAGCCAGGTGCCTCCCCAGCACAGCTTTCCTGTCCCTGCCTTTGTTTCTACAGAGTGCAGCCAAGTTTTCATTTCTACTCCACTAGACACCCAGGCTCCCCTCGGCGTGCTGAAGCCAGCAGAGCATCCCCAAACACCACTTTGATCCCTCCAAGGAGCCTTTCCCCCTCCTTACCTGTTACAAGGCGAGTGAGGACCTTTGTGTTCTCGTTGAGGATGTTCACGGTCACGTTCCTGGCGGACTGGAAGTACAGGGGGTTGCCCTGGAACAAGACCACGAGACCAAGGGTGTGAGATGGGGATGGCAGCCTGGGTGAGGCAGCTGGAGCTGTGCCCAGCACTGACCCCCAGCCTGGGGTGCATCCACCCTGCAGGAACTCCTCCTGCCCAGGATAAGCCCAGAGTGGACACCACAGCTCTGTCTGGCCCAGGCAGTGCCTTGCTTTAGGGGTGATTGACTCTACCAACCACCCTGTAATTTTAAAAGGTGATATGGGACCTGAGCTAAGCTCCCAAAGGTGTTTCAGGAGGGTGGTGGACTGCAGCAGTGCATTTCAGAGGCAAATCTGCAAAACTACAGCTTCTGATGACTCCAGTGGGTGACAATGTGTGCCCACCACATGAGAGAGCCGTGCCCAAGGGCTGGGGAGGAGAAAATGTGATTAATATGTGGAGAGTGCCTTAGATCTCAAAGCACTTGTGAAGCCCCTGGCACATTTCCCCACCACACTGTGGCTGGGATGCCAGCCTGTGACCAGACCCATCCCATGGGGTCTGCAGAACACAAGACACAAACTCTTCCCCACTTCCCACTCAAGCACAGAGAGTTCCACCAATTTCTCATTGCAATGCTTTAAACACACCTGAGAGAGAAGAGCCAGAGCAGCTGGCAGCACACAGGGGCCACGCAGTGACCTGGCAACATCCACCTCAGGTACTTGTGCTCAGAGTGAAGCCAAAGCAAACCCACAGCTCCAACCATCTGGCTGCTCCTGCGCGCAAACACAGCCCAGGCACCGGGGAACTCGTGTTCTCCACAGGCAGCCCCAGCCTGCACAGCTGGGCACAGCTGGCTCCTCAGGGGCTACCAGCCACCCACAGCACCAGCACGGGCTGACCCCAAATCAAATCAGCCACAAATCCCATGAGAGAGGTGGAGATTCACCACCAGCATCCCTTCATAACACCTAAAGCACGCAGCTGATCAGATTCATCAATTAACTGAGACACAGAGGAGATAAAATAGCAAGAAGTTGAAAAGTTTTCAACTTAAAATCAGCAAGAAGTTGAAAATTTTTATGCCCAATGTGTTTTTGCCAGCATTTCAAACTTTTTCCATTAGGAATGAATAATCAGGGTGGGGACAGAGAATCCTGTGGGTCAGACATGTTTTCCTTGCCTCCTGGATTTGTAATAAACACAATAATTTCATAGATACCATTTTTTCTGGCTCATGGCAGAAGGATTAAGTTGTCTGCATATAAAATATAATAGGAACACAGAAATTATTACTGGGAGTCCTGTAGTGGACTGCGCCTTCAGGGAACACTCTAGTGATGAACAAACAATTCCCAGCAGTGTTTTCAGAAAACAGACCTCAAAAAACTAAAATAAAACCAACCTCACATGACCAAATATTCACAATAATTACATTTGCTGCCTTCACTGTTTTTGCAGCATGTTCCCATGGGCAACCCTTCAACAATAAAGAGTAGAATGGGGTTTGTTTGATCAATTATAACTAGAACATTTAGGCTACATCCAGGCTATTTACAACTAAATAAAAATAATAATGAAAAAATGAATTTCACTTAATCATTTCCACATCTTGGACCAGTTTCAGAAGCTCTTGGTGCCTCTGTCCCCTCCTACACTAAATGAGGACAAATCATCCTTCTATACTTCTTCACTGTGTCTGACACCTTAAGTATCATTGTATACAAAACTGAATTATGATTAATAATTTATAAGTAAGGATCAGTTCTAATGACTTGTAATGATTCTCCTTTTCTCTAATTTTTATTTGTTATCTTCTAGAACTTCTAGAAATGAATGCTGATTATTTATTACTATTTCATGGTTAACAGCTGAGAAAGAAGAGATGGCTTCACTTGGATCCCCCCTGCTCAGGGACCTGATTTGAGCACACCCAGGAACAGCAGTTCACTGCTGCATATCCATTTCCCACTTACACATAAAGAGTATTTTTAAAGGTAGACAGCTACAATCTGCATAATGTACAGTTATGGATAAGACTATAGCTACTATAATAGCTACTATAAGCACGCCATAGGAAGCACAGAAAAGGTTTTTTTTTTTTTTTTGGGTTTTTTTTTTGACTTTTACTGTTTGAATTTTGCTTATGGAGTTTTGAATGGAGTGTTTTGAAAAAGCCATGAACTCTAGTTCACAGTCAGGCAAGAAGAATAGTTAAATTCCCATGACTTTGAAAACTCTGTTGCTGCTCTTTGTAATGTGAGATTGCACTACAGAGGAACTACAAGATAAGCCAATGTAAAAAGCCACAGAAAGAGTTGCTCTGAAGAAGACCTACAAGACAAGGAAAGAGCTGGTATCCATCTAGAAAAGGCTTAAAATACATAATCAGACACGGAAATGTTTACTCCAGCCTAGTCATCTCATTCACTCATTCAGAACTCAAATTCACACAGCCTTCAAAAAACTAAATTTCCCTAATGGAGGAGTTATGTTTTTATTGGTCTGCAGGGAAAGAACATTGGAAGCACTTAATGCAATGCCTGCTCTCATTTCCATAATTCTTTTTCCATTAAGGAATGAAAAAGAACTGAAGAAATTACTCCCTTTTGCTGAAAATTCGGCAGATTTTCTATCCATCATCTTCTGTTTACAAAGGAAATAACATTGACATCTTTTAAACACTGAACATTAAAAAAAAAAAGTTTCCTCTGTTGCAAGCTTGGTGATGATGCCAGCTTCTTTCAATCACACAGAACAAAATAATGAAAGCTTTAAAAGCCAGTTAGGATTTACAACTGAAAAGACAAAGCCTTCCCCTTCTCTTACACTTTCACGTTACCATGACACAAAATGAAGTATTCTGATGCATATGAGCAGGTGGAAATCTAGATCAGTATGGCATCAGCACCACAATAAAACAGTTATGGAGAGAAGTAATATTTTCATAAACTGTCATAGCCCTTGATGGAGCTGGAGTTGGAATATCAGCATGCAATAAACAAGAACATCTTTTAAAGACTCTTTGGGCTGGTCACGTCCTTTCAGCTCACCATGAACCTACAATTCATCTCTGCAGGAAATCCTGGAGAGTAAATACATCATTCTGCCTCTTACTCCAGCTCATTAGCAGAGCCAGTGCCTTAAAAAATGTGTGCAGACACACAAAAGCATTTGCCACAGCTACTCAATATATTAAAACATTGGACACATGCTGCAGAAAAAAGAATATGAAAAGTGCAAATATATGTCAAAACTGCATAGCTTGGTTCCTCACCAAGCAGAGGTATCCAGTAAAATATAGAAAACTTCACAAAAGGTATCAACTGACTGTTTGCTAGGTTAAACACATGGCAAAACAAGCCAGAACAGCTCACTAGCTGTCTTTCTTTGGCTCACTTTGGAAGAGATGCTAAAAACTCCCAGATCAAAGACTGAAACAGAAAAAGCCCTTTGACTGACAACCTTAATTTGCAGCTGAAGCAATCCCAACTACTGCTGTCTTCTGGGAAATTCAGTACTTTAACAGATGTCCTTAGACTGTTTTAGGGAATTATTAAAAATATTTGGAAATCCTTTTAAATTTTTACAGGCAATTTAAAAATAATGCCTCACAGTTGGCGTGTTTGTAGTTCAGATGGTCAAAAGGAACAGCTTTGACCTGATCCTATGGATTCACAGACTTCACACAGTAAGTGCCAAGTGAAGCTTGTGGAAATAATGGAAATGGTGAATTTCCTGCAGGCTCGACAAAATAATGGTAAAAATAAAATCTTAAGGCATAATCTAGGCTGGCAAGGAGCAGTCTATGGAGAAGTCACTCAGAGCACCATTTTCCTGCTCAACCCCACCTCTCAGTGACATTACAGGAAGCAAACACTGCTCAGTGCTCAGCTGGAATGTCAGAGGGCAGAATCTTGTTTTCTGTAAGGCAAGCAGCCAGCAAAAGCTCTCCTGCTTCTGGCCCACAGCCACAGGCAGCACTCACCTGCCTGCACCCCTGGGTGCTGTTCTGTGTGGGTAATAAATATATTCCCTTCTTCAAATCCAACCAGCAGCTAAATGTGATAACAGCAATAACAGCAATTTCCTGCACTGCTTTTTTCAATGGTAGGGACAGCTCAGAGCTGCACCTCGTTTTTTTCTGGTTTGGAGCAGCAAGAATTCATTGCCCAATAACTGAGAGACACAGCAGTAATTTTAGGGCGCCTGAAATGTTCTTCATCAAGAATGGCAAACCTCTAATGAAAAGCCACAAAGAGACTTCTGTAGTTTCAATTTGTGTGGCCAGGCGCAGAGCAGTGCTGAGGACACCCCATGTTGTGCAGCTCATTCATTAGTGCAGGTATCAGGCACGGCCCCTGACCCATCAGGAAAGCTGACCTGGTGACCCTCACTCTGTCACTTTTGGTGAGCTGACACAGACATGCTTAAATGAGTCCTTCTAACCCAGATCTGCATGCTCCCGAACCACTTGCTCCTCTTTCAAAGGGAAGCACCAGGAAAACGTCACTGAGGTTTGGAGTTTCTGAACCACAAAGGTCTCCAGAACACACTGTGAGCAGTCAATAAAACCAGGACCTGTCCCCAAGGGTGCACTTCCTCCTGCCTTGGGAACAGAAATTCCTTTGGAGAGTATATGATGCTGGAAACATTCAGAGTTGCCCCCTTAAAATAGAGAGTTAGGAGGAGACTGAGTAAAACCCCTTCAGAACTGAGAGATGCTGCAGGATCAGGGAACTGGCACCACCATGAGCCCCAGCAAAGCTCACAGAACATTGTGCAGACACCATGCACCTCCTGAAGAGCAAACTGGGAGCACTGGACAACATCTACCTTTGCCTGTGAAGAAAAAAAATGGGGAGCATCTACTGAACCCCATCCCTAAGGTCCTGCTTGGAACAGCAGCCTGGCCTTCATCCATACCAGCAGAAAATCCAGACTTCACGCTAAACTTGCAAACCAACCATTACTGCTTCTATGTCAAAAGCTCTTCCTCCTTTTTCTGGTCTAGATCCCCACTGCAGGAATAGGATTTTCCCCAGAAGCTTCCTGGCATAAAAATTTAAGGCATGTAGCTAAATCCTTAGGTGATAAGATTGAAAATAGCCCTTAATATGATTTAAACATACTTTTTGTTGTTTAATCACTGAGTCTCTTTTCATCTTGATTTTGTCCTTCAAACAGCTGAACATAATGTTCATGTTACTAAATCCCTTTCTTAGTAAAACTTCTGATTTGACAGCGTAAGCTTTTTACAGCAGAATGAAAGCAAACTGTGAACAGAATTGGTAACAAACAGATTAAAACAAACGTTTTAAAATGGCCCAGTATGTGCTAGATGTGTGTCTGAAGATGGTGATTTTTAGGAAGCAGGCAGTAGGTTCAGTGGAGATGTAACAAAATGTAGTTTGCATCTTCTTCTTCCAGGAAACAAACTTTATCACAAGTGGAATGTGCCCAGGTCATGTAAGCTGGCACAGCTCTGACCTACACTCAAAAACATAAATGAAGCATCATGAGCTTGGTGTGCTGTGCTACAACTTCTGACTTTTTATCAAGAGCTCAAATGCTTAAATAAAAAAAAAATTCAAGTTCTGTTTTCTATACAAAGGTCAGTCACCTTCACAGAATATGTTTTACAGTACCATGAAGCTCAGAAAATACTGTGGTCCCAGCCAGTGTGACATATTCTAACGGCACAGATAGTGCAGGTCCAATGCCACAAACCCCTCTCTTTCATGGCACTTCTTGAAGTTCTTTTAGTAACAATAGAAACAAAAGATAAATTTCCTTCTGCTCCATTAAAGCAATTATCTTCGACTCTTCTTTTTGAAGTGCAGAGAAGGCAGGTCTGTGATATGAGATCTAAATGACTGGGTTCTGCTTCTGGAAGGCTACCCAAAGGGGTTTGGATCCTTCAAAGTGATTTATTTCTGGCAATCTAGGGGTTTTTCTCTTTAGAAGAATACCTGTAATAATCTCATGAACAGAGCGTTTTGAGAGATTGGCTGCTTCTTCAAGATGCCTAATCAGCTACTTTGCAGCTGAGACTCTTCTGAAAATTAAATTACACCATGTCTGCTGATATTAAAAAACAACACTGAAAAATTTCCAAGGCATTACACCTGCCTTGACTTCATTGCTGTTCTTCTTTCTTTTTTACTTCGCTGACTTATAATGCAAGGAAAACCACAGGTGACTTGATGAAACCAACAGACATACACATGAAAATAAAATGCAACTGTGCATGCTGGAGTTCTCTTCAGTATCCGCAGGGGTGGGAAATCTGGGTTTGAAGCATCTATCTGCTTTACAAACATCAGGTTTTTGTAACACCTGAAGGCTGCTGCACATCCACAAAACCTTCTCTGTAGTAGGACTGAAGGGATCATTACTGGCTTTGGAAAAAAGTCTGATGATTGAAGCAAGCTCAGCTCCAGGAGCCCTCTGGTAAGGCAGAGAAATGAAATGAAGAGAGAAGCACAAGTTGTGAAACAACCGGCTAACTCTGAAAATGCTTCAAGCTCTTCCCTGCACTGAGAGCTCACCCAAAGGAGACACACCAGAGTCAATCAAACGTGTGCTGATGATTAACTCAGCATCCCTGGGGAACAGCTCTCCCTTGCACAAACAAATCCAGGCTCAAACCAATGCTCTAAAACAGGTCAACAGCAGACCTGGGTTCTCAGCACACTGCTCAGCCCCTCCAGCATAAAATCAACCAAGTATTCTCTAAACATTTCAATTTCCTTGAATTCCTGTGCAGAAAAGCCAAGCTGCTGCAGCTGCTGCTGCTCCAATCTGATCCTTGTCTGCAAGGAGGTGGTGGAGCAGCAGGACTGTGGATTTGTGCTAAGTTATATCCTATTTTCTGCCTTGGGCTGATCAGAGTCCAGTGGTGACAGATCTCCTGCTGAAGTAAACACACTGTAGGTAGGCACAGGAGAGAGGGAGAGAAAAGAAGAGAGCTCTGCTGAGGCTTAAAAATATTCTAAATCATCCAACACTACAGCTACTCCACTGCTTGTAACTTTTACTCCAGTCAAGCATGCAGACCTCTGTTCATGTGTTTTCATTTTTATGGCCTTTCTGGTGTCCCTACTGCCTGCCTTAAACATCTTTTAAAACTGCCAGTAAATCATACTTCAATACCTATAAAAGATATTGGAAGACACTATCAAAATTATACAGAACTACTAATTTCTTACTTTCCCTTACCGCCAACACTACTTGGACCATAGTACAACCAGAAACAATTAAGATCTCAGTGAATGAGGTTTACAGAACACATGTTTAAGAGCACATACTGTTATTACTCAGAAAAGCACAGCAGTATTTCCCAGAAATCAGATTCAGCAGAGACACTGGGGCTCTGCAATGCTCACACATCCTTTTAGGCATTCTGTTACTGCACTGCGTAATGCCAAGTTATATATCCAGATATTTTTCTCCTGGAAGGCTAATAAGGTGGATACCTCTGAACACTGCTTTGAAATTACAGCTTTCCTTTGCTGCATGTCATGGATGGCTTGCTTCTTGTATTAGATTATAAATGGCCATGCCAACTTACGGGTGCGTGTGCAGCACAAAACACAGCAAAGCTCCTAGCAGAGGCCCCTGGTGTGACTGAAATTCAGCTGCTGCTAATAAGAAGAAGGGAAAACATTTCCATCTGTCTGGATTGGGGAAAAAAGGATTTGTGACTCATCTGCATCCATATGCTGGTATGTAGACAATACTTATGGACACACAGACATATGCGAGGTAACCAGCAACAGGAACCAAATCAATCACAGATCACAGCATGTGATTTGCCTAATTATGAGTAACACCTCACATTTTTTATCTGTGCAAAAAGCACTCTGTGAGCGAGCAGATGGTGCTGCTAGGGGATGGCACCAGCCTTGACAGTTGCAGATGCAGAGCATTTACACAGCGCGCCGAAAAAATGACACAACACAAGCTGCTTCCTGGGAAAAAGACTCAAATTGAACAAGTGTCACCAAACAAAATGCATGTATTTATTGATGTTCTGAACTTATCTGATCCAGCCCCTCTCTCCCAAGCAAATATATAGGTGCAGGCCAGGGAGTGATGCTATCTGGGCAGCTTTGAAGTCTCTCAGAAGTGCCACGTGAGCTGCCTAGCACAGAGCAGTGGAGGTGCAGACCAACCTGAGTCTAGTTACAACCTGCAAACCATTTAGATCCACACAAGCAGAATCAATAGGAAGGAACCCTGCAGAGAAAGCAATTACACTGCAAAAGCAACTATATTACAGCATGGTGAGGGGCTGGGAAGCAAGATGCAGGCAGCCATCCTCACTTGTGTGATTACCCACTGGAGTTCTCTCCCATGCATCTGGCCTGTGAAATGACAAGGTGCAGCCCAGACATGTTCCTGCAATAAAAGTGTTTCAGTTTCTGGGCTCCTGTCACAATTAAAAAGCTCTTATTTATGAGCCGCATTGTTCAGGTTTGCTGTGCTCCACAGGTAAATTCAGGATTGTGCTTCAGAAAATATGTTTGAAGGGCACAGGGAACTCTCCTTTTCCACTGCTTCATGGGAGTAATAATCTCATTTCTTGGATCTGCAATTATTTATTCATTGGAGACTGTCCACTTGCCACTGCACAAGACACAAAGAAAGATTATCTGACCATTCCTGGTGGAAAATTCAGCTTTTCTATTTCAATTCTTTTATTTGCGGTTTTTCTGCATTTTTTTCCTGAGCTGCTGTAAATGCCTACTCTGTGTGACAGGTTGGAAGCAGCTATAAAATGATTGATGAAAACCATATTTAGGCCTTGTTGTGAGAATATTTATTGTAGAAATATGCTCAGTTAACCCTGTAGGGGAAGGGCAGGAAAGGAAGGCTGGGCCTATGAGTGTACCTCTGATACCGAAGTGATTTATCTGCTTTAATTATGATACAGGGTTATGGGGTCACAGAAACATCAGCACAAACTGGTTTTGAATTGCTGAAGTGCAGGCACATTGTTTCCTCTGCTGAAATGAACAATAGCTGCCTTTAAGGATGCTGTGTGAGTCTACAAGACCAGAGTCTTCCTCCCCAGGATAAACAGAGAGGCCAAGCTCGGAGCTGCAGAGCTGGAGCAGTTTGAGTGTGAGTTAATGTCAGACAGGAACTGTCTCAGAGGGGCAGAACTGCAAACTTCACTGCCTTGGAGAGGCTGAAAATCCAAGAGCTGAGGTGAGAGAGCACTTGGACAGGTAAAATGACAGATGCAGATGGGATGTGGAATTAGGCTGGTCTGAAGGGAAGATCCTAAATCAGGATGCTAAATCATTGCCACAGTGCACGCATGCACCCACAGAGAGAGCACAGCAGCACAGGTGTGATCAGCAGCACAGGTGCAGGAGAAGGATGTTTGTGCTGGGATTTGGATGGATCTTGTGGCTGCCAGTCAACAGACACTCCTGAGAATCTGCTCAGGGGCGAGGAGAGGAGGGAGCACAGGGTATTGCTGTGCTACAGGAACACACATCCCTAACCAGCTCCACTGGGGAGCTGGGGAGTGGGATTTCAAGAGATGTCAGGCTGGCAGAAAAAGCAGCAGATGCTTTCTCCATGCCTGGAAGAAGACAGGAAAGTTGTCTGGGGAAATGGTGAGTAATGGCAAAAGCAACCAAAGAGAATCGGATGTGTGAAGGGAAAACAGAGCCCAGGGAGGAATATCAGAGCCAAGGACCCCAATTACTCTTTGGGCAATCAGCAGGGTGGCTCAACCTGACATCTCCTGCTTTGCAAAGGTATTTTTCTGCTGGTGTTTTTATTCCTGAAGTCCTTCCCAAACTCTGGAGGAACAGAACTGATCAGTGAAGGCACCCAGCCAGTGGCTCCTACAGCAAAGGGCACAGGAAGGGTCCTGCCTGTGTGCTCCTGTTTCTTCTGCTTCACCTAAGCTGCCCCTCCCAGCATGCTGCATCACAGATGATGCTGCAGAGAGAAACAAAAAGCCTCCTGCTCCCCCAACTTGGTACCAACATCAAGGCTCATCATTTATAAATAACAGTTGGGATCTTCAGAAAACAAAGAGCAAAAGTCAGTTTGCAGGAGGAGCTGGGGTTTTCATTAGGTAGCAGAATACAGATAAATATTATAGCTCCAAGCAGCAGCAGACATGCCATCAAAGGTGCTTCTCAAGCCAGCTGTGACAACATGCATGCCACTGCCCTGTGTGGCCTTTATTTCATTTAAAGACTGAGGGATGGAGAATACAGGCTCTGAACATCCAACATGGAAAGCAGAAGAAACTCATCAACTCACTTCTGCCTTCTAACCATGGACACCAAGACCCTAAATCAGCTTCAGCTGAGCAGGTACTCCTGATCTCTGACAGCAATTTGTGTGTTTGGATCATGGATTATTTGGCTTCACCTGCATGTAGGACACAACAGTGATTCTGCCTGCAGGGAAATGCCAGCTGCTCTAAGGTCATAAAAGATGTGGCCACTCCTAACCTGCAAAATACACCTAGAAAAAACAGGATTTTAGGATAAACAATGAACTCTTCACACTTTTACCAATCACCCTAATCAAAAGAAAGAAAAAGGCTTTTGGCTGAAAAACTGAAATCCTTTCTGGAGAGGAATGCCTGATCTGTCAGATAGTGACCTCTCTTTTCCCCTCAATCAACCCACTGCCTTCAGTTTATTTGTTTTTCTGATTTTAAATATTGATGTCTTACAAAGCTTCTCTTTGGAAAAAAAACACATCTGACTCTTCAGCTGTGCAGCCCTGGGCTGCGGTCCTGTCAGACGACATCCAAGAAGGCTCAGTTTGCACTGGCACATCAAAAAGAATTCCCAGGCTCTGTGAAGAGCAACAAGGATGATTCAGAGAACAGCAAACCTTCTCCTCAAATCAGCAACCACCCATTTCAGCTTCTGCAGCTGCTGCTGTTTTTTTAGCACTGAATCAGGACTCAGATGTTCACCACTTCACTGGATGTCCCACCACAAATCAGCCCCTTGTCTAAATCAAGAGAGAAGCACTGGAATCACACAATATTTTGCTCAAGGAGAAGAAGGAACTAGAAGCAGAATATCAAGCTGCAGCTGGAAAGAAAGAGTAAATAAAAAGCCTAGGTCATAAAAGCAATTTTTAGTGCCTAGGTTTAGATTACTAATCAAGAATCCAACTAAGTAACCTGGCCCAACTAAGATACCGTGAAAATCTTGGCATTTCCTCAACATTTTCATGAACAGTGATTTACAAATCACTGCTGAATTTGAAATAAACTTTAAAAAATCCTTCCCTTGTAGACCATAAAGAAGAGTTCTCCAAAGGAGGATGTGCCTCTGTCCTTAGAAGGGATATTTGTGAGGAAAGTGGGATGACAGCAGCCCTGGATGTGCCCTGAGGAACCTCCGAGGTGAAAAGGCAAAAGCCAAGGAGGCTTTAGCTCTACCCATGAAAAAATTAAGGCTTGAAAGTGAGGAATCTCCCACAGTTTTATGTAAGGATGGTTGTGCTTGATAGATGAACAAGGAA
This sequence comes from Melospiza melodia melodia, assembly GCF_035770615.1. NCBI lineage: Eukaryota > Metazoa > Chordata > Aves > Passeriformes > Passerellidae > Melospiza > Melospiza melodia. Next base: position 16,122,372 of record NC_086207.1, on the reverse strand, counting down.
GAAATTCTGGGAGCTGAAGCACTTTTAGTTTTCCTTTTGTTCCATGGGTTATTCTGTTTCAGAGGGGAAACAAGAGCAGACTCCTGCTAGTACTTGATACAACCTGCCTCAGAACATTTTAAGGCCAGGCTGGAAGCAGCCCTAAAATCCCATGGGACTCAGAATCACAGCACATCAGGAGGAAATCAATGGACATGTAACATTTTATACTGAAAACCTGGAGTAAATCAAGAAAAAAAGAAACAACAAAACCAAAAAAACACGAGGCACCATGGAAACTGCTTTCTTTCACCACCCCCCAACATGAACAAGTTTTTACTGCATGTGCATTTATAGGAAACATGTTCTAACCAGGAAGATCTTAAAAGCCAAAGAACTGGTACTTTATCTTTCAAAAGCAGCACGCTAGTTTTCCCAAGACCATCAGCAAATTTGTCCTAAAAGTAAAGGAGCAAATTTAAATTAATTCTTGTTTTTACCTGCATTCTTTCTTCTCCAAATACATCTGTTATTTAGAAATAAAACAAAGAGGTATAGTAACTGGTAAATGAAACCTGGAAAATCGGACTTTGCTTTCCTGTCATACATCAAAGAACCCAGGAGCTGAGCTGTCTGTAAAACCAGTTCTGTGTGCCTGCACTTCCTAATGACAGCACAGCTTGTCTGTCATCTCTTGCCTTACAAAATACAGAACTTTACTGCCCAAATAGTTTTGATCAGCAGAAGAGCTGCAGAAATGTTTGCTGTCCTGTGGTAAAAAGATACAAAGATCTGCTCTTCAGGCTTCTTGAAAATGAGGAAAACATCGTTTTTCTTTATAATTGGATCTTCCTATTTGTCTTTCAGTGTTTCTATTTTCCTGTATCTTCCCTCTACTATACTGCATCAAGTTTTATTTATTTTTCATTTTTAGTATTAAGAAGCTGTTTTTGTACTTCAGCCTCTACAAAGCAGCCAGGATCCTGATTGTCAGCAGCAATGTCTAGACATGGTAAATCCTTAAACTCAAAGCCTTTGCACTTCAGAGAGAGAAATGCAGCCCCTAGAGTTCCTCATGTTCCCTGTGCCCCACTGTCCTCCTTTTCACAGCTGAAATAGAAACAATTTCTGGGATTGTGGCAAAAATTCAGTGCAAAAGCTGAGAGCCCACAGAGCTCACTTGGAGCTGGGATGCCCAGCACTCATTTTTGCTGCCACAGGGTCCAGCTGCAGAAGTTTAGAATGAAGAGGAGGTGGGAATGGGACCAGAGCAGCAAAACAAACTCATGATCTGAATAGTTTCTCTCCCCTCACACAAGCAGCTCAAGATAGAAATTTTACTTGTCAAAGGGAAAAAGCAAAATACATTGACAGATCATCTGGGAAATTCTGTCTCCTTCATCCTCCTGTGTTTAACTCCACAGCTGTTAACTTGTCCACATCAACTTTAACTCCCTCACAAGAAGGTGAAAAACACTGAGTATAAAATGCTTATGCACCTTATGGGGTCAGACACTTCTGCAATGATCACATCACATTTTCTGAACACAAACCCTCCACTGATGGCAGGGTAGGGGAACCACAAGCCCCTGGTTCCCAGGGTTAGTTCAGAGGTGTACCCAAAATGCAAATACAGACAAAAGCTGAGGTAGGTAACCCACTGGGCACAGCTGATTTGCTTTAGTAGGTGTTGATTACACTGCTCATATTGCATGAAATTAAAAAGCTTACAAATGTTATGAGCCATTACCCTTCCATTTAGGAGATCTTATGACAAGTTAGCAAGATCTAATGAAATCCCCTTTAAAATGCCATAGGCAGTCTCCACGAGATTTTGCTTTGAAATGCAACTTGTGGAGTTATTTCTGAAAGTTTGTTTACATCAGAGCTTCCTTTCCTGCACGTCTTTGGGATGCTCTGATTTGGAACCTGGTGGGATACTTCAGTTCCCTGTTGTGCTCTCAATGTGGGGCACACAACACCAGCTCCTTACAGAAACAACCAGGAACAGGCATAGCAGGATTTAATCCTGATGCTCTTTGTCACAGCCAGCCTACAAAATTCCCTGCAAAATTCAAAGCTGAAGACTTCTCACCAATTTTACTATGAAGGTAAAGGGAAATATTTTCATAGTTGCTGTAAAATTTACTTAACTTTCACCTCTTCAGCACACTGGAAATATCACAGAGCCACTAACTGCCCCCAGAGCCCTGGGGCAGCCAAGGTTCAGACTCAAGTAGGCTCTCTGGATTTCATTGCTTCAGAATAAAATTTATTATTGGAGAGAATTTCAGTTTTATAAATCCCACTGGGCACTCACAGCCTACTGCTGTCCACGGACTCAAATCTGCTTTGGATGGTGATGGCAGAAATATCTGTACATCAGGTGAGGGCATTTCTGCCAGAAGGATGCTTTTTGCAACTTGTCCTTTCACTGCATCCCCTGCTGAGTGCCAGCTCTCCTCTCTGCTGACCTCTGTGGGGCAAGGAAGACTCAAAGTGACCCAGGTGAGAGACACCTGCAGCCAGAGAACACTGGAATGTAACGCAGTGGTGCCACCATGAATGGTTAACAAACCCTGCAGGGAGCACAGGACAGGCATGGCTGCAAGAAGCTTGGCTGTGCCATCCACAGCAACCACCTTCTTTTTGTTCATCTGTTCTTTTGTTCATTTCTTTTTGGCTCATCTTCTGAACCAAAGCTCAGCCAAAGGGCACCAGGTTGTGAAGAGGAGGTGCTGCAGAAGCTGATCTTGGGTGGTGGGAGAATTTTCTACCTGGAGCTACAGTGGGAGCTGAACTTCCCCAGAGGCAATTCCAGGAGATCAGCGCCTCCAGAGCCGGCAGGAGCTCTGACAGGCTCCAGTAAAGAGGATTCTGGAAAGAGGATCGCTCTCTTTGAAGGCCCAGTCCCCAAGGAGCAGTGGTGCAGGGCTGGTGGCAGCAGGCAGGGACAGCTGAGTGATGGCAGCGCGATGGCACAAACTGCACTGCCTCATTTCCACATGCTGAAACCCTTCAGCACTTTGCTAGAGCAAATCACCAGGAACTAAATCAATGTCCTTTTATTCCTCTGTGAACTTTGACAAAGGAAGAAAAGGAATTATTTTGTCTTCTCCCTCAAAAAACTGCAACCTTCTTTCATGCTATCTATCTAAAAGCTACATTTCTACTACACAGTTTGAGCCTCACACAAAGTTGCAATTATCTTGCCATCTGCATTCTCTTTTTATCCAAATTAGTATGTTATATTGCTTATAAATATGTATTTATGGCTACAAGGCAGGTATGCCCCACTGTGGGCACATGTCACTGTTTAATCCAAATATATGGTTTATTGTTTTGCAGTCAGTATTTTTAGCTTGGAGGCAGGCAGACCTGCAGAGCAAATAACACCAAAGAATACAGCCATTACAGAAGTGCTTTTAAATTACAGCACTCTTATTCCAGAACTGAACATAGTGAGATGAGTACATTGGCAAAATAATTATTTATCACCCTAAAAGCTTCCTTTAAAATTTTTATCATTCAAATACTGGCTTGGGAGAATGCAAAGGACAGAGAAACATATTTTAGGCACTTGCTGGTCTAGCTTTTATTCTGATAAGAACTTACTAAACACCAGTAAAGGGAACAGCAGTTATCAGCCCTAATTCACAACTGGGAATTTTTCAGGCCAAACAGATGCTCCTGCAGAATCCCAGCCAAATGTTAGTGATAGCCCCAGCCCTCCTTCCACTGGAGTCACCACTTATTTTCCATGGCTTCAAATGAGGGCAGGTTTGCTCCAACAATCTGAGCAAATAGGGTGCTCTCAGAGACACTCCCTGCCATACTGAGTGGGATAGGGACCTTTAACATTCCCCAAAAAAGGAAAATAACAAAAAGACACAGTCCTTTGCCTCTTTTTTCTTTGATGTATTGGGTTTTTCTTTATAACTATTTTTTTTAGCTGATTAAAAACAACCAGAAGCAGATCTTCAACATGAAACCAGCTGCATACAATAAGAGACTTGAAAATCTCAAAATGTGTTCAGAGAATTTTGCTATCCCTTATACCTGTGCAACAGCAGACTTGGAGCTCCCCCAAGTAGGAATTTTGGTGCCCACATTTAATTCTCTGTTCCTAGACCCATCAATAGCAGAGTCTAAAAGAGAGCTAAAAGGAGGTCAAGCGCTTTTACTGAAGCAAAGTCAAAGTTCTCAGGCAAATCCATATTCTTCTCTTTAAAAGTGTTCAGTGTAAGAAAAATAAAGCCCAGGTGTAAACATTTGCAAACTGAGTTTATTTTTCTTTCCTATCTATGCACTTGGAACGAACATTGAAAGGGCAAACCCATCGTAATCCTATCATGGCAATGTTTTTCTCTGCTTCCTGAAACTGAGATTATCATCTCATTGGTTGTCAGACAGCTCCTGGGAGAAGTAATTCACTGGATTTTCCTGTGTAATCGCAGCACAGGATTTTATTTCTCTTGTTATCTGGATGGAAAATGCACACAGCTTCTTCTGTGTCTTGCCCCTTTCAGGTTCCTTACAGACCTGGATGTGCCAGGCTTCAAAACACCCCAACTGCACTAAGCAAGCTAAATCTGGACTAACTCTAAATTGCAAACAACTTGCTTCTTAGCAGCTCATCTCAACACAGGCAGGAAAATTTCCAGTTTTAAATTTCTATTCCAATTAAGACAATGAAGACTGAAGTCCCCTAAACTGTTGCCACTACTTTCCAGGACATAAAATTAATGATTTCTACTGCTGGGTACAACTTTCAGTCAAAGTTGGTCTGATTTATAAGCAAGCAGATGGTTCACACGATAGTCCACAATAAATTACAACAGTTAGAAAGACAGCTACATTTTGAGAGTGACAGTGCAGCTGAGCTACAGATGGGTTTATAGATGACCCTTCCAATTTTTAATAATCTTCATAATTTATCTGCAAGTAAAGAAATGTGAGAATTCCTAATGTAGCTCCTTGACTAAGTACAAATCACTTTTATTTACACAGGCAATACTTCATGGTCCAGCTATCTTCTTAATTAAAGGCAGCAAGATGCTCATGTTCCATGCAAGGCAAAAACACTGCTCAGTGTGCAATATGTTCAGCTGGGAGTTCAGGATGCTCTGAACCCTCTGGGAAAAGGGAACACATCCATCTCCTTTCTTTAAAAGAAAGCTACAAAGGTGCAAACACTGCTACCACCCACTCATTAACCTCCAGATAAACTTTAGGCTTGTAAAATGGCAAGGTTACATTTTTTTGCAAGCTCTGATGCCTGAAAACAGGTTCCCAACCCATACTACAAATCCAGTACTACTGAGGCAGGACTAGGATGGAAAACAGCAGGAACAGAGATCCTCTTCTCTCTATAAAACCAGAAAGGATTTGGGGAGTCACTCTTGAGTGGTGAGGGAAAAAGACAGAAAATCTTAGGGGTGTCAGATGCAGAGAGAAACCAGATGGCAGCAGGTTTAAGGTCAGTTCATGTCAGTGATTTCTCTGCCTGGGTCCAAACCACATCCATCCAATCCTTCTGCTAAAATCTGGAATTTCAGTTGGGATGAGAAGCGCATCTCAGTGCAGCTCCTCTGCCTGTTCAGGTGACGAAGGGAGCAGGGCCCAGCAGGGCTCCTCAAGGCACAAACTACAGAAGCTCAGAGCTGCCCACCCAGCAGTCCCTAGGGATGACATTGGAGGGCTTTTCCTCCTCTCTAACTCTTGATCCTCCCTTCCAGCCAAATCAATTTGAAAAAAAGAAATCCACTTTTAAGTGGAAATCCAAAACTATCATTAAAACAGAAGGTAGAGTTCCTAGGAAAGCAAGTTTGTGTGTAATTTTAATTACCAACTTCCTGGGATTCAAGAGATGCAGCAGAGAAGAGGCACCAGTGACAAAGTCAGGCTTTCAAGAATAATCACAATTCTCATTTTGGAAATATTTTGGCAGGGGTTTCCCAGCTCTGTGTGCAGCTCTGCAGCACCACAGAGACACAAGAGTGGGAAAACCCAGGGCATAGAGCTCATGGAATTGCAGCCACTTACAGGAAAAGTGATTTTTCCCGGCCCTTTCCAGGCAGCAGCAATGCTCCTTCACCCACTACACAGAACAATACTGAAGTTAAATTTGTTGAGTTTATAAAGAAAAATAAATTAATTCTTCTATAAATAACCAGCATCTAAAAGTCTTTGGAGTTTATATGAAACCATTATTTATTACTGTAACAACTCTTAGGTTGTTTAATTAAGCATATGAAAAATTGTAGATGTCAGATTATTTCTGGGATGCTCTTTACTATGTTATTTGTCAGATTTGTTTCTGTTACTCTTCACATATTTAAAGCTGCATTATGCACTCCTGAAAACACAGAGAAGTTCACTCTAGCATTAGTATGGATGTTCATCTGTTACTGAGCTCTGAGTTTGGCACTTCATTTTAACAATATTCATCAGGTTCAGGAACTGCTACCACGCTTCCCTCCAAGACAACACTGGATCATACTACTGCTCTTTAAAAAGATTGAGTGTTGATTATTTAACAATATTTTCAAATATTCTGTAACTATAAACCTTTGGTCGACTGCAATCCTTTCATCTGCTTTCAAGAGGCCAAATTCACACGCAGCACAGGAAAGCAGAAGTTGTCTGAATGCACCAAGATCTCTGCTGTTGCCCCCAGCCCAAAAATAATTCCAGGGCTACCACAAGCAACCTAAAATCCAGCAGAGGCTATTCCAGTTTATTGCAGAAGTCAGAGGAACAATGTGCATGGTCTGTGTAACTCTGTGGTTGACACAGTTTGCAGGACTCATCTGCTGAGGGCAGCAGGGATGCTGCGGCTCCCCAGCCTGCAGATCAGAGCTTCTGGCTGGCAGCTACACCCTCCTCCAGCTAACAGCAAAAATAACCCTGGGAGGGGGATAAAGCAAAGAACACACACAGGCCCCACCTTACACTTCTTGTTCCTGGCACTCAGTAATCTGTCAATGGTGTGTGGAAATTACGCCCACAGCCCCAGGAAAGGGACACCTTTTGTACCTCCGGATGTATTAAAATGTAGATCAATATGATAATATGAAAACGGTAAACTCCCCAGTAGCAAGAAGTAGTTCTCACTTCTCTTAGCAATCAAATGTTATTTTCATCAATGTAACTAGAGAAAAAGAAATGTAGGTAGTGATTTGTCAGCCTATTTATCAAACCAACTGCTGCACCTGGTTCCCACATATTTTATATTAAAAGGTGAATGACATGGAAGGTTTTACAGGTTCTGTTTTAATTCAGGGCTGAAAGCATTTATAGATATGAAGGTTTTCTTATTAAGTTTTCTTCCTGAATCATTATGCTTGTTCAAATGAATTCCTAGCCATCTTACAGAGGTTACAACCTTCAATAATTAAATGGGGTATGGTATTGGCTGTTTTGTTCATTATGTTCCAAGTTCCAATTTCTACAAGAGCACTGAAATGCTAAGATAAAAGGATGTTAAGTTTATTTAATTAGCTATCTGCCGTTGTTATCAAAAGGGAAGGTTGGTATCTGACTCAAATTAACACTTTAGATCAGGAAACAAGACAGATGATATCTTCTGACACAGATCCTGGAAACTCTGTAATTGTTTCAGTTATTTTAAGGCTGCTCAGGACATACAGGATTGCATTAGAAAGACCAAAAGTCACCAACAGCCAACAAAGTGCTGCTATGAAAATGTTATTTCAATCACACTTGGGTTCTTTCTCATTTCCAGTAGTTAACATTCTTGCCACTTCTGTCAAGCAGTCACTCTTAGCAGCATTGAATTTTAACTACACATATTTTTAAACTAGCATGAAATAGGACTGAGGACATAATATGGGTTCAACGTGCTAATGAACATCAGATCGGGCCCTTGTGCCAAGGCAGCACCTCTCTGCTATCCAGGTAAGCTGTAACTGTTAAAAGTGAGCTGATTTCAGAGCTACCAGCCATCCCTCTGCCTCAAAAAGAACAGCTCCTCCAGCTGAGGATGCTTTAGGATCTACCTCAAAAGAAAGCAAAGACAGTGTGAAACTTCAGAGGTCCGGAAGAGTTTTAACTGTGGCTTACACAAACCAGAGCCACGGGTGTCAACTGTGGAACGGCCCAGAGGATGCAGTGTCTGGATGAAGCCCTCAAAGCCTCACTCCCCAAACTGCACCTGTACAGAGAGGCCAATGGCCAAAGCAATTTATCCAGTAGCCACATCAACCCTGCCCCTTCATGGCTTCTTTCTGTAAGGGCTACAGAAACAAACTTATTCCTTTCCCAAAACTTACTGGTCTTGATCGGATTTCTTTGGCGTAGAGAGGTTTCAAGAATTCTGAATCTCCTTCAAGCTTCAGACCCTTTTCTGTGATCCTCAGGTTCCCCATTCCATCCTGAAAGACAGGCAAAAAAGGAACAACCCTATTAGTTACAATTACTAAATTCACCAGGCTGCCAATAGCTGATTTTTCCCATTGAAGATAACATGTATAGCACTGGGAGGCACTAGAGAATGCAATTACTTGTGTTATGCTTGTAGCTCAGTTTCTGTGGAGAAAAAAAATTCTATTCAGAACTATCTGCAATGCCCCCCAGTAAACCATTTACACAGATGAAAGATGTTCCTTTAAGCTAAGTCATTCTCTACTCACAGAGAGGCAGTGATGCTCTGTGTTAACAGGAAACTATTCACTGTAATATTCACTGCCTGCCTTTATAATATAATAATATACCTGCTCAAATCCCTGTAAAGAATGTCTGATTAATATCTGTACAGATACACTCAAACAGAGAACTGTACCAAAATATATTTCACCTCTGACACATGAAAGTTCTAATTTTTATTAAGATGAGGGATTTAGCTTTACTTAGGCTGTAAGTGCTTAGGAAAGGTGTGCAAGAAACAGTGTGAGTAGGAAATTGCACAGGTACATTTATAATCAAAACCACATCAAATGTAAGGTATTATTTTCAAGATTCACGGTGATTGTCAAAGTTTGCAAGGACTGAGGTAAACTGTTTTGTTCTGAGAAAAAGATGGTTTGAAGAATACCTTTTAGCAAAAAACTGACTGAAATCACCAGGAATAAGTAAGAGTAAAACTAGCACCTCCATGCCTAACTCACAGCTGTTTTGGGGATTTTGTAGGAAAAAGGAATACTTGGGTAGAAGGCATAAGAAGATCATAAGAGGAGACCAGGAAAATCCAGGAAAACCACGTGTACTTGGATATACATCTAGCATGCTTCCCAATCCACAAAAATGAAACCCCACCTGTCTGCTTCCTCTTCCTCCCACTATGAGAGCACCTCCAGCCCCAGATGAGGAATCAGAGTTTCTCCAAGAGAGAGGAGATCTAACCCAGACACATTTCCATGAACTGCTGCCAAAGGCCTGAGTGTGGAGGGATGAAAATCAGTGACCTCGCACGGCTCAGCAGCAGCACTGGTCACCTGCCAGAGCTTCTCCTGTTCCAACAAGAGCCATTCCCAGGTAGTTCCCTGCCAAGTTAAGACTGCTCTTGCCAGACCCTGGTGTCTCATGAACAAAGGTGATGCTGGTTGATAAAGTGACCGCTGTCATCTCATTTTGAACTCAAGGCTGTGAGCGAATTTGAGAGACAGATGCTGGAAATGCTACTGAGATGGGTCATAAAATGCCACTCCCCACATTTGTTTGCCCCAGGTGTAAAATATTGGCCTATGATTTCTGGTTTGGTGGTGGCACAGAAGGGGTTCATTTATCTCAAGCAGCAGTGTGGAGGAAAATGAGTGAAATATGATTATTCACCAAAAAGCCTAGATTAAATTTTGATAGCAGTGTGCTTTGCGATTTGAGCGAGCAGGAATTATTACAGCTATCTACAGACCCTCACACTGTCTGGGCTGCTAAAAAATCTCTACAGTTTTTTTTTTTCCCTAAAATAGATTATCTCAGTAAGGTTACAAGCCCTGAGGGCTTTCACACAGCAGTGTCTTCTCTGGTTTTAATAAGGAGAGTTGCAGGTCAGGCAAGCTGCTGTGTGCCCCAGCCAGCTGCAAGAGGGACCAGCTCTGTGGACATGCAGTGCTGACCCCTCCAGGGCTGCCTCCTCAGCTGAATGGGGCAATACTTTTCCAGAACGTGGACCTAGGGATAAAAAGGGACTTTTCAAGCCACCACTGAAGCTGTGGCAAACCAGCAATTTTGATGACTCACAACCCTGTTCTGTTGTAATGACACAGATCCAGAATCCCACTCTGCCCTTCCCTTGTGTGTTTCTCTTTCTGTCCTTCACCCTCTGTCTCCCAAGTGTGGTCCAAAGGATTTTTACATATAAAAAATGTACATAAGGGGAGTTTAGCTGACAGCCAGCAGCTCCTGCACATCCCAAAAGAGGTATCAGGCCTATGGGACAATACGCTACAGCCAAAACATCAAGGACACATTTGATTAATCAAAGTTGGCGAATCCTCTTACAAACCCACTGGACTGGAGAGAAAGAGGCATTTCCCCATGCCTTCTTCTCAATCTTGGATCCTTCTCAAGCTCCACTCCACTCACCCTTCCCTCCTCCTGCATCTGCCAGAAGCAATAAAAGCTGTGCCCACCCCAAATCCTCTCCTGACTTGCAGGTGTTTGGGAGTGGATCAATGCTTAGCACTGACTTACCACGATTAACTCCCCACTGCTCATGTTTCTCATGATTAAAGCTGACAGGTTTTTGTGGTGAAAGTCTGGCTCAGCAGGTGAAAAAACAAGCAAAGGTTGTGCCCTGAGTTCACCAAATATCTTGGCCACTTATCAGATATAATTTTACAAGATATAATTTTACAGTTCCTGTAAAATTATATTCCTCTATTATGTCCCATTAAAAAAAATAAGAAGCTCACAGGACTATACAGAGGTCCCAAAATACAGATACATTAGAGAGAAATCATTGTTAGAAAGACTACTTCACATGTTGTTTTGGATAAAGTATCTTCATCCTCCCTAAATTATATGGTTTAATAACAAATAAATGTCATATTCTGCTACAGAGAATAGATATGAAAGTTCCTATGAAATTTCATGGACTGTGACCTATAAAATGTGGCAGAAAACTGCCTAGAGTGACAAAGACCAAGATGTTTTATTAAACATTGTGTCTGTGACTGGTATATATCCTTATCTGCCACTCTTCTGCTTGTGAATAAGGAGAAGTATTGATTATTTCATACTCTGCCATCTGAAAATCATTGTTTCTCTACTTTTTACTAATAGACTCTTCAGCAGAGTGAATGACTTTATAGTGCAAGCCTGGTTTGTGGGAGCTCCCAGGAGGGAAGCTCCAAACAGGAGGCACAGAGTTCCTCCTTCACCACCTGCAGTGAATTTTTCTGCTTTTTGGGAGGCCATGGCAAAAACTCTCACATCAATTACATCATTTATGCCCTCTCTTTTTATGCACTGTCTTGTACTGGACAGGCATAAAAATTTATGTGCTCTTGCTGACTGCTCTGAGTTGAAAGGGGATAGCAATCCTGAATAACATAAATGTCATTTTGGTGATGCTGGATGAGAAAGGAATTTTGGATTTTAGTAGCTTGAGAAGCATCTCATTTTTACAGCCAATTAAGAATGATGGTATTGCTGTTAGGGGAAGAGCTCAGCATTGATGGTGTCTGATCACCAAAGCTCCTCTCTGCCTTTGCTTGGCAATGTGGCCACACAAGTGGCTAAAGTCCAGTTTATATTTGTTTTACTTTTTAACGATTTGGGTTACTTTAATTTTACTTTTTTTAATGGCAAGGCTGGTAGCAGGAAGATCCAGCTAACAGAATAAGAAAAAAACAGCCACCCTAACCAGAGACATTTAACTGCTGTGATAAAGGCTTAAACTGAGAGTAGGTTTAGATGAGATATTAGAAAGAAATTCTTCCCTGAGTGGGAAGGAGGGTGATGCCCTGGCACAGGGTGCCCAGAGAAGCTGTGGCTGCCCCATCCCTGAAAAAGGTCCAGGCCAGGGTGGATTTGGCTTGGAGCCACCTGGGATAGCAGGAGATGTCCCTGCACAGGGCAGGGGGAGGAACACAATGGTTTTTAAGGTCCCTCCCAACCCAAACTTTTCTCTAACTCCAAAATAAATACCTGGGATTGGTTCTGGCTGCACTGACCTGGGTTGATGCCACACAGGGGCAGGGGGAATTTCCAGTGCTGTCTCATTCATGGGCAGCTTTATGAGACCAGGCTGGGCTCACGCTGCAGCTTAACCTGCTCAAGAGCCAAGGTGACAGTGACACACATTCCCTGTGTCCCTTGGGCCAGGATCCTCTGTCCTTGACGAACACAAAACGCAGCCTCAAACTCTTCTGTGCTTCCCTCTGCTCTCCTGGCACTGCTGAACAGATTTCCTGTTTATTGAGGTCTTTCTAAGGATTTTAAGGACACTGGTGACAGATTGCTCCAGCTCTCCTGGCCACCACCAGCTCCAGTGGTTGTTTCCCACTGGTTTTCCCTGCACCTCCATCCCTTTCCAGTTTTCAGGAGGAGAATGGTTGCCAAGGTTTGTCTCTGCACAGCAGGTAAGCATTTAATTTTTTTTGCTAGGAATAAACTGAAGTTATGTTCAGCAATGTCCTGTGGGAGAGAATTATCTTTGGAGACTGCTTGTGTCAGATGGCTGAAACACCTGATTATTGTTGCTTGTATTATTGATTGCTGTGCTCTGCATTGCTTCCAGATATGTGCAAGTTATTACACAGCTCAATACATCCAAAGTTAGGAAAAAAACCCTCAGCAAAGGCAAGTGACCTCGTTTTTTTTTTTTTTTCTCCCTCCTGGGAGGATATCTGTACTGTCCTTTTCTCTCAGACATGATATTAAATGTTTCCAGATTCCAGGTACAAAACACATCATTGCCAGCTCTTCACAGCCTCAAACTTGTTCTAATTGCATCTGCTCTCCCTCCTTCTCCTCATTTTCTTCAGCTAATTCATCATCTTAATAAGGATCCCAGTATCCAGCTGTGGATCAGCAGCAATATTTTCCTATGGAAGACACCTACCAGCAGCATCAGTCGTATAAAATTAAATCTGGTTATACAGCTTGGTCCAGAGCAACACAGGTAAGGAGATAATGTGTGAAAACTTCTTCCTCTGGCATAAGACCTTGCTTTGAGACAGTTTGTGTGGTCAGCAGAGAAAACCAAGGCAATGTAGAATCACACAGCACAAATGACCATATCCCTGTGCACAGATCCAGGATTATGCTGTGAATTGCACTGTGAGGTCCCATGTCCATCACTGCCATCACCTCCCTCTCTCTTCCTCTGCTTCCTGACCTCAGATGTCCCTGTCTGATGCCTTGCTGGTAGCATTTGCCTCTAAAGGTGACAGGCACAGGGCAGGAAAACTGAGCTGAGACTTCAGGGGGTGAAGGAAGGTGATCCCAAGCCTTGGATCACTGTGGGACAGAGCTTATCCTGCTCCAGGGAAGGAATGAGACACTGGGGAAGCACAGCTAAAATCCTGCAGCTAAAACAACATTACAGAAGCAGCAAGAGCAGCAATCAGCTAACTCAGTGCTCCCTGCAGAAGGCTCCATCCAGAACCTCCTGACAGCCTGGGAGGTGACAGCTCTAAATGATCTCTGGTGCTGCAGCCATCAGTCACAGGAGACAGGGATGGGAATGAACACAGAGCAGCTGTGGGAGTCACCCACTGGAAAAAGACCTCTGCAAGCTGATGTTGAAGTAGTGTGAGCTGTGTAGGCACTTTCAGCTCCTTCCATGGGTGTGAAGTTATTTGTGACAGCTACAGGAAATCCAGATGGTTTTTGAGCTTGGGAAGGAATTTTGTGCAAGCAGAAGGAATTGCCTGCTCACCATGATGGTCAATGTAAAACTCAGCCCAAACAAAGCCCTTGCAAAGCCCAGAGCCTTTCCTTTCCCATGGTAACTCCTGGTTTTGTGAGCTCCTCTGCATGACTGCAGAAACAGAGGCAGAAAACAACAAGAAGAGCACGAGAACTGAGAGCACACCCCAGCCACAGCAATGAGATTTGATGCAGAACATCTTGGCTCCATTCCCATCAGACTCACATTGTTTTGAGGGCATTAGGGATGATTTCCACGTGCACATCCCCACAGCACCCTTCTCCTCTGTCTGCTCCTCCCACACTGTCCGGGTGCTCCCCAGAGCCAACACCATTCATGACCAAAGATACTCAGAGAGCCCCATGAAGCTCATGTGGAAGGGAAAATAAATAAATGAATTTGATAAATTTGCTGTAGTGGAAGTTCAGGAGAAAAGTCTTAATGAACAGGAAGAACAGGCTCAAATGTGGTTTTCCAATTACTGTTTCAAGTAAGTTACAACCAACCAAAGCAACTAAATCTCACCCCTTGAAACAATTCCAAACTAGTGCTGGAACAATTTCTAAACAAATCCTTCAGCCAGAGCTGAAGAAAGCTCAGCTCTGGATTTACTGCATAGCGCTGGAATTACTCTAGGCAGGAGGTATTTCTTTCCAAAGCAAAGTGAATTTATTCAAAATATGGTCAGGTGTGGCACCACAAAAGCAGGATTTCGATGAATTAAGCCACCCCATCTGAGAGTACATTTTGCAGGGAAAAAGATTAGCAGACCTTCTGGAGAAATGATTATGAATCCCAGCATTGTTACTACAACTCAGCCATCATATGCAGAATTTCCCTCTAGGGTTATAATTTCCCTTTCCACTGGTACTGCAGGGAAAAGATGGAAACTTGGCTTTCACCCCTCCAGCTCCTTGTTACAGAGCACTTTGGCACTGCAGCATTGTAAAATGAGCCACGCTCTCTTGAGCACTTTTCTGCTTTTTTTCTCCAAGACAAACAGTGAGGTTTCACATCTTACCATCAACATACATCCCAAATGTGTCCCTGGAATTCTCCATCTTTTTTAGTCCAGCTCATTACCATAATTATGCTAACTAAAAGGGAAAAGTCCCATCCTGCACAAATTTGTGCTCGCTCAGAAGTGGGAGAAAAAGATTTTTATACTCGTAGGAACAAGAAGTCTTCCAATGCAGTGATTTAATAATAAAATCAGCACAGAAACCCACTGATGCAGAGGGTGCAGAAAGAGTTCTTAAAAATTATGGCCTAATGCTCCTTAACTATGCTAATCTGTCAATCACCACATGAAGAACAGAACAAACACTTCTTTTTTCAGACTATAAAGATCTTGGACACAAAGTCCTCTGTGGCAATGCTGCTCCAAGTTACACCAAGGCTGGTTGGACTCATCATCTTTATAGTGCTGGAAGAAGTTTCCAGAGAGAAGGAATGTTTCTTTTTTTTTCCTTTATCTTAGTGGATCCCTTTTGTGTTCTGTCCTTACACTCTGAAGTGAGGTTTTTCTGACTAATCCAGCATTTAGCAGTTCCCCCCACCAAGCTGGCAGTGTGAGGGGGAAAGCAGCAGCTCTGCTGTAGCGTTTCTGAAGGTGAGCTCTCAGAAATGGGGACAATTATTTGCCATTTTTGCCTGACGTGAACATGCCAGAACAACTCAGGGGCATTAATCACAGCATAACACCAGGTCTGGGCAGAGAAATGAGGCCCATGCAAACATGCTGTGGTTTAATCCCATCCAAACCTCACAGCAGCACCCAAGAGAGCTCAAAGCGCAGGTGAGGAGACCCAGCAGGGCTGTGACACTGTCCCAGCTCCCATCCCCAGGGCACATGAGATGACCCCATCCCAGCAGATGGATTTGCAGGCTGTGGGGACACTGATGGAGCTGCACTGACCTTCCCAACCCCACCCTGTGTGAGAAACTCCCTGCCATGGCAGCCCCAGCCTCCAAATGGGGTAATGAAGATGTGAATGTGCATTTTCAGTTGCTTCATTTACTCCACCATTACCTGCTCCTGCTCTGCATTTCCAGAAGCCAGGAGAAAGCAGAGTGGGCAGGGAAGAATATTATCAATGATTTTTTGATTAATTAATCACTTCTGACCCCTCCCAATCAGCCAGAATCAGGAATTCAACTGATGAGCCTGCACTGCAGATAATCACCCTGTGCTACCTCTGCAGTCAGGAGAGAAAATGGCAAAAGGGTCCAAATAGAACCCAAACCAATCCCTGGAGTGCTTCTTACCCACTGCTGTGGGTGAAATCACCCTCTAAGGTGACTTAGGAGTCTTTTCTGGATGCCTTCAGATTTCTGCAATAAACCTGGAAGTCAGTGCAAAGTGCACTCAAAGTGCAACAGGACTCGAAAAGAAAACAAACAGGTTGCCAGTCAATAAACAGATATAGTGAAATAAAGTGTATTTTAAAAATGTGATTCCAACTATATCCACATAGAGTGACTCCAGGGATTATCTTAATGATTTTTTTTTAATCAAGTCTCATACTTTCAATAAGAGATCGGAGATAGAGCACATTCAATTTATTTACACAGGTAGGTAAAGGAAATTTCTTTTAAAATCAAATTCTCTTTTTTAAGAGGAATCCATAGTCCCATGGTTAAGAAACTGCCCTCGTGGCCAAAGAACCACCAATGAATTTTTATAGCTGTTATTTGTCACAGAAAATATATTATTTTGCTCTTTCACTATCAGAATATACAGAAAAATAATTTAAACTGTCTTCCAGACTTATCTATAGTGTGTCTATGACTTTTTTTTTTTTTAGCAAGAGAGGTTCTGGGGATGGCAAAGAAATGAGGGAACTGAAAATGCTGCTCCCAGAGAGGCTGAAATAAGGATATTGCTTCCACTGCTTTTTGAACAATTGCCAGTAAATAATTATTCAGAGAGGAAAATATATGAGTATGTTTAGGGCCCCTCACCACCAGGAATGGAGGGCAAAGAATGAGATCTGATCTGTGGAGTGCAGATATTGATTTCAAATTGCTCCATCCCTTTACACCCACCTGGCCATGGAGCAGCAGGAGGAAATCACTGATAAAATAAAAATGGTTTGGGTTGGAAGGGATCCTAAAGATCCTCTCATTTCAACCCCCCTAGACCAGGTTCCCCTCAAAGGGGAAACTGAGGCACGAAGTCAGGTATCCACCAATGAGAAAACTGCCAAGGGAAGCACAGCCGTGGTTTGTCTCTCACACCCTGTTGTGTGACAGTGCTGCAGCACAGAAACCATAAATATCCTGCTCGTGAGAAACAACAGGGTAATTCTGGCACCCTTCAAGTGCCAATAACTCAGAGTCCAGCTCCTGTCCCATCTCCCTGCAGTCTGCATCCCTCTGCCTCCTTGCCAGAAGGTGCATTATGCCTAATGCCCCTTGTCTTCTCCACAGCTTTCTAATGCACACTCAGAAGTGTTTACTAGGCTAAAATCAATGATGATTAAACAGCATGGGAACTAGGAACTTGCTGGCCACCAACCCAAATCCAGAATCCTCCTGCAAGACAGCATTTCCTGATGCAATACCCAAAATTATCATCATGGTAGATGATACATTTGCAAAGCAACAGTGAGATAATTTTCCCACTGTTTACTTTCTGAGGAAAATAAAGGCAATAAAGCTTTTTCTCTTTTTTTAAAAAAAATCCAGAATTCATGGGTGGGATGCTTTTCATTTCAAATTATTTATTGAGTGGCTGCTTACTGAGTCATAGGGGACTTTTACCAGATGCCAGGAGATTCTGTTGGAATTCAGGAGAACAATATTATGTGTATGAAAGTCAGGTGGTTACCTGAAATAGCCAAAAATCACATGCAAAAATATACAGCTGGCATCAGCAAGTGGCAACAGAGCAAGAGACAGCAGCTTTTTAAAATACTTTCTTTAAACAGAGGGTTTTAAAGCCACAGGGAAATGATTGCTCTCGCTGTGCTTTTGCCTTTAGAGAGCACAGCTCTGTGTGCCCCTTCCTTGCAGAAATATGTCTTCTTTGGGGATATTAGCATTTCCTCCTCATTCTGCTCCTTTTTGAAACATGAAACTAGCAGAAACAAATGCAGTGACTCACAACCTGCATAATTATTAATTTACCCACTGCATGAAACCTCACCTCACCAGCTTTAAAAATCCTTTCCAGCAGAACCAAGATTATTTAAATCACAAAATCCTTCAAAATAAATGTTTAAGTGTCTCAGATCTGGATTTCCTTGATCACAAAGAACCTTTGAGCATTCCTGCAGCCCAAATGCTGCTCCTGGGTACAGTCTAGCAGCAACACCCCCATGAGTCAGAAGTGATGCTGCCTCCCCTCCAGCCTGGCAGAATGAGCAAGGGTGAGCACAGAGCAATTTCAACACCTTGTTTTCCCCACTGGGTGTCTGCAAGCTTTGGCAGAAGCCCCTGGTTCTGCTCCCTGGGACCTCTGCAAAGAAAATAAATAAACCAGCACAGGAGGAGGATGCAGCCCTTGCAGCCCAGTCCCACGGGGCAGCCCCAGCTTGCAGGCAGGGAGAGGGGAGACAGCATCAGGCTAAGTTAAAAATTATTAAATTAGCATTAAAATAATGGGTTTGGTGAAATGTTTTTGGTCAGGCAGTGCTGCTGGCTGGGAGGTCACTGCCATGCTCCTCCACACAGCTCTGCAGGCAGACTGGGGCTGGCTCACAGGCAGCAAGAGGCAACTCAGCTCTCCATCATGCTCCAGTCAGGGCTCTGGGGGTAACCTAGACTTTTCTTACAGCTTTTTGGCTGTTTTGGCAGCCTTGTGCTTGTTACTGCCTGAATAAGATATTCCTTTCCAAGAAAAAGGACCTCTGGGGAATAAGGACACATTCATCAACAACCGCTGCACTTGGTCAGACACCACAACTGCTGGAGAAGGAACTTTTATCCATTAAAAGAACAAAAAGCACAAAGGCTGACACTTGTATTTCCCTTTAGTTGTCCTTTGGTGAGCACACAGACCTTCAGGCTGCCTGAAGCCAGGAGATTTCAGTCCCTCTCTGCACATCCTCAGCTCTGCCCAGGACACAGCTGTGACAGCAGGGCTGGAGCTCTGCACCTCTGTCCCCTCCTCCCCTTCCCTCAATCACCCTAAATCCCCAACAACATTTTACTCTCTTGTTTTGGCTTCCCTCGCTGACCTAACTTGACAATGTTAGTGAATTTAATCTCAAAACACTCAGGGATAGAGGGCAAAAAATATTTTTCCCAGGCTGCCAATAAAGAACGGAGTTTCCAGGAGCTTAAATGGCTCAATGGGACATTGTGGTGACCAGAGGAAATTTAGAACCCTATGATAAATTTGGGATATTAATGTAAGAATAAAGTTGAACTGCTGGAAGCAATATCTTATTGACAAAAGTGCTAGAAAGCTGCAAAGGTAATAAACAAGGAATTGAGATGGATTACTGGGGATATGCTTTAGAATGTATTACTCAATGCCAGCTGTCGGATACCTTGTGAAGTCCTTACTTGCTTGGGTGAAATACTGCACCTATAAATATCTTTCCTGAATGGGACTATTAATTAGAGTAACTGTGCTAAATGTGGTCAGTGACTTGTTATCAAGGCAGAAGTACTAGTGCAAATGTTAATTATTCTAATTGGTTCTTTCCAGACTGTCTTTGTCGACACTGTTAAAAATGTACAGTTCATATCTATGGCTATGGCTACATATCACTGCTCTTTTCTCACTCTAGGTTTATTCAAAAATATCTGATTTCTTTACAGTTATTGGTGGGGTCTTAAAGGCATAAGCAATCTAGGCAACCAGTGCAATACACTTCAAATCTCTAGTAAATATTCAAATAAATATGTAAAATGGGGAATAAATATCTAACAAGGGTAATGGGATCAGGTCACCAGAATGCATTCCTATGGGATGCTTTCTGCTTTACCAAACAATTTCTAAATTATGAAATGATTGACAAAAATGTCTCACTTTAATTAGTGTTCTAAGTTGCTGTAGGCTGTAGGAGACATTCCTGAGAAAACCATGTTTATTCATCTAATGCTTAGAGATTATGTCATAATGTTTATTCCCAACATTTGGTACCAAATGCAAGCAGCAAATGCTGTGGGTCAAAATGACTTTGACAGAAGTTCTAGGATTTCTTAAAAATGAAAGACATTGCTTAAACACAGGGTATTTCTATTCAATGAAAAGATTATTTAAGTATTTCCTCATGGTCAACAGCATCCTTTTCAAAATAAAATATAAAAAAAAGAAAACAACCTCACTGTTGTTAAAAATGGCAGTGGAAGCCTTTGTAACTTGAAAGACTTTTTTTAAGAATAAGCTTGAAAAGACCTGTTTTGGAGCTGAGAATCCTTTGCATATAACTTAAGGACAGTTTGAGTTATTTTGGGCAGAAGTATAATTTTTGTGAAATGATGAAAGAACCAAAGGAGTATCTCAAAAGGCAGACTCCACCGAAGGAAAACAAACATGAAAACACTAATTATATAGACACAGGGAGTATTTCTACTACTCAAAAAAATAAACAGAAAGAAAATTGGGATTCAGCTGCAACTCATTAACAACCTGTACTTTCAAAGCTTATTGATGTGTCTAGGGCAAATATTTCATAGAAATATTGAAATTTACAGTGAGGCTATGCAAAGCCAAAAATATAATCTCTGACTCAAAGCCTCCCTCATTCAGCATTTCTCTGATCTCAATATTTTTTGTCTCAGCTTGTTCAACTCTTCCATATCCACTATGAAATTCTGCAGTGAATTTGTTGAAGTCCTGCTAAAGGTTTTTTTTTTTTTTTTTTACTTTCATCCTCCTCTATCACAACCACGAGGGAAGCAAAATCTTATGTAATTTAAGATAATAATAGCTTCACTTGTTAAATATCAGACTGAGTATTTCTGGAAAAGCGTTGGAAAGTAAGATCAGTAAACAGAGAAAATAGCAGGGTATAGAATTCTTATTAGTAATTAATTTGTCTCTTTCAAGACAGCTCCCTGAATGATGTGCAGGTAGCTGAAATGAAACACATTAATTGTGTTAATTTATAGCAGGATTTAATTCGGAGCCTTTGCCTTTTCAATTTTTTGAACAAGTTCAAGTCCCAAAGAGAACCCAAGGCCCCCTTCAACAAAACTTTGCCTCCTCTGAATGGCTTTGTTTACTGTGACATGAAAGAGGACACCGCTAAGAGATTTTTTTTTTCGCCACACTCAGGCTCTCCAGGATGGATTTGGACACACCCCAAGGGTTTGGGCAGCTGGCACTGGATGCTGCAGCCCAAGGGGGCACACCTGGCCCTGCCCAGAGACCCCCAAACACGCCCAGGGTGTCTGGAGGCACCACAACCTCCATCAGTGCCACACTCCTCTGAGGTGGAGCACCACAAATTTACCCACATGAATTTACCCTCTTCCATTTCCTGCAGGTCCCCTGTCATCCTTTCATTACCCACATGAATTTACCCTGTTCCATTTCTTGCAGGTCCCCTGTCATCCTTTCATTACCCACGTGAATTTACCCTGTTCCATTTCCTGCAGGTCCCCTGTCATCCTCTCATTACCTGCAGGCCTTCTCCAGTGAAACAACTTACTTTTTACTTAACACAGGTTATGAAGAGCACATGCAGCCATCACTGAAGAACAAGCCCAGCCTGTGGGTGCACCAGACTCTCAGAGGAATCTTGCAGCAGTTTCTCATTTACACTGAATAAACTGACCTCCTCTTTGCTGTACCATCAAAAATAATTCCTTTGCCTGCATAGTATCTGATTTTTAATGTCTCTTTTTTCTGCCAGATCTTATGCTGGATTTCTAAAGAATTTCCTGTTTGTTGGAGTAAGGCAGTGATTCCTAAATCACTGAAAAATACAGTGTTGTTTACTTAACTTTTGGATAATGCAAACAACTTACATATACATTCACTTTTTAAACTTTCCTCTGGTTATTGAATTTGTACATTATTAGTGTCTTGTTAAGCTCTCTATAAATCTTTCAGAAAGAGTCACTTAAATCTGAGCTCTCCATGTTTTGGCTCCTAGCAGCATTTGGGACTGCATTCAAATATTCGTGTTCCTCAAGTTCCAAGAAAAATCTTATCTGTCCCTATAATCACCCAAGGAATTTTGCATAAAACAGCCTTTTATTTTCAGAACAAAGAGACAACATTTGGCAATCAGTTTCTCTTTCAATTGATAGATGCAGACCCTGGTTCAGTGGTTAGCTGCTGCCTGTATCCGAAATGTCCTTTCTCCTCCTGATTGCATGAAACTGTGGTGAAAGCCAGTCTCTAATTTAGTTCAGTTAGTTCTCTAATGCAACACGAATTCCACCTCATAGACTTCAAACTCCTGTTTATTGCCCACATTGTGTTAAAGACCCACAGTTAACAAAAGCTTGGGCCATGGTTAATAAGGGCAATATCTCTAATTTGTGTAGCCAGGAAACATCAACAGCTGTCCTTGCATCACCCACAGAGTGTCTTTCACTTGGAATGGGAGAAGAGACCAACATCTATTAATTCAAATTAATTAAGGGCCTTATTTATCCTGGTGTGGACATTCAGAGGATCAGCAAAACAAACGCGTGTGCGTTTAACTGTGCTTCATTCTGGGCTGATCCATTAACTGTTGTGTGTCTTCCCAAGAATGCACGTTCATTAACTCTACTTAATTGCTATTCAATTACCTTGAGTTATAATATGTCCCTAAACACCAGTGCAGACAGGCCCCCTGGAGATTTCATGTACTTCAGCCATTAATTAAGCCATACTGTGTATTGTTGGTAACTGATTACATCTAGTTTTGAAATAATAACTTCACAGCAACGCTTAAACTGTTTCTTATTAGGATTTTTTCACATCTCCTATATGGGCTAATTGGAGTGATAACATTTCTTCCTTGCAATAAAGCACACTTGGTTATTATTGTTGTTATTATTATTATCATTATCATTATTATTATTATTACTGCACTTAGCCAAAGATGTTCCATGTCATCATTTCTTTTATACAACCCATTTATTCAGATGGAAAGAACAGCTTATATTTGACCTGATTATCTCAGGATGATACTGTCATGATGACCAATATTTTGTAAATTTTAGGGGGTCTTTACTTCCTTTTCAAATGTTCTCAAGATTTTTTTTCAACAGCCTCTTAGAAGAAATTTTAAACCAGTACCTTATTGTTTAACATATAAAACATATAACATAAAGAAAATATAAAATTGCATTTTCAAAGTCATGTATGCTGTTGATTCATTTATCCCAAATTAAAAGCTTTGTCTTCATCTCTCTTTCCTAAATTTAACTTTCAGCATTTTAATTGTTTCTTCCTTCATTGTTAGATCAGTATCAATCATCATCTTCAGTTACCAGAACTTGCATGTTCCTGAAAATTATGTTAAATTTAGATGCTAATGAAAACTGTTTATGCTGGTTAACCACAGAAATGAAACCTCTATTGCAATCCATAAAAACTGTTAGTTATAACAAGAATCCTTAATTTCTACCTCAATCTCCTTTCTACCATCTGCTCTCCTAGAAGACCAATTCCAGAAACCATGGACTAAACAAACAAACAAACAATCAAAAAAGCAATTGTTAACTTGTCTTCACAGCACAACAGACATTAAAAGAATTAAAACAGTCCCATTAACCATTACACTGAAAATTATGATATAAAAGCAAAGTAATCCATGAATGCCAGCATGTTCTAATATTCCTCCTCTCCAGACATTTTCTCAACCAACCCAACCAACCAACCAATCACACATTCTATTTAGAAATAAATAATTGATCCATAACCCTCACTGAACATTCTCCATCCTCTTGGAAGGAATAAGATAAAAGACTTTCAGCCATTAAAAGAAATATAACAGATACAACCTACCACAGCAGTAGGTGATAATTATTCTTTCATCTGAAGCACTACACAGTTAATTATGTATAATTATTTAAGATATTTATGTTTCAGATAATATTTGAGCTGTCCAATCCCTCAGAACTGACTGTGGCAAACACTGACACTGCTCCCACAGCTGCTGTTCCCAGATGTTTGTCTCGTGGGTCACCATGTGTCACTGTACAATTACAGACACCATCATGTTCTGGGAAATGCTGCATCAATCAGCATCAGCTCCCCTGGGTGGTGGCATGGAGAGGGATAAAGGCAGCCAGGTTTGGGATCAAGGACCTTATTTAAAATGCACCCAAATGGTCTCATTCTCCCACTATAAACTGTCATTTGCACTGCTTATCTAAATCCGAAATCTAAATAGAATGTGGGGTTGGAGAAGGTTAAAATTGTAACAAGCCTCCAGTACAATGTTTTAATTATTTTCTGTGCTACCACAGCCGTGTGATCTTAGAGAATCATCTTTCCTTTTTATTGGGTTTAGCTGAGATACAATCTGATAAGGTAATGCACTGTATTTTACATCTTAACAGCTGAAAATCTGTATTTCTTGGGTTTTTTTCCTAATGTGCCCCAAAAGGACACTCACTGCATCTACAGTACGAACAAAATTGTTCAATTTGTGCCTTGCATATCAGCCAGGGCCCAAAGAAGACCAAGGAAAATGAGACAAGCTCAGCCATGCTACATCACTGCTACAGCAAGTCCCATGAAGGAAGGTAATGAGCTCATTTCAGCAATAATGTGATGGTGTGGCCTGTGCCATCTGGAATGCAGAGGGAACATCTCATTCCCTCCCTGCTTTCCCTTTCTGAGTCCTGAACTCCCTGTTCTCCCCCACCACAACTCACAGGAACACAGGGAGACAGTTTTTCTCCCTGGTGTAAATCCCCTGACATACAGAGACAAAACCATGGATTTGCACATTTTAAGAAAAAGTTTAAAAATATTTCAAACATTTAAATAGCAATACATCATTCTCTTTATAATCTGGACAACTTAGTCAGGAGCTACTCCCTGCCTCTTGACTGAGCTAATTCTCCACTTCAGTTATCTTATGCACCTTCTTTAATGAATACACGTTCCTTTGATTAAATTAACATTTTTGTCTACCTAATTAGCCTGAAAAACCTGCGCTGAACCAATCTAAAAGCGACTTCATTACTGCTCATTGGTGCATGTTTGCTACCCATCACTGTCACCTCAACAGGTGAAGGATTAGGAGAACATTAACTCTGGCTTATTTGGTTTTCCACAGCCAATCCAAGTCTTCAATCGACCCTCTAGGACAGTGACAGATGTTTTAATTATGTGGCTTCATTCATTAATGCTCATTTGCTTGGCCAGCCAGGTTCATGGTTCTGAGGCACAGTTGAAATAAAAAATAATTAAAGTAACCAGCTTAATTAGCTTCTTACATTTTATCCTTCAGCTTGTACTGCTCACGAGTAATGACAAATTGAAAATAAAAATAAAACCCAGTTTATCCAGGCCAATGGGCTGCTGAGGATGCTCACCAGAAGATGCATCACTGCTTGTCTGGGAACATGAGCACAAGTTGCTTAACAGGCACTTACTGTACGTTGGTTAATGAAATCATACCAGAGCTAATGAATATATATAATTGGGTAGGCAGCTGCCACTAAAAATAGAAAAATGTTAGTGAAACCATCTTGCTAATTTGCTAATTCAGTTTGCAGAGACAATTAGAGAAGGCCCTTGAAGAATTCGATAGACCCTGCTAACACTGTGACTATATTGATTATTTGCATGATGATATCATGTTGGTTTTTTCCTGACTGGTTTCTCATACAGACAACCCCCATCTGCCTCTAAAATGCTAAATAAATAAATAAACAAACAAACAAACAAATTAATAAATCTGAAAATTAATTAATTTTAAATGCACTGTATTAAAGCCCATCTAAAACAGTGATTGACACAATTCAATCTGCTGAGATTGCACTCACCCGTCATCACTTCAGTTTTATCTAATGTACAGATAAAAATGTGTATAAAATAATTTTTTTACTGAAAAAATCAAATCTTTGGTGATAATTATTGCAATCTGCACTGCAAATCTGGTATAAGGCCTTGGAAAACCTGTGCCAGTGAATCCATTATAGAACAATATTTATCACAAATTCTCCACCTATTTTACCTTTTTGCTTTGCTCTTTTCCTATCAGAACTTGCATCTCTAAATGTCATGCTTCAATGAAAATATCTCTTCCTTCATCCTCTTGTAGAAACCCTTCAAAACACTAAAAAACTTCCACGTTGTTTTATGTGTGGCATTATATGAAATCCAACATCTGCATGGAGTGAGGAAGTGCCTCTGAGGATTTTTTTGAAAGATTCATTTGGTTTTCTCAGCATCACCTCAGACTGTTTTTCTCCCCAGTTCCCAGTAGTGAATAAATATGAAAAAAAAAAAAACAGAGGCAGAAAAAGTTCAGAGCATCTTTTTTTCAAGACCACCAGATATCACCCACCTGCAGCAGCCAACTTAGAAAAACTCTGAAGATGGAAAAACATGATACCATGGTCTTTCCTCACATCATTTATCCTCCTGCCTAATAAAGAACCTAAACTAAAATTCAAGACTTCTGCAGTGAATTTTAGCAGTCTACAACTTTTTTTCAAGTAACAATTTTTTTAGAAAGCTCTGGATAAATAATAAATATTGATACATGCATTTTATCCAAGTCATGGCTTTTTGTTATCTTTTGAAAGACATTTTTTTTTCCACAAAATATCCTGTGGAGACCATTTGGAGTTTGTTTTCATTTTCAGGCTCTGCTGAGCTAAGCATTTGATTCAGAGAAAATAACAGGTTTGAAAGGAAGGCTTTGGGAAACTTAAAACATAACAGATGCTTATTTGCAGACATCTGATTTAAGTGAACTGAAAACCCCAGCCTAAATCCTGAAAACCATAAATGTCAGCCAGCTAGAACAGAATAATAACCAGTTATTGATATGGATGCACCTAGCAGATAACAGAGTTCTGGGATCATAATATTCATATAACTGTGCTCAGTTTGCTGCTCCCGAGCTCTGGAATTACAATTGGCAATTCCAACCTTCATTTCTCAGTGCTGGGCAGACAGTTCATGGTGAAGGGACCTGTTCACCACCAGCTGGCAGATTTCATCCAATATCAGGTGTGAACTACTTAGCCTGGGATTAATATCCAAGGAAGCTCATCAGGGCTGTATAAATGGCCAGCTGCAGGCACCTTGGGGATTTTCAGAAGAACTCACTGAATGCAAGATGATAACTCTAAATCTCTTAATCTTTGAAATCACAGAATCTCTGAGATCAAAATAAAGTCATCAGCAAAACCACTGTGAAATGTCAAAGCAGCCTGGATTGAGGTTTGGCTTTTCTGTGGGTCTGTAATGAGGTGAGATCAAACACTAAATTAGCACTGAAGTTTGTAAAAATCTCCTGAAAATCTGAAAAATTTAAGACCATGTGATACAAAACCCTTGGCACCATGAATCAATCTAAACACACAGAGACAAAACTGGATTTTAATGACAACTGTGAAATTTCAGCATCAGGTTAGGCTTTTTCACACTTTTCTCTTTACCTGGATAAGGAATAAGACACACACAACCCGAACCACTTGGATGGCATTTTGCTCGTAACTTTGGGAGGAACATTTTGTTCCCTGTGCTGTTGTCCTTTCAAACTCACATTACACCTTCACAAAACATGAGTCACCAAAGCCTGAGGTGCACCATCCCAGTGAGGTGTTCAGATTAACTGCAGAGCCAAGGAAAATAAAAGCAGCTACCACAGAGCAATTCATCCTGTCCAAGTCAGGTGCCTACTATGGGATGTGCTCACTGAACTCTATCTTTGGATACCTGAAACTTGGCAAAGGAAATTTCACATCAGATGTGTAATATTCTTGATTCCTTAAGCCAATGGCCTATCCCAGTGGTGGTAACTCTACTTCATTTCCTTTTTGTGCTTCTAATTACTTTTCATTATATCTTCCAACTTATCTGAGACATATTTTGAGAAATGTTGGCAGTTTGACTCCCCTGTGATTCCTTAAAATCATGGCTAAGAGCCCAATGTGACATTAATATATTTTAATTTAATTCATTACTCCATTAATTCAAAGTGATCTGAGAGAGTCTAGAACATTTCTGCAGCTCTCAGTGCAGATGAGGCTGAACATCTTTGAGATGTGTGAGCTGACAGACATGCAGTTTGCCAGGTGAGCCTGACAGGACACACAGCTTTTGTTATGGGCTGCATTTTTTGGTGGCAATACCCCAGAACATCTGTATAATACACCACATCTATTTTGCTGGGCAAGAAAATGTTCTCCAAAGCTTGATGACAGCCTCACTGAAATTTTATGCACATCTCTCAAGGAAATATGAATGCTTCATCTCTTATAATAATTATTAAGTACAAACTTGGTTTACTGAACACTCCCTGACCACTGAGGTGGTGTGGGCTGGACAAGAGCACCAGTGAGTGACCACTGCCCGAGAGGGGAGCCCCAGGGGCTTGAGCCCTCTGAGGAACCTGAACCTTCACAAGGTCATGTAAATGTTAAACCTGGGAAAAGCTAAGACTCTAGCATCAGTCACCAGAAAGAGAAAAATCAATTTTGTATTAAGAAGTAGCTTATGCAAGTTAGTTGTGAAACAGAAGAATTTAATTACATCACTACAAATTAAGAGAGGGTTGTTCCATCCTGTTGATTTTGGCAAGTCAGGCCACTGGGAGTTATTGAATGAGACAACAGCAGGAGAAAAAAAGGAAGGATAGAAACATGAAAAGAAAGAGAAAAGGAGACCAGGAGCTGATAATGACACATTCTGTGAGTGGTCAGGAAAGCAAGAGAAGACAAATCACTCTATGGTCAGGGAAGTCAAGAGAAGAGATCAATAATATATATACCATGGGGCATAAGTCAAGAAGAACAGCAATTTATAATGAAGGGAAGCATCATTAAAAACTTGGGTCAGGACTTACTGGGTGCTGTAAACCCTTGGTCCTGCTCTGGCCCTCCAGCACACCCATTTCTGGTGGTGCCACCCCACCTAACACAGAACTTTCTGCTATAAGCTCAGAGCTGATAAGCAACCACATTTAAAGGCAGCAGGGCACTGTCCCACCTGCACAGCTCAGGTGCTGGCTTCCTGTATCAAGACATGCCATCAGCAGTGTAGTGCTAAAAAAGCTCTTCAGGATCATTTTGGCTGTTCTGTGACATTGATATTCATTTTTTTTTGCCTCGCATTATAGCCTCACTTCTGAAGTTAGAGTAGTAAAAGTAATATCCCGTTGCCACAGGGCAAAAACTTTCATTCCACACTTATGGGGTGTATGTTTCCACAGCAAAGAAAGTTAGTGAAAAATGGGCTTGTTAAAGGGACTCCACTTAAAGTTAATGTTCCAAACTTTTTTTTTAATATGATGTGTAAAAGTGAAGCTTCACATCCAGAATTTATTAAGTAAGAGGAGTTGAGCCTCAAATGTGCTACCAAAACCCTGAGGACACTGCAGGAATATAAAAGTCAAGGTTTTTACATTACATACTAATTTCTTTTCCTTTCTCATTCATGGACTGCTTGAGGTAAATGGCTACATGGAAAATAAAAAGGAGAGGCTGACAGATATCACTGAAAAACACATCCAAATATTTCATTACCCATATTGACACAGGGAAGAGCTAAATCTCCCATCATCTGGAGAGTCCATTTAATCTGCCAAAACCTCATTAGTAATTACTTTCATCATTACCCCGTCCCCAAAAGGCTATTATCTTTATTAAATAATTGATAGTTCTGCCTGTCCCTTTTCAAAGGTTGCAGCCTAAACTTTTTGAGACAAAAATCAGACTGGGCGATTGAGTTTTGGGTGTTTGCAGCCAGAAAAACCCACATTTATGTCTGTGCAATAGAGACCTGGGCACACAGGTAACTCCTCACGGCCAAATGCATTGGTGAGGGTCTACTGAGACATTTCATCCTGCCTGCTCATATTTTTAGTGTCTGGTAAGAGTTGGGTAACTCTAATGAGTATTCTGCAGTTAAACAAAGTTAACCTGACATGAATTCTCTTGCATTTGAGGTGGACAGGATCAACTCAGCTGCACAGAATATTCCTTGGGCTTTGCTCACTCATGGAAATTCCTGAAGATTTGACTGAGGGCTTTGCAGGGGAACATCCAGACCGCCTCAGGTGGGCTTTACCAGCAGAGGGGCACCCAAAGAAAGCCTCACCTTCAGCAGCTCACCTCAATTCCCTGAGTTGGGAACAGACTCATTCACCCAGAGACAAGAGGGATGTTATGTGTTCCTTGTAAATGCACACATTTCTCCATTTTCACAACTAATCAAAACCATTTCTCTCTAGAAATCGTGTGGTTTTATGCTGTTCAATCCAGAAACATTCCCATATTTATAGCTGATCTGGGTGAGCAACAGTAACAGTCAAGCTTTCATGTTTTGCTTCAGTACTTGCACCTCCAGCAGCAGTGATAACACACATGGCATCACAAAACCCACCAAAAAGGCAGCAACACCGAAATGTTAAAGTTATTCAGACTGAGGAGTTACTTTTGCTTCTGGTTGAAGTTTCAGAAAGAAGAATAATTTGACTAAGTATTCCTGTATCTTCCTGGGCACTCTGAGTGCCACCTCTGCCCCAAAGGAGAGGGATGTGTGACCTGCAAGGAGAGCCTGGGGTGGGCAGGCTGGGGCAGGGGACACACGGACACTGTTGCTCTGCTGAGGGCCTCAAATTGCCCACAGTCTCATTTCTAAACTCACCAAATGCGTGAAATTCGCACACGCTACAAAAACGAATCCCCGATTCTCCTTCTGTGCTCACTGAACTCCACAGTTCAAAACTTTGAGTTCTTAATCAGTTCAGCCAAAACATATTTATTCAGAAAAGGGTTTTTCTCAGATTTTGACTCAAGCCATACAAAAGAACCTCTCCTAAGCCACACAGATAATGCTGCACTCTAGACTCCCGTTCCTGCTTTTATGCAGTTTTATAAAGAAGTCTGTCCTCCTCCCTTTTTGAAAGAAAAACCTTTCATAGTTTTCATAAAGGAGTTGAGAGTATTTAACAATTACCAATCTCCAAAGGCATGTTTAACTTCCCTCATTTACAGAGCTGCTGGATAATATTTACACATTCTCAGCTCCCACTGGTGACCTCTCTTTCCCTACCAACAGTACTCCTCAGTTCCCATACTTTCAAAAGTAAATATTTTTACTTTCTTTCTTTATAAGCACATTGGAGTCATTAATCCCTTTAGAATCCAGTGCATTCATTTATCTGGGTATAAAAGACATGTTTTTCACCTGCACAGAATATTTTCAATTTACCCTGAATTGCAGGAAAGGCTCCAAGTTTGCAGAAGACATTGAGCACCTGAGTGCATCAGACTCTCATCTCTTCCTCCTGTGCTGCAATTCAAGCTTCTCCCTTTTGTCCTTCCAACAATAATCCCAGGGATCAGACAATCTGTGGGACTAACTAACAACCCCTCAACACAGTGATGGGTTGAATAACAGTGACACATGTTTCTGGAAGCTGATAATGAACCCTTTTGTAATTCACACAGAGAGGGACAGCACTTAAACAAGGCACCACATGTACAAAAGGAGAAGGAGCCACATCCAAACCCATTCCGTGCATTTTAACAAACAATTAGGAAGAAAAGATGTCTGAGATTGAAAGAAAAAAAAAAGAAGAAGAAAAAGGAAAGTGGGAACAAGATGGAAAAGGTGTGATTTATTCTCATGGTTCACTTCAGGTATTTTTAGGTATTCAAGACTGAGCCATAAGATGAAGACTTTATTCTTGTCTGGTTTTTTTAACTTTGCTAAGCTCATCACACCTGGCAGAACATTTCCTAAAGGCTGCCAAAACCTGAAATCAATTTGTGAAAGAAACAATAATCAGCCATTAATTGATTTTTGATTCCCTATTCATCCCAATCAAATTCATCTTTGTGCTCTCATAAATCCATGATTATTACAATCACTCTGTCATGTTTGTCCTTCCTTGCAGGATGGAGCCCAAAAAGGAAAAGCCACAGTAATTCTGTGGGATGCCACCAACCAGGTGCTACAAACTGACACCAATACTGATGGTGCCTCCCTGCATCTGGTTTATTCCTCCTGCTCCCTTGGACCAAAGCACAACAGCTCAGCCAATATTTGGGAGGGAGCAGAAGCTGCACAATGACAGCTTGGCTGGCAATCCTCTCCTCAAATCGCTCAGACCTCGAGCTTATCGAAATCTGACTTCTCCAGAACAACCTCCAAAATGTGACTAATAGGCTGATTCTCCTCCAACAATATCTATCTTGGTTCCTGCTGTAAAATAATCAATTACACTAAATGGAATTATTTATACAGAATACGAAAGCAGTTCGGCTTTGGTGGAAGTAATATGCTTATCAGATGGATTAAGATCTAATAGGCTTTTCTCTCTCAAAGTATAGCTGTTCCTGATAGTCTATCAACCCTCTTATGTAAATTACTTTGCTCTTGACAACATAAATTAGATGAAGGAACTATATTTTGTTTACAGATTTCAACTAACAGGATTTTAAATGTATTTTAAAACTGTGCCAGTACAATCAAAAACTGTGTTTATGAACTGAAATTGCCCTAGCTTATTACGACTAATGAAACAAAAGTGAGCTCTGCATACTTTTTGTTAATATGGTGACTCCATGAAAATCAAATATTTATGTCTTTGGTCTAGACGAATTAATACACAATTTCTCCACCACAGGGGGAGAAAAAAAAAAGCCAATATCTTCCTTAATGGGTGGCTTAATGGAGTATCTTATTTCTCCAGGCTCAGCACAGAAGAGCTGAGGTCTGCACAGGGATTCAGGGCAAAAGGGAGAGGAAAGCAGGAGCTGGTGCCTGGAGCCAGCACAGGAGGATGCCAAATGTTGGCTCTTCATGGAGACTGCACAGTCAACTGCTGCTCCAGGAAAACTTGATCAGCCCCACATTTAAGAACATTTACTCTGATTTCTAGGAGTTGTCTTTGACTTCTCTCACCTCTTTCCTTCAGGAAGATGGCAGAGGAGCCCTTGTACTGCACTTGAAATGAGAGTTCCATTAGAAGCCCTAAAAGCATTCTTTAGAATATCTTTATCCTACACAGCTCAGAAAACATTTCTTAAAATGCATGCAGTAAGCTGAAGCAGTAGATTACTTAATATATTTAGTATATTTAGCTATATGCAAATGATATCAAACAAAGAAAAACTTTGGACTTGGATTGATGTGAAAATACAGGAAAAGACAGAGATTTGGGCAATTGTAGATTCATTTTTTAAACCTGGGTAACACAGCACAAAAGCAGTTTGGCTCAATATGCCCATTTCACAGCTCTGGACTAATTAATATCCAGTAAATTACAGTTGGCCCAGAGCTTGGATAAGCAAAACATAACAACACACACTAAAACAAGTCTTAAATAATTTCACCAAAGCCCAGATGATTTCGCTATGAGATGCAAATAAGCATTTTTGCCAAAAGAGAACAAATAATTTATGATGCTATTTAAAAGCTGGTAACTGCTTCTCTTATCTGAAAAAAAAAAAAATAAAAAAGGGGAAAAAACCAAGTCCCTGGCTTGATTATGATTCACTGTGTGTGTCAGTCCTCTGCATCAAGGGAGTGAGAGCATCCTTTTATCTGTGTTATTCGTCAGGACAGATTGAATAATGACAAGTGGAGTGCCGAGCAGAGTTTACTCACAGATTGGTTAACATCATTTTGTTCCCAGAACAAGTCTCACCGGCCCTTATCAGGAGTCTCCCAGAATTGTTTGAAAGTTACAGGCAGCACACCAAGAAAATTAATTTCCCTGTCTCCCTCCCAGTGTTGTCCAAATCCTGTTACCCTTATTCACACACAGCAATTCAGCGATCTGAGCACGCAGGGCTGCTGCATTTCTGCTTAGTCTCACTAAATCCAGAAACATATCATTTCCACAGACCCATGCAGGGTTCCTTTTCCATTAGGCTGGCAGAAGAAATTTTCTTTTACACACACACATATTTTATTGCTGTTTGCTCTAAATTCACTGGCAGCAATTATGAGCTTTGCTCACCAACAAACGACAACATTGGGAGGGTTTTAACAGAAACATGGTTCAAGCAGCAGCTGTTTGGCCCCAAGAGTGTGGAGTTCCTCCACTGCTGAAGGAACCACGCCAGCAGAGAGATGCCACTTCTGATTTACAGCAAGAGACACACCAGGGATGTTTTTATGCCTTGGGAAATCCAAAGCTCCAATATTCAAAGAATATAGATTTTTCTCAGCTCGCTGCCAGAATTAAGAAAAATATATGTGACTGTATTTTTTTATGTATTACTCTTTCAAGTTTGCCCTAAGATTTCAGCTTTATGAATGGATCCAAGAGAAAGGATACAATGGGAAGTTGCTTGTACAGTGCGGACTGGGAAGATGAATTCAGGGAGAAAATTAACAGATAAAAAAAGCTCCACCAAGATGTTCTAACTCAAATATGGATGGGTGTAGCTTTCAGTGCCAGCTTCCTACAAGAAACACGGGCTGTCTGATTGCACCCTGCATGTCTGCATGAGCATCTGTGGGTCTGTGCCATGAATTTTTAAACTCATATTACCTTTTTTAATCAAATTCAGCGAAGATGATGCTGATGATTTCATTTACCTTCTGCTTTAGTGGAGACCTCAGCATGCAGTAATGTGCTGAAGAAAACAAATCTACGGTTTGAGCCTTATGCTTGTTTTCAAACAAATTTCTGGTGTTTTACCTCTCATCAACATCTGTGAGTGCTGCCCAAAGCTGCTCACAGCAGCATGGGCACAAATGAGAGGCTTTTCCACCCTTCTGAGTAGTCTGCCCCAGTTCTGGCAAACCAGTCAGGATTTCTGCTCCTCAAACTGCTCAAGCCAGTTGGGATCCCTTCAGCAGAACCAAGAGAAGAACCACAGTTTGTACATTTCTGCCAGGAGATAAAAGAAATCTTCAAAGGGTGAATTTCTCCCCAGCTCGGGGAGAAATTCTGACAGCTGGGTCCCCTTCCCTAGGAGCTGTCACCTTGTTGATCCATACTCCAAATCAACCCACAGCTTGTAATGAACTAGTTCAACACTCAGATTTAATTTCACCACATTTGAAAACCTGTCTTTTTTTTGTTTGGTTGGTTTTTTTTTTTTTTTTTAATTTATAGGCTAGAGGCACAGTAAGTAAAATTTACAGTACTTTCCTGAGGACAAGTGAAAAACACTGAGGTTACAGACCTCTCCAGAATGGATGCTGAACAGATGTTTTCAATGTCTGCATTCTGAACTGAAATTAAAGGACACAAATGTCTATGGCTTTAAGATCTCTGCCAACAGCTCGTTAATACCAACAAATGGCATCTAATGATGCCTCAAAATGGGTGATTTCTCTAATTCTCCTTTTTTAGGAAATAAGATTTAACCAACTAAACAAAATAAAAGAGAGAGAAGTGAAAAAATATCAAATAATAAAATCAAGAACTTAAAACAGGATCTTAAAAGTCCCAGCTACAAAGCCTGACAGCCATGCAGAAGTCTGACAGCAGAGATAGGGTTTAATATTCTCTTATGTGAGAGAGCTTTGAATCTCATTTAATTTTATCAGATTTAGAATCATTTGCTAAGGTCCAGACAGCCAACTAGTGTAAATCAGTTGAGCTCCATTAACTTCTACGGAATTACAGTTTCCAATTTACATCAGCTGAGAACCTTGCTGTTATGCTGCTATTATTATCTGCTATTTATAATGCAATAATACCTAAAGCAATCATCTTCAACATGTGGCTCAACAGGCTCTCTGGCATTGTCCTGCAGGCTCTGGAGGACTCTGCTCCTCCAGGCCATGCTGCCCAGAGGAGCAAAGTTTTCTGGGTTGTATTACATGCTCCACAATCAAACAAATGGAGTGCTGAGGATGGAGTCCAATAGTTAATTCTGAAATCTGACCATAGTTCGGCTGTGATATACAAATATAATAATTATAATAATAATTATAATACAATTTATATATAATATATATACATACAATAATTGTAGTAATAAAAATAATGTATTTTATTATATAAAATCTATATTATATTATATATTTCCTTCCAAAAAAAATCTCATAGTGCTGATAAGCAAGGGATTGGGAAGGAGAAAACAGGGCCAGAGAATGACATGACATGACAAAAGCATAGCTCTGTAGCTACAGGGAGAAGGGGAAGTCCTGCATTCTCCATAGTTATGGCTGGGTCACTTGCTTCTCTGGGAGTCAAAAACCATCCACTCTCAAAGCTGTACAGTATGAAGACTACAGAGACCCAAATCCCTCATTTCCTAGTTTTAAACAGAAATTCTGTAGTTATGCATTGCTCTTGTGCAACCCAGAGTGAAGGCAGCCCCCAATCCCAAAGCTGAGCCCCCTTCAGAGACAAAGCAGATTTTTCTCCAAGGTTTGGCACTGCCCTGTGCCCACACCAAGGCAATGTGGGAGGATGGACACTGAGACCTGCTGTGACCAGAGGGGAACACAAAAAGACACCAAAGAAGAGGTAATTCCCATTAACAAATGCAGCATGAGGCCACATCTCATGGGACAATCAGAACTTTGCAGCTTTCCTAATCAAAGCAGCCTCTGTTCCCTCCCTGGCTGCCTCCCTTTTTTGAAGCTGAACTTCTGTTAAGTTCAAGGGCTCCAAAAGAGAAATCCTGTGCAGATCTTTCTCTTTTTATTTATGAACTCCTACTCAGTAGACTTCAACTTCACAAAGTGCTCCAGCTCAGGCAGAGTTTCTCTGAAGCAAACGGGAGCGCTCACACACCTGAAGGGCAGAGCTTGGCTGGATCAGGGTGGCAAGTTCCTTCTCACCAGGCTCTGAGGCACACAGGACACTGTTAAATATAGCAAGCCCTCTGTTCAATGGATCTGTTTTCCTCCTGGACTATCACTGGCTGCCAGGTTTCACAGCAGTGCTGTCCACAGGCTGCCACTGCTTGTCCCCAGTGAGAGACATGGTAGGTGCTGGCAGAGGAGTAGACAGATCATCTCTGCACACATAAATATTATGAAAAAGTTTTCCATTAGCACCCAATAAACTGTTACTTGCTTCCAGCAAATACCACATTAGAACATCTTATTCTGCCCCTGTCAATAATCTGGCTGAGCACAAATCCTGACTGTTTGCTGGGTTTGTGCTGCTCTCTAGGAGGATGATTGAGAGCTCTGTATAGACTGATCAAGCAACCCATTAATATTTCACAGCTGGGCTCGGGCTGACTGGCAGCAATTATTCCACAGATTACTTTTTCATTTGAAGTGCAGCTGGTCATCCATTACTTTCTCCACGGCTTTGAAGCTCCAATAATTCCAATTATTTTTATCAACAGGAGACAGGTAAACTGGCTCTATGGAAATCTTCCCTGACATGGGCACTGAGTAGTGACTCAGCCCACCTCCATTACAAATCCACTCGTGAGAGCTCAGATGTTTGTGTACAGTGGCAAACTCCCTGGTTTTCCAATCTAGAACACAGTGTGTATTACTGCTGTAAAAGCCTTTAGCTTTAGTTTAAGCTCAAAGTTGGCAGTCGCCAAGCTTTCCTTATGTGCTCTAGTACCTTAGACAGGGCTGGAGCATCAACTGGTTTCCATTAATGAAGATATTGTCAAATCTCTAAGTGGCATCCTTCAAAAATAAAGCCTTGCAGAGCCACAGGGCCACAATGGGCAATCTCATCCCTGAAGGTTGTTCAGCCCCATCCCACAGCCCTGGCAGAATCTCTGGGATTGAGCTCCTGGAGAGCTGGATGTGGCTGAAGGGACACAAGGGCAGCTCTCCCACCTGGAGGGCACCTGCGGAATGCAGATAGTGAGGTGCAGGATGATTCTCTCATCACAGTGGGGATTTTCTGCATTGCTCAGAGCAAAGGGAGACTCTCAAGCTCTCCCACATTTCCTGCCAGCTCTCTCCTTGTATACAGCACCACAGATCAAAACCTGATATTGTACAGACAGGAAGGGTTCAGAGTAAAACTGGCAATCAGATCCAGTCTGCAAGTTTGCATTTAATCCTGGAAACATTAGCTGGATTGAACCTGACTGCTGAAGAGTTATTCTCCCCTGCTTGACTGGAAGGTCACAGACATCTCTGATATTAACAGCCTGGCAGAAGTCAAGGCTCTGTGTGCATGGACTGCTCTCTCCCCATTCCTCATCTGCCCAGAACTTTCTGCTCCACTTGCTCAGCAAGTGGGCACTTTGAATAATGTGGGAAAACACCACTTATGTATTCATAGGGTTCCTCTGTCTCACTGCTGCAGTACTGCCAACTTTGCTTCAGGACAGAATTTTATTCTGCACCCATTCTTCTTAATCTGAAGGTCTGTTTAAAAGGTCTGCTCCACAGAATGATAGTTCTGGTGCTCACTGCTCTGCTGTAATAGCAGCTACATTTACTTCATTTCAGTGGGAGTGAGATTGCTTCTCTTTGACTCAGTGGGAGGGAAACTCGTGGGATTTTTTTCCAAGTCATCCCTTGAGCATGTGCACTGTAGCAGCTTTTCTTACATTAGGGCCAGGCTAATAGGATTAACAAAGTGAGGCTGTAGGGCTCTTCCTTCCCCCATTATCCCCACCAAGCTCTTTCTTCTCTCCAGTGCCACCCACCAGGGATGAAGTGATGGGATGTGTGTGTGAAGTGCACGCTGCTGTCTCCATTTCTCAGCCTTCCTTTCTGCTCTACTCTCAGCACAACTCCACAAGAAACACGGAGGCTCTGAGACTTCAGAGCAAGAGGCAGCCCAAAGGCAGATGCAGAGAGGTCCATTTGGGATATTCTCCTCCACAGACTGCACTGCAGCTCTGCCTCAAGCCTACACTGCTGACAATCCTCAGGATTAATGCTGCTTTCCCCAGTGTGAGCCTGCACGCTCCCACTCAGCATTATGTGCAGCAATTCCTCCCCAGAGCAGGGAGGCAGCAGCAAATCCCAGATTTCTGAGTGTGCACTGCATGCTTGTGAATGCTACACTGGATTTCCCCTCTCAGGGAACCACCTGCAAGGCTGAAATCCCAACTCTGCCCAGGAACAGCCCCACCTGCAGCCAGGCTTCCTTCTAGAAGGCACAGAGATTGTCCCTACATGGTGCATCCATCTCAAACACTTGAAAAACACCATTGAAAGTGTCCTTATTTCAGCTCACTGAGTATGAAATACATGCATAATATCCAAGAAAGTTACCAGAAGATAATTTTACTGCTATAATAGCCCATCTCGTTAAGTCCCTGAAGGCACACTCCACAATCCACCAAGCACAGGAGTATCCCAGTGGGTATTTCTGCATTGCTGCTTTTAACAAAGTGAAAAAGAAGAGTTCTGGGAGCTGCAGGACAGGTGGCCACACTCACCTCCTGGCCATGCAGGGGCCTCCCAGGTGATGCTCAGACTCTCAAGCCTTACTGAGCACAGCTGCTGCCATCCCAAAATGCCTCCAGCATCCCAAACCACCTGGCCTGCTCAGATCCCTGTGCTCCCCTCAGGCTCCAGGTGAGGCTTCCCAGGCATGGCCTTGGGCTGAGCTGCCAAAATCACTGTCTGCAAGGCCAACAGGCTCTGCCTGGGGAGCTGAAAACCCCTCTGTGTGCCCTGCTCTGCCTGGAGACCTGGGGAAATCAAATATTTAATGTATTGAGCACAGAACTCCCTGCTAAGAGCAAGAGCAATTAAAGACCTGCTGACTCATCAGATATCAAAGGGGAAGAGACTCAGCAGGGAATAGAAACATTCTGGAGGAGCCAGACGTCTGCAAAGCACTGGGCCAGGAATTCCCATTAACAGCATCCCAAACAAGCTGGGAACAATGTTTGCTTAAACTCCCCAGTGAGGAGCTGCAGCACCAAGAGGGGAAAAACCAAAGGAAAATGGGTATTTTGAAATTTATAAAGAATTGGTCCTTTATTCTGCAATAAAGAATGTCAGAAGATGGCAGTGTTATGGTCCTGGATGCCTGCAAGCTGACTGTGCAGCCCGAGGAGCAATGTGGATATTTTGGAAAATATCCTTTCAGCTTTTTCTGCAAG
Organism: Melospiza melodia melodia; assembly: GCF_035770615.1. Taxonomy (NCBI): domain Eukaryota; kingdom Metazoa; phylum Chordata; class Aves; order Passeriformes; family Passerellidae; genus Melospiza; species Melospiza melodia. Next base: position 16,082,495 of record NC_086207.1, on the reverse strand, counting down.
CCAACTGTGCACGGACATATGTTTTATTAGGGGGCCACTCCTGGCATTTCTGCTTGGCATTTTTTCCTGCATGTGCTGCTTGCTGGCCCTGAACTAAAGCCCGGCATAAAGGAAGCTGAGTGTGAGTCTGAGCCAGGGACTGGATCCTCAGGTCACCTCTGAATTTTCCTGAGCAGAAGGCAGTGTGTGCAGCTGCTGAGTCTCTGTGCTGATAACTCTCAGGGAAAAGGATTAAAAGGCAAATCTCAATTCCAATAAACTCATCCATGAATTAACAAAAGCCAAACTGAACATTAATATCCATGTGAGCAAGGCTGCTGTGAGTAACCAGGTCCCATAAGTGCCTGTGTGAAGTGACTTGGAATTTTCTGTGATTCACTGTCAGGAGACATTAAAAATCTATGAAATCGAGAAGTTCCTAAAGCTGACAATGCTGAAAGGATCACTGCACATCCTTTCAGATAAACCCATGGCATTGCTCGCTGGTCAGCAGCACAGGGCTGGACAGGAGTCCAAAATTTGTGATTACCAGACAGGTTTGGCACCTCCAGTGCTAAACAAACACACTGAAACCCAAGGAACTGCCCCAGCACAGGACTGGAGCCTCGCAGCGACCAGCTGCTCCTTTGGGAAAACACCTTTGACATCACTGAATGTTTACTCCTCCAAATGTCATAACCAAAGACAAACTTTCTCTCTGCAATGTCAAAAGTGCAATTTAAAAACCACAAGGCCTGGCCAAAGCTGCTGCTACTCTCTGTTCCAGAATGTTCCCCTGCTTTCTTTTCCACAAACCTGCCTGGTGTCCTGCAAATATTCCCATAAAATTACCCACCTGTAGAGACAACATCCTGATTTCTCTGCCTGAAGGTCACTCAAGTGAATCTGTGTCCCTCACTCGAGGTGCTCAGTTTGGCTAACCATAAAGCAAAGTGCCCTTTAAGTGTGTATCACTTTAGCCCTAAAACACCTAATCATTAACAATTTAAAGCCAAAAGGAATTTAAGTGAGTTAGACATCCTGTAATAGGCCTTTTGACTAGGGCCATTAGGAACATTTTGGTTCAGTTCAGCCATAATTTATCATCCTGAATGGAATTTACCTGAAAGGCAAGCAGTGCCTTCAGCTCTTGGAGCTATTCTCCTTAAAAAAAAAGAAAAAAAAAAAAAAAGAAAAAAAAAGAAAAAATCCATTCAGCTTTTATGATTTCCTAAATACCTTAAGGTTATGAATACCAGATAGCTTCCAGCTAGGCATTTACTGTGTCTGTAATAGCCAAAACCTATCCAAAATCTCCTGAGGCTAAATACTGCAGAGAGAGAGAAAAAAAGTAATCATTTTATATTCCTGTGCCTGGTAGGAGAAACCTGCTGCAAGAAGGTTAAAGCAGGGTAGAGTGGTTTACCTCCCCAGGTAATTATCACAGCTTGGGCAGCTCCTCAGCCAACAGCAGCTCTGCTGATCAGGGCACCCACAAAAGCAGCAGAGCTACCCTGGAACCTCTGCAGAGCATCCCCCAACACCAATGCACTCCTGGACGGAGATGGTAAATTAAGAAATGGGCACAGCTTAGCTATTAAACAGCAACAGGGCCATAAAATAAGACATTTCAGCAACTATATGTGATTTTTAGGCTGGTGTCAACTTACAGTGATGCTCCAGTTATTCTGTGGAATAGAAAGTCTGACAGCCTCTATAAACATGGCTCATTTTTATATGTGAAAGGTATAAAAATGCTGATGCATTATACTGTTGTATATAAACATGAAAAATAGCAAAGGTAAGCCAGAAAAGGTTTAAGTCCTTCAGAATTTAATAGAAAAAATATCCAACCATCTTTCTGAGAGATTACAGAAAAATTATATCCCTATCAAAGAACTGTGAAAGATAACAGAAAGCTGCTGGGATGGACATGTTCTCTGCTTAATTTAGTAGATTTTGAATGTCATTTCTATGAAACTGTAGTCACTCCATTATTCTTCAGTTTTAAAGATTTTTTTTTCCTATATAGACAAGTATGGAAAGGCTATGAAATACCTGAAATATTGCTCTAAATACCAGAATATAAAAATACCATATTCTCACCTTACACTGCTAATACTGACATGGATTGCTTCTCCCTCCTATCCACAACAGAAAAACCTGCATGGCACCAGATTTCTTTAACACAAGGCAAGGACCACCCTCTCACTTCAGCTGCAGAAATCTGGGTACAGCTGGGCTGGCAAGCCTCAGCACAGGAAAGGGATTGTATTGAACAGAGAGGTCCATTCCTTTGATTATAACAAGATGATGTCAAATGCCTGACTTGGCATGGCTCTGAATGACTTTTAGTGGAACTAAGGTCAAGAAAGATGGGAACTTATTAAAAATAAATACATCAGAGGAAGGGAATATGCATGCTCTGAGACTGCCACTGACTGCGGGTTTAAGAAATATTTAATTCACTCATTAAAACTTGACAGAGACACCTATGATTGAACTCCTCATCCACAGAACGAAAATGGAGGGGCAGAAAAACAGTGTTTGAGTGTGAGCCCTCAGTAATGAAGACAACATCACATCCAGCAAGGTCATCTGTCCCCCATCCCCATGGCACAGACACAACCGGCACTGCCACGTGCCTGCAGAAGGCACAGGCAACTGCTCTGCTTCCTCTTCCCATCCTTTGGAAGGATTTTCACAGGGAGTTGGCAGCTTTGGTAAGCAATTAGTGTATATTACTGAGACACTTTGCAGGGTTTCTAGAAGCCAGAAGGAGCCACGCTGGGAGATCTGCTTTCTGCCCTAAATATAGCAGCGTAAGAAATGAAACGCGAGCGCCAGATTTCAGTGGGATTTCCCAGGGTGAAATGCAGTGCACACATGGCTCATTAGAGACCTTTAAAACAGAAACAAGAGCTACAGATTGCACCAGAGTATTCCCTTCCCAGTGCTGCTGCTGAAAACATTTTGGATGGATGGTGGTCATTTCCCCACCGTGGACCTCATCATCTCTCTCAGTGAGCATTTCAGCCAGCGCCTCCAACATGAGCATCAGGGAGAACTGTGACTGAGCAGAGAGTTCAGCCATTCAACTTCACATTTCTTACTGGATGGATTCATTTCAAGAACAGGAAAACATGCAATGAGGAAAAGGAAAGAGAAATGAGCACAACTGATTAGTTTACTCTCATTTACAGGGGTGTAATTGTCCACCATTTCCAGGTTCCTATGCCATGTTTCCAAAACTGGAAGCCTGTTTCTGCAAGACTTCGGAGCATGGATTTGTATTCTTTTTTTCCAGCTATTTCTGTCTGCAGAGCTCTCTTGGGTCCTTGTATATGTTCTGTACTGCATAAATCCTCACAGTATCTATGTATTTGTTTTAAACTGACAAACTTCCTAGGTGAGTGAAACCCATTTAACGTGTCACCCTGCAGATTATTACCAACCCAAAGCAATAGTCTCTTCTATTGCCTGTGAGGGGGGAAAAGTAACTCCAGAAACCTCCAAACTAGGACAGACTCTTCTTTGCAATTGCCCAGACACTGTCAATAATTCAAAGTTTAAATCCCTGTCCCTTGCAGTTGCTTTCTGGGGCTCTATGCTGCCAGTTTGATCTTCCCTCACTTGTAACTGTGCAACCCCAACTTGATGCTCATTTATGTCCCTGCAAGAGGAGAACTGAGTCATGAAACAACTGACTGGCCACTCCATGTGTGTTTAGCATAATTTACAAGCAAAACTGGAATTAACAGCCTTCCCACCCCAGGTTCTGACCTCAACTACAGCAAGATTTCTGCCCTCAAGTTGAAAGCTGTTCCCTTGTACAGATTGCTCCTGCAGTGAAATCTCTCAATGTCATTTTGGTGAGTGCAAATTTGTTATGAGCTGCCCTGGGTGGCAGCTGGGAGGATGGAAAGTGACCACAGTGGTGGTGGGAAGAGAGCTGAGGATGCCCCAGCTCCTGACATGGCAAGAACAACAGGGTCTTTATTGGCCTCAGCCTTCCTGTATAGAGAATTGTTATTTCAGCCCTGAATATGTAAAAGCTCCTCATTCTCAGCTCAGTATAAAAAGGACTGACAAGGCAAACTGTTCTGCACAAAAGCTTCCTATTAGAAGAAAGGTGTAATGGCAGTAAATGTAGCTCCACTGGGAAGAAGAAAGGAATTACACACATCAGCTTTCTAGCATCCAGCCTGCTTCTTGGGCAAAGCACAAGGCTGAATCCTTTGTCATACCAACAAAGACAAATATCTTTGGTCAATAGGAAACTTCAAATAAAGATGAAATTTGCCTTTCAATCTATACCTGCTAGTGAAGTGAATTGTTCTCTCTCCTAGACAAAGCAGTTTTCTGTAAATGCACCTGGTATTTCCACAACTCAGCCATCAGCTGCTCAGGCTGAATTCCCTCCCCTTCACAAGGCTCAAGGCATTGCTGCAAGCCTTCCATCAGCCTCTGTTGATGACATCTCCCTGTAAATAAGTGCTTGATTCAGAAGTGGTTTGTTTAACTAGCACAAATATGTAACTAGCAGGAATTCCCTTTCTATTGTACTAGGGAAAATAAAGAATATAAAAGGCATTTGATTTCCTCATTTCCTAGAACAAAATTCTCTAATGTCTTGTTTTGAAAGATGAATATTTGTTGTCAGAAACAATACCACCCTGTTAAATAACCTGAATCAAAATCAGCACCTACACATGTCTATATGACTTGCACCTACACGAAGTACAAGTACTTCAGGACTCTGCATAAAGAATTAAAACATTTTTTTTCTTATTCTTCAAATGAAGAGGTGCACTTTCCCAAGCATGTTTGCTTGCTAAGAAGTTAACAGAGGCAGGTCACAAATGTTTTCATGTGTTTACCTGCAGCTGCAACTTCAGGAAAAATGGACAAACAATGATGCTCCCATTTCTGACAATTCACCCATGGCCATCTCAGAGGTCACTCTAAAAGGTTTCAGTCCATCTAGAGATTTTCTGTTTCAGTGTAAATTAAAGAGAACTTTAGGGAAAATAAAGAGCAGAAATCAGATGCACATTCCTGCTAACTTGTGTGATACCAGGCATTAATGAACAGGTGACAACACAGGAAAGCAGAACCCTCTCATGGCTTCTCAACTTTGGTATCTTCAGTGGAAAGAATAAGCAGCAGAAAATGGCCATGCCTGCTGCCACAACATACAAACACTGATTTATATCAGGCCTGCTTTCAGACCCACCACACAAGGAGGAGTTTAACAGCACCAAAGGGTGCAAGCAGAGACATCACTGCCAGGAGCTGCATGGAAATGCTGACAGCTGTAATTAGGCAGAATTTGTGTCATGGAAGTGCTGTGTGAGTGGAGGTGGTGGCTTTACCATGAGGTGACGTGCTCCTCTCTCAAACAGGCATCCCTCAGCCCCCAGTACCACTGAGCCAGGCACAGCAGCCCCTGGGCAGGGCAGGGCTGGTTCCAAGTGCCTGTGCCAGGCATGGGTGGTTTATAAAATGCCACCCTGCTCTAGGGACAGGCTCCATGTGCCAGGATGAACAGGGAATGGAGCAGGCATGAGAAGTGTACACTTTTTGTAGCATTAAAAACTAAGGCACACACAGGTGGAGATGCAGGGAAATGTCCAAGGTGTTCCCACCCCAAAAGCTCTCCTGATGATTAACTTTGCACACCTCCAGCTGATGAAAACCCTCTCCTGTGTTTCACAGGACACACTGAGCCAGAAAGGTTTTGCCAATAATACCAAAATACTTTTGGAAGGCAAAAAAACCTGTAAAAAAGCAGAAGCCACGAGGAGCACTTTGGCAGAAGATGTGCACCTGCACCCCTGCATCTGTGTCTGTAGCACAGCAGCTCAGGAATGTGGGCTGTGCCTTGGACTTCGCATCAGCACACCACAAACCAGCCTTTGCAGTAATGAAACTTCAATTTTAGCTGGTTAGCCCACACTGGAGAATCATTTCTTAGGACCCTCAGTCGCCTTAATTGCACAAGGATAAAATAATTTTCAGGGACCCTATGTGTGGGAGTGAACTTTTCAGGTTTGAGGTTGTTTTTTTTTTTTTCCTTTTCTTGTGGTGGGATGGAAACTCAAAGCACTTCAATTAGAAGCAATTACTGGAGATGTAGAGGCTTCTCTGAGGTTAAGCTGCCCTTCATTTTCCCAAGAGAAGCCTTTAATTAAATGCAAATAATCACAAATTTCATATAGCAAATTGCCATAATTTCTCTTTTAGTTACTGGATCTCATTTGGAAAGGAAAGGGGTGGGCAGTAGCACTGGGTGGACACAAAGTAATGAGAACTCAAGAGGTTAAGGCTGAATTACCTGTGTGAATCTATTCCTCTTCTCTAAGTCTGGCTGCAAGCACATCATTTCAGTGCTAACAGGCTGTCCTTCATGCAAGTGCACTGGAGTGCAGTCCCTCAGAAAGAGGCCAAAATACAAATAATTACCTCAGTCCATCTTGCTGCTGGCCACGGCAGCGGAGGCAGGACGGGTTCAGGGCAAGATGCAATTGAAGTGGAAATGGCCAGAACTAAAACTCAAGCTATGATGAATTTGAGCGATATATTCAAGCTCATCTCCACTGCAGAGCTCTGGAAGAACAGGCACAGGAAATGGCAGCACGTATTTTAAATGCTTCTATCAAATGAGGCATGGGAGTGGAGAAGAGCTAATACAGGGATAGTATTTCCCCCCTTCAGGAGGGGACAGACAGACTCTGCACAGCACAGGGCTGCAGTTCAGGCCTCAAGCCCCTCAGTCATCACAGCAAGAAGGTAAATAAAGTAAATGCACAACTGTGGGAAGAATAGGGCACTTCTCTTTTACTTTTTGCTCAGCCAAACGCGAGCTCACCTCACTGAGCAGGCAGGACCCAGCTCCACGCAAAGCACAGGAACATTTCTGCTCCTCAGCGTTTCAGACTCTCCTCAGCCATTTACAGTTCTAAGAGAAAGCCACCACCCTTCCCTTTCCATGGTTATGCTCCAGCAGCAGGAGCTCAGAATGCCAAGAAAGCTTTTCTGAGAAGCTGACGGCTTTGCAGTTCCAGGACAAGAGGAAAGAGACATGGAGGTTTCTCCAAGCAGCACCTCTGCCTGAAGGCAGCTGTGCAGAACAGCTGCTTCAGAGGAATTGTATTTCTGTTCCAGCACTGGCTGCTAGGTTTTGAAAGCCTGGAAGGCCATTGCTTTTCTGCTGTGCAGAGAGTGCAGGAGGGATGTTGGGAAGCTTAGAAAGAAAAAAAAGAGCTCAAGGAACAAGAGAAGCAGCAGCAGCAGCAAACTGACTCTATGGCTCAGCATGGCACATCGTTTCTGTGTGGATTCCCAAATTAAATCATTTCTGCTCCTGCACTGTGAGAATATGAGGAAGGATCAGGTTGTAAGCTGTTCAGAGGACTCACTGATTATCGACATTTTAGCAGTGAGCTTGCTTTTGTTCTTTTGCACATTTATAATAATACCTTTTACATGTTCTCCAAGAGACAAATCTCTCTCTGCTTCAGAACTGCTAGTCTGAAGATCTTTTGTTGGCACTGAGATGAATGCTAATATGAAATATCTTATTTCTTCAGATGAAAGAGGCTGAGAACAATCTCCTCTGGAGGGAGGTGGCAGGAGGGAGGATCTGGGATCAAGAGTTTATGACTCACCCTGCACAGCCCACCCATGCCCTCCTTGCTGTTCCACCTCACACTGAGCAGCTCCTCCTGGGCTCTTAACCCTTCCCATTGTGCTCCCCCCATCACAGCAGGGACCAGCACACAGGGCCCTCTGCTCATAGGCAGAAATGCCTGGAAATTAAGAGTTATTCCAAAAAATAAATTATCAACCTCCCATTGAAAACCTCCCAAATCCCTGTCACTCTGCTCCCTTCCCCATCTATTTGTATCCCTCTGTTCTTGGAGACATCTAACAAAGCTGTCATGTATTTTTAATGCAATCAGGTATTTTCCTGCTGGGGATGTACACCAGACCAGTTATTGAGTCTCAGCAGGGCCCACACAGCAAGTCTGGCTGGTGATGGTTTGCCTGCACACGTGCTCTGAGCTGCAGGTGTGAGGAGATGGGCATTGCTGAGTTTCCCCCAGATGAGAAGCACTAATAACCAAGGGACGTGTCCTGGAGTATCTGCATGTCAGGGCTAAATTCTCCGGTGTCCAGGAGGAAAACAGCACCAATAAAACATTTCTCTGCTGTGGAGACATTTGTAATATCTTTCACTCCTGGTGAGTACTAAGTACAAAACTTATGCGGCAGCTTCTTTCACAGTAGAGATACCAATAAATGAAACTTCTTTGTTCTGCCTCTGAAAAATGCAGTAACTAAATATGTTTGAGATATTTGTTTCTCCTGGATGCATAGTTCTGTTCAGATGACTTGAGTATGAACAATGGCTCAGAAACATCTGAGAACTGAGAGCAGGAATCCTGTCCATCAAGACGGAAGCACAGTCACATAAAACTCAGCTCCTTGTGAAACCCAACACAAAATATTTGAGGGGAAAAAAGGGCCATCTGCCATCCTAATACTCTGTGTACCACAGACTGCCTTGAGCAATTGTCAAAGGAAAAACTCAAAGAATTACCTAAGTGATTGCAGTGCAGAACATGCAGCTTGGGCTAGTGGCATGAGTAGAACATTTAATATTTCACTATTCCTTTTGCTCCCACAGCACAATCTGTCAGCATATCCAATGCCATGGCAGGCCTCTAAAATCTCAATGGTTCAGCAGGGAGTAGAGACAGAGAGGTAAAAATATGGGGACCTTTCATCATTTTTCGGTAACAAGGATGAAGAAAGCCTTATGTGCTTGTACTGGCTGAGAAAATGTGGTTATTAGGATAATAAAAATGAAATATTATGAGAGATCAATGTTTCAAAGGTGTAACACTAGAAGAAACTGATGCATTTTAACTCAACAAATCACCACTACCAAATCCTTGATGCCCTGGAGGATGCAGCAATGAAGGGGTCAAACTTTCAATAGCTTCACACAATATCCTATTTAAACTGACTATGTTATTCTAAACTCCAAATGAGTGAAGGCAAAAAGTACTATATGTATCTTAAAAAAAGATAAGTAATCCCAGCTGCTTTTCATGCAGAAACAGAAACCCTCCAGGACTGAAATCTGGATGTCTAAAAATGAGTAAAAGAAAAGCATAGCACACTTTATCCTCAACCTAGAGGAAAGAAATTAGAAGTTGCTGTAAAGAAAACTGCAAATAAAAAGCATTACACTAAAGAGCTTGATCCACTGATGTCAGTGCCAAGATTCCTGCTGAATTCCAGCCAGGAAGGTTTTCACCCATAGGAACTTCTTCAGTTAATAGTACAATCACTCACAGCACTGCTGGTGTTGTCAGGCCACTGCAAGATTAACATCTTTATATCAGAAGATGCAATCCATGTGAATGAGGAAAGGAGGGAAATACACAAAGCTCTTGGGTCATGCAACGAAGTCTCAGAACAATTACTTGTTCTACAGAAAGAGCAACATGAATTAGGATGGGAAAGTGCACAATTCTGCGACGTGTGTGTGCGTGCAAGGGGGAAAGGGAGAGAAACAGAACTTCACTCTTTCCTTAATAAGGACATAGTAATATTAATTCTAACTCCAGCCAATTTTAGCTGCCTGATTACAGCTGCACCAGCAGAAGCTGAAAAGCTGATCAGAGTTCCTTCCCATGTTGGCCTTACCACTGCACCTAAGAGACCCCAGAGAAATCATGAAAAGGGAACATAAACAGAACAGTCATTTTCTTCTGAGCCAATCTCTGATTTAAAAAAAAAAAAGAAATTAGAACAAAGTCTATTCCTTTAAATCATTAATAGAAGAATCCTGCCAGCTAGGGCAATGAGCTTTCCTAACTCTAATCCATCTTTACTGCTGTGTTATTACCCCACTGTTTTCCTGTAATTGAAATGTGGCAGGTAGTTTACACACAAGAGGGAGTAATTGTATTGGAAATAACTGTTCATAACCAAATTTTAAAAGCTCATTTTTCCTAGCAACTTTTTAATAAAGAAAGCAAGATAATAATGATATTTAGCATTTGTGCCATCCACAGCAGCATTTTGTCTCTCTACATTGCCAACATTTCATTCAACGTTGCTAAACCAGACCCCTTCAGCTATGAATGCAGCCTGAGGCAAAAAATGGGGAAAAAACTGAACAATTGAAGTAATTTGTTCCTGTTCAATTAAAATAATAAAATATGGCTGAACTTCATGCTAAGGGATGAAAACCTCAGCACCACATGCAGGCACAGAATTATTTAGGTCAGAAAAGACCTCTAAGATCATTGAGTCCAACCACTAACGCAATACTGCCAATTCCACCCTAAACCCTGTCCCAAACCAGCACAGCTGCACCTCTGTAAACATCTCCAGGGACGGGGCTCTCCCAGTCTGGAGGAACACGTAAAGTTTGGCTCCTGAATACCAAGCTGCAGAATATTTTATTTACAAAACTAATCTGAAGTCTTTACTTTAGATGATTCTTAGAAGACAGCTCTCCAGAAATTTCAAGCCTTGCAGGCTGATTGGGGAAAAATATTATTATTTTCTATTTATTACAGTTCAAAGTCCAGTAGAGCCTGCCAGTATATGACTACATATGCAAACAGCCCCTACCCCAAAAAGTACAATCCATGACAAGCAATAGGAGGACTGGGAAAATCAAAGGAAAAGCAAAGGTCCTATATGGTTTGATGGGCAGACAAGTAGGTGGGTGTGTGACATTTAAATGCAGCCACAACAGGACACAGTCCTCATGTCTCCTGTTTAAAGCTCTGTCTGCTGCCTAACAGGCTATAAAGGGGTACTAATGGAGACTGCTTCAGACTCCTAGCACCATTTAAAATACCAGGCATTGTGTGCTACCCCTGTGCAAAGAGGTCAGTGCACTGTCATTGCCCATTATCTGAGCTTTCTAGCTTTGGACTGCTTAAAATAAGGATATTGGTTTACTGTGTTTATGTAAGCACATCTTTTCTTGTAATATCCAGAAACTAATACAACAGGAAGCTTTTTAAAAAATGCTTTAAGCTCACTAGTAATAGGTGGAATAGAGATCCCCAGCACATCACTGTTGTGCAGCATAAAATATCTGTGCTAATATGCACAGTCACAGGCAATGCTGCTGCTAGAGCTGCATCATGGGCTGCTAATGCAGGTGGACCAGAAAGAGAAGGTTGTTAAGAGCTCTCATTCCAGCTTTATAATTAAGTTGGGACCTACAAACCCACGCAGGGGCTGTGCCCACCTCAGCCAAGCTCTGGGCAGCTCCAGGTTGAGCCTGCCACAGCTGGAGGTTTAGAGCAGCACAGCTGGAGGTTTAGACTGCCACAGCTGGACATTATCATCACCACAGCTGGGGGCTGAGCCCACCACAGCAGGTTTCCCTCCCCAGCTGCAGGTGGGCCCTGTGCCACATTGGTGTGACTGCAGGATGCAGCTGGGGCCGTGTGGGACCTGCAGACTGAGTGTTCAGTCACACACACAACCCACAGGCACTTCCCCAAGCCCAGTATGTGCAAACCACAGACCTAACAGCAGCCCTGTCCAAGATCTGAATGAAGCAGGGGACTCTCTAAGTACCACTGGAAAGTTGAGTGCTGCATGGTGGTTTCCACCTCCATTAGGTTAGGCCACCTTGAGGGTACATTTGGGTTTCAACCAAATTGGTGGCTTTGGTCCAGATTCATTCTGTGCTTTGTCTTAAAAATCCAAGCAAGGTTTAGAGGCAGCAGCCTGGCCAGAGCTCCCTGCAGCCCCAGAGCAGCTCAGCCCTGAATTTGTAAGTGAGCACAGCAAATGGACCTGGCCATGGGACAGGCAGGTGACATTGGAGGTCCCCTCTAGGCCTGTTTTTTATACAGCCTGTGCTGGATAAAGGCATTTAAAACAAACTGAGCATCAAACAGTACATGAGAAATGAATGATTGTGCCAGAGGACAGAGCAGACAGTGACCAGCTGTCCCCACACAGGTGTGACACTGCTTTGACAGCCCTGTCTAAGAGGCAACAGCCCACATAAACATTTGTTTAAGCCTTGAACATTAAAATAAAAGCAAAACCTAGAATTAATTAGTGGTGCTTGCTTGTTAACAGCCACTGATTGGAAGTTTATGGCTTGATTTCACAGCAGTTGTCTCCAGGAGCACAAGCCAGGAGGGCAGGCAGAGGGCAGGCAGAGGGAGGCCAGGGCTGGACAAGGAACTGGAGTGGGTGGACATTGCCACAGCAAGCATGAGGAGGTGTTTTTGTATCCTGAGATTGTCTTGTTTCATCTCTTTCCCCCTTCTCCACTCTCCACTCCCCACTATCAGCATTTAAAACACCCCTGAGTTTTCCTGAGCAGGTTTGCTGTGCTCATTAAAATACTGTGAGCACTTATTGGCTATAATGAGCATCATTAAATTCTGGTAAGCACCAGGACTCTTCTGTGGAGTTGAACAGACTCAGGTTCTGTAAGGAGAGCTCAGGGGTAGGAAGATGCTAGAAATATTACATTTTCCAGAAGAACAGAAACACAAACCTTCCTCTCCTTTCTGCTCTGCAAGCACTGGGCTAACTCAGACCTGTCAAGCAGCAGCTATTGCTCACTGACTACTCAGATCACTCCTCTGCCCCAGAAGGACTCTCAGCTCCTCTTATCAGAACAGGAACAAATGAAAGATTTTTCCATATTTGCATCTGCTCATTTGATAATTTTTCTACGTTTGTTATTTAGAGATAAAAGTCTGCCTCTAAAAACTCACTTAGCCAAGTGGTTTTCTCAGCCTCAGGGAATGGTGCAGGAGGGATTGCAGAGCAGGATCCAAAGCAGCTGTTGAGGCTGCAGGAGCAGCAGGAGATCAGGAGATGAATGGGTGCATACTGGGGCAAGACTCACATTTTACATGCCCAGTTCTTGTATTTATTTCCAGCTGGCTGTGCCAGAAACACTCACCCTGAGTAGTGTGGCCATGCCTACAACCATAAAGCTGCTCCCACTGCAGGACTCAGCAGCACCACCTGTGTTTTTATCACTAAATGCTGTTCATCATCCACTAGCATTAGTAGATATGAATTAACTAAGCCATACACAAATATGCTTTACCCTGGAATAATCCCCAGTAATCCGAGGGCAAGTAAGGAAACAGAATCAGACAAGAAATTGAAGATCAGTGCACGGCTCTAAAAACCAGCCTGTATCCTATGGGGGGGACAGAGCTGCTGGAAATGGGAGGTTTCTACGCACATCCCTGGGATGTGGGACTTGAGCACCTGGCCTGCAAAATGCAGTGCATCATGAGAGGGCAGTGGTGGAGAAAGAGCACAGATGTTCACCTGACTTCCCAAGCAACCTGTAGAGAATGACTGACCATCACCAATTAGCAAAAATGCATGGGACTGAAGTTATGTTATTAAAAAGAAATAAAGCTGTATTCCTGAAAAGTGATAAATTGAAATCATTTTGTTTTGTTCTCAGGTTGATACCCACAGCACTGCCTGCATGTTGAATGATCAACTTCTCCACCACCTCAGATATATCTATTGCTCACCTCCATTAATCTAAAGAACATGAAATGGGTATCAAAACAGCATCAATTTCACAAGATTAAACAACTGCTCTGGTTAAGCATTAATTGCTCCACTTTGGCCACTCTTTGCCTGCTCACAGGAGCTTTTTGTGGATTACTGCTTTATAATTGCCTGCTCCCTATGCACACAGGCACTGCAATCTTCTGCACACCTTGACAGCAACCTGGTTAGAGAAAATGAACACTGCACATTCCCCTGACACAGAATTTTATCTGCTGGGTACAGGAAGCCAGAGGTTGTTTATTCAACTTCTCATGGCCCATTAATGACATAATTCTGGCCACAGCTGTTCGGGACTGCACAAGACCAAAGCAAAGGAAGAAATGCCAAAAAAACTTCAAACATGCTGCTCATATCAGAACCTGGCTGGGAAGATCCTTGAAAGTTGTCTAGGGAAGTGTAGCTTTACAGCTCCCTCGGGAAGTAGAACCAGGATTAAAGCTTCAGACTTGGTTTCTCCTGAAGACTCAAACAATCTTACAATGAATAATCTCATCTGAACAAGGTGGCAATGACTACTTTGCAGAAGAGACAACTGATAACTTCATTTTCACTCTGCTTAGCCGAATTATCTAGTGAAAAACAAGGATATGCCATACATAAAGGCTCACAAGCCCTGGAAGGGGAAAGCTAACCCTGGCCAGGGAGTCTGAGCAGCAAGGGGGAACTGCTCCAGGACTGATGAGCACCAAGCACAGCAATACAAGGATAAGGACATGCTCCACCTAAGTACCACAGCCAGGGAGATACCCTGTAAACTCTATTTCATTTCATGATGCTTTGAAAACTAAATCAACATGAATTTTCCCGAAGAAAAAAAGCAAATCAAGATTCTTGTCTTCCTGGTCACAGAAGACAAGCAGGAAAAATCTAAGAGAAAAGCTCAAACCCATTCCACATCCAAGTTCAAAATAACCAATTTCGTTAATTTTAAAACACTTTATAATTGAAAATTGGAGCTGGGTGGTGTATGTTGTTTACAGAAATACATGTATATATACATATACAGCATATAAGAGGAACATGATTTGCAGGGCTGAGCTGATCCTCAGCTTGGCAGTATCCAGCAGAAAGAGAGGATCATTGTGTAAATTTGTTCCTCTCTGTGAAAGGACTGTCCATGGCAATGAAACACCCCATTATTGAAGCTGTATCTGAAGCCATGCTCAGCAGAAAGACCAGCACCCTCCCTCATCTTCCCCAGACCTTCCAGGGTAACCCCTACTTACAATTGTGAAGTTCATAACCTTCAGAATCCAGATGGTCATAGCAAGGTTCACCAGGATTAAAATCATTAGGAGCAGCACAAAGAAATAGAGGCACCTCTTCCTCCAGCCATAAATCCCCACTTTGTATACCTGGGGTCCTTCCGAGGTCTGCATGGTGCTCCGGTGTGGGTACTGTTCCTGAGGCATCTGAAATGAGCACAAAGAGACAACCACGTGTGTTCAGGGCCAGGAAAGCCAGAGATAAAAACTGCTTCTGTCTGTGCCTCTTGGAGGGTTTAGGGTTTTCTCAGAGTTTACCAGGTGGGCAGCAGCTCTTTGGATACCTTGGTTATTTTCCCTTCTGCCTGGTGTGCGCAGTAACAGACCAGGAGAGAATGTGATGTGTTAAATGTGTGTGAATGTTCTTATAAATGCACGTAAGCACTCTGGCTGAAGGTATCCTATGGAAATCACTCTGGAGTGACTCTGCTCAGCCCCAGGTTTTGCAAGGCAGGCACTCCAGGGCCTCGAAGGATCCTGAGGGGAAAATTCTGCATGCGCTGGGTAAAAGCAGTTGAGTTCAGCAGTTTGTTTGCAAGATGCAATATGACTTTTCAGAGGTTTAGTTTAAGAAAAAATAAAATATCATCTCAAGCAAAATCATTCCTTCCAACCAAAGACAAAAAAGCCAAAGGGGAAATGTTTGCCTTTCCCCTTTCTTCACACCAGTCTTGCCTAAAAAAGTGAAGCTGGGGCAAGTTCTCCAGCTGCCACATCTCTAACAATTATCACAAATATCTGTGCTGGGAGGGAAGGGAGGAAGGGAAGGAAGGGAAGGAAGGGAAGGAAGGGAAGGAAGGGAAGGAAGGGAAGGAAGGGAAGGAAGGGAAGGAAGGGAAGGAAGGGAAGGAAGGGAAGGAAGGGAAGGAAGGGAAGGAAGGGAAGGAAGGGAAGGAAGGGAAGGAATTCATGTTCTCACCCTCCATTTTCAGGTTGAGGAAAGCCACTTTCTCAGGCTTCCCCAGGGATCATTTCTTACATTTTCAGCTTATTTTGATGCGCAGACTGAGGAGATCATCTCTAGTAACACAGAGTTTGCTGAGTGTTTTCCATTTCAGACTCCAGACAGATAGGAAGCCACCAAGCAGGCTCTTGCACTGTGGATTCAACACCACGAGTGTCTTCCTCAGGGTTGCTGGCACTGATGTTTGTATGCAGGGAATTACAAAACTCACATCCCAGGAGGGAGCAGTGTGAGTTCCCCTGTGGGAGTGCGATGTGCATGTCTGCAGAGAGGCAGTTTTAGGAATGAGACGCTGCTCAGGGAGGGGAGCTGGGACACCAACACACACACAGGCTGGAGCAAAGCAGATCTTTTTACACTGCCACAACCACGCCAACCCGAACAAAGTTGAACAATAATAAATCACAGAGTTTCCTCTACCTGGGGGAAATTATAACTGCAACTACTGTACAGTCAAGGATTTTATTGCCTAATATTTTAACAGGGTATCCTGGAGAACACATATTAAATGCAGCCTCTCCCTTGGAGAAAAATGAATAAATTGCATTGCTAACCCTCTCAAACCATGGAAGAGGTTTGACCAAGGAGAAACAATATGAAATACCCAGCTAAAAATACCCCTTTATCGCAAAACTTGTTTATTCACTGTATCTGTGCTTTTTGTCTTTACTTGCAGTTTCTAGGATGGAGAAAATAGCATATCCAGCTGGGGCAAAACTTTACAAGCATAAAAAGAATTTATAGCAACAGAACACAACCACAAAGAGCAACTTGCATCCATACAGTAGCCTGGTTTTGAGAATTTCTCTCGTTCTGATAAAATATTTAACTCACATCTGCCCTAACAGAGACATAGCAACTAAAGCACTCCAACATGTGTGATGAGCAAGACTTAGCAATACAGCATAAATTCATCACAAGAAAATAGCATGGTAATTGTAGATATCATGTTTTTTCTATACAAACTCTCACACGGCCACACTTAAGCAATATTTGGTTTCTAGCTACTGTTCTCCCCCAAACTGTAAATATTACCAAAAAATTGCTCATGTCTGTAGTTCTTCAGGGAGAGAAGACAGGATGATGGACAGAGAGTGCTGAGGTGTGTTAAACAAATGAGCAGAATAAGAAAGTCTGCAAGGCTACCACCTATGGAACCAGCTATATCCATTACCAATATTCTGTATGGTGTGGGAGGGAGAAGTATGCTAGTCATAATTTAAATTTTGGCAACTTTTCCTGACTCAAACATTGAAAAGAATTAAGGCACCAGACAAAAAATTACTGCTTTGAAAGAATATCCAGTGGCTGCACTTGCTGCTGACACCTCCCTCCTTTCAATTACTGAACTAAGAGGAAAGGCTGCTGCTGCTTAATAGGATTTTTCATTTCTTCTTCAGGAAAATATTAGGAAAATACCACTTAATTCTGTAACAGTGGAGAAAAGATAATACTGAAACAAATACAGAAATTGGAAAAGAAGCATGCCTTCTAAAGGTCAAACTTTAAAGTGAGAGGGCTTAAAGACACATGTGCACAGCACTGGATCACCACCACAGCATGAACAACCCCACCTACAACAGAACAAAAATGCAGCAGCCAAATCTTTGCAATCTAGCCACAGACAATGTGACTATGACAAAAAAAATACAGCCTGGAATGTGGGAATTTCACCAAGGAGTTCTTGGTTATGCACAAAAAAATGCACCAAGTTTTTGCACTAAAGCTGTACACTGAGTCCTTATATACACCAACACTGCAAACAGGGCCTGAGACAAAATCCAGTCCACTTAGAAAAGCTATTCATCCTTTTGCTTTAGCATACCTTAGAGATATGGCCCACGACAAGAAAGATTTATTAGTTATTTTAAGACCACTGAAAGAGCCCTGTCACCCCACCTGCTGATCTGCACAGGCTGCTTCTGCAAAGCTTCAGCACCTTCCTTCAGCAGAGCTAAACCAGAAAGCAGAACTGGCTCTGAGCTCACAAAATTCACACCAGACCTCACCAGTTAGGGCAGATCTTTGCTCCAAGCCTCCCTTCCCTTCTTAGCAGCAAGTTCCTCACTCAGGGTGTGCAACCCACGTTACCAATTCCTCAGGCAGAAAAGTGTTTCACATGCACAGGGATGAATTAACACCTTTCCTACGCAAACACTGGCACTGTAACATTCCTGGCCATGCTGCCTTTGCAGGCTCAGGGAGGACCACGAGCAGGGTGAGGTTGTACATAAGGAATCAATAACATTTCTCTGCCGTGGGGGTTTCTTTGATCAGCACTTGAAGGACGTATGTTTAATAACAGAACAATTTCAAGCTGTAAGAGGATGCTGTCTGGGAAGGCAGCTTCTGTCTTATGGGCCCTATTGAAATTTGCTGCTGGAAGTGTCCTGGAGCTCATGGATCAGCTCATTGCTGCAGGAATGGCCCTGAGCCTTGCACAGCCAACACAGTATCTCCCCTGCCAGCCTGGCTGCCTATAAGTGAGGTGTAACAGCCTCATCAGAAAAACCAGCAGCATCTGACCCCAAGCTGACCTAGAACACGGTGATGGGAACACATTTCCAGAGATGAGAGAGGGGCTCAAATTCCCTCAGGTCTTGGACCTACATCTCCCACACCTGCCCTCTCTTTGTGTCCATATCACCAACATCCTCTTCTCTTTCTCTTTGTTTTCTGAAACAAAACCCTTTTCTTTTGGGCTGAAATAAGGGGGAAAAAAAGCCCTAAAAACCTTCAGAGGTGCTCTCTGCCATATCACTGGAAGGCATTGTACTTGTATTCACTGGCTGTAAATGCTCTGCAGATTCATCCTCTTTAATTTCTCGGGCTTTTAAGTGCACAGTATCCAGCAGGTTCAAAAGAACAGACATTTCTGGAGTGTGACTGAGAACAAAATCTGGTGTGAAGAAGAGTGTTTTGAGCCATCTATCAACAAGACATTTTCCGTCACCACTCACCATAAAAGTCTCTCAAGTTTGACACCCCCAGGTCCATTAATCCACCAGCAGCATGACCCAAAACTGATTTATGTCCATTCACATGGGTCAGAGACCCACAACCTGGGTCTCCATAAAAAAAGTCAGGCTTTGGAAAATGACTTCTCACTTGTAGCACGGCCAGCAAGGGCTGAGTATTGGGGAACAGCCCATGGGATGAAATACTTGCTGGGATAGTTAAATCTCATAGCACTTTTCTCCAGGACCATCTAAGCCATGAATTTGCTCTCTGTGACTGTTATTGGTGTGCCCAAAGCTTAAATCTTTGCTTTTCTGCTTGTCCCTCTATTTCTGCCAACAGTGCCTGTCCCTCCCTATGAGGAGCAGCTCTTCCCTGAGTTGGGACCACCATTATCACTCAATGCCCATTTCTCAGGTATCACTGCTGATACATGGCCAGAGAGACAGAAAGTAAAAGGAAACATCCTAAGGAATGTTCTTTTCTTTTACGAGCAGTCTCTTTCAGTGGAGTACACCACATGTAGTGTTACTCAAACATCTGGCCTGATTCTAGCAAACATAAGCACATCAGCAAGCTTTTTATGATCTGTACTCCATCAGGGCACACTCTGCCCATGGAAAACACCTTTCTTTCCTCTTGCATCTTGTGGAAAATGGACTCAGCACAGGCAGCTGGGGAGACCTTGGGGATTCACATCCTGGTAAGGCATCTCATTCAGACCCCTCAGGCTGCTCCCCACCTCTAACATCTTGAAAGCTCTTGTAATTTCCCCAGCTGTTTGGGCTGGCAGCACTTCCACAACAAATGTGCTTGAGGATAAGTGCACTGCAAGAACCTCAGCTAATAAACCAATAGCTTGGAGCAGATGGACTCAACCAAAAGCTGAACAATGGGACTGTCCTGTCCCTTCTCTGCATTCAAAGAAAAACTCTAAACCTATTAGAATTTGCCAGAACAAACGAAAATAACAGGCAGCTCCATCTCTGAATTGTATTTCCTAAGCCAAAAGTGATATTTTATTATGCTGCAAGAATCTGTGAGCAATGTGATGTCACTATTGCTTCTCTTCTCTGGGAAGGACAGAAACATGTCTACTTTTTTATTTATGACAGCCTCTTTTAAATTTTACACATTTTCCTTGATAGTCAGCTTGTCTCAATACTTTCTTTCAAAATTAAGAAGGAAATGGAAAGCTAGCAAGGAAGAAAGAGTCTCTGCAGTGAGTCCTTTTATGTATCAAGCTAGTCAACAGAGAATGTCTTTCACAAAATGCCCCACAATTTGTGGTAAAAAATTCACGCTGCATGCATGCAAACACCACACCAGCTCTGCTGCATTCACACCCTGCTTCCTTTGCAGCACTCAGATGATGTGAAGCACTCACAGCCCCTGTCCATGGGTGCCAAGTTTAGAAAAGCTCTTTCCCACCAGAGTGCCTCAAAGCAGGACACACAAACATGAGAACTGCACCAAAATAGCCAGCAGCAGGTGTGACTGCAGGAGGCTGCGGGAACAGCAAGAGGGATCTCATCAGCTGAGCTCCACTCAGAAAGCAAGCCACAGGAGGTGACACTTCGCAGACTCCTGCCCCAACACACTCTCACCCCACAGCACCAAAAGAGATATGGCTTGTAGCAATGTGCAAAGCAGGATCATAATATGGATTTATACGGCTGGAACCCAACCAGCACGGCACAAATTGAGAACTGTGGGCTTGAGCATGTGCCAGGATCCAAAGTGCAGTCTCTGCAGTGTTCCTGCTCACACAAGTTAAAACTTGTTCTGCTGCATCTTCCATCTTCCCTCCACATGATGTGCCTTCTGTGCTAATCCATTTGTTCTTTTGCACTGACTCACTCTCTTTCTGGTTTGCTGCTGGGAAGGACCAGGAGAGGGGAAACACATATTGGGGTGTGCTAATGGCTCTCCTTTCTGTCTGCTTCCAAAATCAAGAGGCTCTCTGCACTCTGCCCACACACACACATTCTTCAGTCCTCCTGGATTCAAAGCCTGAATGCTTGACCCAGGTGGAGCTGCACAAAGGGCACTGAGGAGGCTCAGGAGGAGCTGCCAAAGGCAGGGAGGAAACACCAGCTCCCATGGCCCTGGCTGCTGCTGGCTAAGATGGGCACATTCCAGCCTCTGCACATCTCTGGCTCTTCAAAGCTGACAATCACATTTGGGAGGTGGCATGCTACATGATCAGAGGTAAGAACTTGAATTTTATTTAGTTTTTTTAACAATAAGCTTATAGCTAGCAGTGAAGAAGATAATAGACTGACTGCTTGCCTAGACTAACAGCTGCTGAGAAAAGCAATAGAGATCCAAGTCTGCAGGGTAAGATGGCAGCCTGTGAAGGCTCAAGAAGTTCCAGATCATGTAAGACCTTCCTTTAACACAGCATTTTCACTGCAGGTGTATTTTATGCAAAGCAAATTTTGAGCTTATCAAGTCTCTTTATTTCCCTCATATGCCTCCCCCTTTCACAACTCATCTCTGTCCTTCCTCTCATTCCTTTTGCCCCCCCATCAGCCTCCAGAAGCCAGAGTACATCCGTGTCTCCTGTGCCTGCACTCCAAACCCACAGAGTCTTCACTTGGCTCCTAAAAACTCAACCCACTTCAGCAGAATTACTGGGAGAAAGCTCTGGTCCTGCCACATTTCGGATCTGTTGCCCCTTGTCCCTGAATTTTTGGGGTGCCAAAATGAGTGACTGCTTGAGCCCTGCTGGATGCAGGCAAAGCAAACCATGTGTCTGCTCCCATGAACCAGTCAGAGATTCTTAGCACCGTCCCACCGTATCATTGGATACCCTTAATTCATTCCTTGTTGAAAGGAAATAAAAAAACAACACCACCACCATAAAACACAGCTAAGAAAGAATTTTCAACACGTCAAATAACATTGCTCTGAAAACCCAAGGCAGAGGCAAGGAAGTTTGTGAGGCGAGGCAGACTCCTCCTGACACCTCCATCCCTTGACGAACGCGCGCTCCCGAATCCCGAGCCCAAGCCTGCCATATAAGGTGCTGATATCTCTGCAAAGGCAAGACAAGCTTTAATGCTGCAACTAAAAGGATGAGAGAACATTGCCTAAATCTGGCAGGTCCCTAAAGAGGGAGTGAGCTTTTCATCATAAATGTTTCTTCAGTTATTTGGGGAAAGAAACGCAAATCGGAAGAGAAGTTGCAGATACAACAGCCCCTAAATTAATGTTTTCCCTCCTAATCTTCTCTGCGTGGCTTCTGACCGTGCTGTCTGTTGCAGTTTGCTCGTGCTTTTTAAGATACAGGAAAAAAAATATGCAGACAAATCACAAGGCAGTGATTATTACTGAGTTGCTGCCTCTCTTCATAAGCTCGCTGTACCAGGAATTGGCAAACAACCCCCAGACAAACATGCTTTCAACTCATTAAACAACTACAATACAATGCACTTATAAACGTATTTACTGTAACTGAGTCGCATTTTTCATCCAAATATCTGACTGGCACATGGTCCAGAGCCAACCTTTCAGCAGCTCCAGGTTATACACACACTTACTCCCCAAAATGAAAAAGTTGGGGAATATTTGGGTGCAGCATTCCCTCAGGCAGAGACGCGGCGCGGGCGTCGCTTTGCCTGCAGCTTTGCTATCGGCACAAATTTAGCCAGAAACCACCACCCAGCCTCAGACTGCTCCCAACCCTTCGCAAATATGCCACAACTCCCCATTCTTGACTCTTTTTTCCTGCTCTCAGCAGCAGTGTGAAAGCAAGGAGCCCCTTTGCAGAGGCACAAAAGGAGGCGAATCCATGCGGCGCTGGGACGGAGCAGGGCAGCTCTTACCTCTCCCTTGGGATGGATGAACGCCCGGAGGGTGCAGGAGCCTGGGGAAGATGCAGCTCAGCCTTCAGAGCAGCACGAGGCCTGGCCTGTGCTCATGAGCTGCCCCTGTCAGATTTTCCAACAGCAGAACTGCAGCCAAGTCCCTGCCCATGCCTGAAGAATTTCCTGAACAGCATTCCCGTTCTTTTTCTAACTGCTTTGAAACCACACTGTCTGTACTTCAATAGGGCTTTGTCAGGCCAAGTTACAGCTACTGGGCTGGCTCCAGCGAGCAATTGAAAACACATGTGTTTTGCATTAAAAGCCCCCTTCTCCCTGCACACATTCAGACACAGACACCCCCGTCTGCACCCAGCCCCGGAGCCTGCCTGCCCTGCCATCTCAGTTAAAAGCAATAAAGGGATTATGTTGGTGGAGATTTTCTTTGGGAGAAGGAAAAATGGGGCGGGAGGGATCCCATTCCCACTGATAACACCTCACCCTGCCTCCTGTGCTTTGCTGGTGCCATGGGCACTCAGGTGAACAGCCAGCTTTGCCAAATCCCAGCAAGCAAGGAAGCGCAGGGGATAAAATTTCAGTTCACCACTACTCTCCCCTTACCTTTGCCTCTGTCTCTTCTAAAACTATGAGAAAAGAAAGCATATTTTTAGCATCTCTAGACTCAGTTCAGCACATCAGAACTGTATCCTAATCTTGACACATACTCCTGTATCTGCTTATACTAAAAATAATACAACTATTTTTGAGTACTTTCATCCCTCTCTGCTTTCCAGCTGTCCTAACCTTTATAACCCAAAATATTTTAAGCACCTTGCATCTCTTTTTAAAGAGCATTAACACCGCTCTGGCATTGGCTTAAGGAAAAGAAATAGAAGATATAATGTTATACCTTGAATCAGAACGGGTCCCAGTTCTTAAAATCTGTAATCATTTCCAGGCAGCACCATGGGTCAGGGCAGCAAGCTGGGGATGCCCTGTGCCTGGCATGTGCCTGGCAGGCAGAGCTGGAGTAGATGTGGAAGCACACATGGATGTCCCCCTTATTCCACCACGGCTAAGTCCCACCAAAGATGAAACACAGCAGCAGAGTTGTCAAGGTAACAATATAGAAAAGAGACAGTTTAAAGAGAGAGAGAGAAATTTTTCCCTCCTAATGCTCCTTTTCAAACCGTGCACTCCACTTCTTTGGGGTTATTCTGTTCTGTGGTTTGCAGAGGTGTGGTGGGCAGGTGAAGTGTTTACAAGGGATAAAGGCAGTGGAGATTAGAAGTAAAGAGAGCTCTGATCCAGCACTGTCTGAAGGCAGAGGAAATCTGCCTTCCACGGGCTGTGGCTTCAGTCCATGGCAAGGACTCATTCACCCACAGGAATGTGAGATCTGCCTTTCACCCATCAGCAGTGAGATCTTACAAAACCCACGTGGGATGGAAAGCCTGCAGTTCCTCCACCCAAGCTGCTGTGAGAGCTGCTGTGGCCACACCATGCCTGGCTCTTGCCTGCACTCTGCCCTGCTGCCAAAATGCTGTTTCCTTATTCCTGCCAGAGCCACACAGGGGTCAGCAGCACTGCCCTCATGCACAGGACAGATGTGGGCAGCCTGGACTGAAAATCAGTGGCGATGGATCCAGACTAGGATGCTGTTCTGCAGAAGATAGGATGAAACCACACAGTCATCCTGCCTCAGTTTGCAAGACTTACAAACAAAAGGTGAGCACACACACAACCACTGGTGGTGGCATTTCACATCTATTTGCACAGCTTGTGAGGAGTCAGCTTGTGCCAGAGCAGAAATCTGGATCACAGATCACAAGAACTGTGTGTGCAGCTCAGAGTCCCCTCCACAAACTACCACAGCCATGGCAATACTCTCTGGGTTGGCAACCAGCAACAGCTGAAACCAAAGGCGCCTGTACCAAAGTCTCTGGGTATAAATAAGCTGAAACAGAAAAATATGAACTGCAGATTCACATAATTAGATTTTCAGTTGTACAAGACAATCAGGCATCTGCAGAGCTGTTTGCAAGATGATAGCAGCCCGTGCCTTCTGTCTCAAATTTCCCTGTGGTCTTTATTCAGCAAACCAGCTCTGGATGGGGCAGGCAGTAACTTCAGTGGCTCGCCGTGTGTTTTGAGTTAAGCACATGCTTTAGTGCTTTGTGGTCCAGGACTTTTTATGGCAGCCTGACTCTGGCAGAATCATTAGTCCAATCATTTAAAACATGGCAGTACAGCACTTTGAGATTACCCAGTTCTTTAACATAAATACAGTAAATCAGTGGGTTTAAAATTTTTCTCGCTGTGCAGACCCCTAAATATTTGACAGAGGTGGTGCATAGCCCTGTAATCATTTCACAGGGAGAGATTCCTCCACACCTTGCAAAACCCCCTCTTAACTTGTCATTTTTCCCTGGGGATAGTCCCCAGGCCTCCCATACATCCGTGGCCCACAGGCTGGAAACTGCTGCTGGAGATAACTTAATCCCTTATTAAAAATCTAAATGATCTCTTCTGTTTATGTGATGTACTTTCTATCTTCAGAAAATTTATGCGAGCTAGCAGCAGGCTGGCAGGTAGAGACATGGGGAGGTGACAGCATTAATACTGCATTTTTTCCACTGGCATAATTAGTAGGCCAAGTCTATAAATATTTACATTAAATCTGTCAGGCATCACACCAACCTCACTGATAACTTCAGGGGTGTCTTACTGTAAACTGCATTAATGCCTCACTATTTTGTCATCAAGTAACACATAAAATGCTCCTTCAAGCTAAGCCACTTTGAGTGGGTTGTTTTTATCTCCTTCTCATTTGGGTGCAGGGTTTAAAGACACTTCAAGCATCAGAACTGTGGCTCCGGGACTGTTCTATTTTTCTGTTATTGAGCTATCATTTGTATTAGTGCCAGCACGACCAAAAATATATGAACCTTGCAAGCATAAACCTTAAGTTGATGTCGACATAACTATCTGTGTAACTGCTATTATTCCTCAGAACTGGCAGGGTTATGAGGATTAAAAAAAACCTACTAGAGCTCTTTGGGAAGATGAAAACAAATTAACCCCCCCCAAAGCTTCAGTATCTTTGCAGCTGGAGACTGCAACACATAGGGACTTCCATTTTGTGCAGGAGATCCAACCCACCTGGATCCATGAATTTCCACACTATGAAGAGACCTACAAAAGACAGGAAGCAAAGTTCCTTCTCTACCATTAATACCTGCCCTCACTTTTGACAGCATGTTCTAGAAGCAGCTGGAATTTATCTAATATTTACTGCTGAATTATCAATATTCATAATTAATTTCATTTAACAAATAATATCTATTTGCATAAAAAATGAGATTTTCATGCCGTGCAGATTTCCAGGAACTCTCTCAAGCACTCCCCAAACCTTCCTAAAAAATTCAGGGCAAACCAAATATGCAGAAAGAATCAGCATGTAAACGCAGGTGTGGGTGCACCTGGAGTGGAAGAAGTAGTCAAAATGAAAGTTTTATTATCTGAAATAATTAAGCAATTCCTTGGTTTGAGCTTTCCCTTCAAATTATTTCTTTTAAAATCCATTAAATCTCTCGAAGTATCACAATAGAAAAAATATAAATGTTTAAATATTTTTAATGTCTCAACTGAAAGAAATCATCTGCCAAATTATGATTATTTTCAATCACCCTCAGCCTTGGAGCCTTTTAAGAGCTCTCTGGAGTAACTGTGTGCAAAGGGAAAAGCCAAGACTCATTTCAGCTCCATCTCCTTAAATGCAGAATGAAGGGAGCTGATGGATTAGAAAGTTAACTCTTTTGGGTCAGGAGCAGCAAGCTGAGGGAAGGCAGCTCTGGGCATTGCTGATGGATTCACCCAGCCCGGAGCATGCAGAGAGGATGGAGGGCAATGCCATGAGACGAGGGGGTTGCTGTAGGGGTGGAATGCTGCAATGAAGGGAGAAAACCCTTCCCTGTGTGTGCAGGGAGTGATTCTGACTTGATGGCAGTGAGCAAAACCCTTTTTAAGTGCTGGGAGTGCTGAAGGCACACAGGTCATCAAGCAATCACACAGGGCTGAGATGGACTTGTTGGACAAGTGCAAAGGAAATGGGAGAAAATGAAATGTGTGTGTGTGTTTGAAGATGGCTGTGAGCTGGAACAGACCTGCAGGGCCTGCATCCCCCTACACCCTCACCCACTGCTCCAGTTTCTTCACAGAAGATAAATAAGGCTATTTCTTAGAAAGAAGGATAAATATAGGACTGGTCATGAGATGCAAGATCTGTTAATTCTTGGAGACTAAAGAGAAAGTGGGACAGAGCTGCTCTTGTAGACAGGAGTTCCAAGGATGCTCTAAATTTCATACAGATGAGAAACTCAGGATCAGCAGAGGTGGCCCTGGAGACCTTGATTCCCACGACACTGAGTTATTTAGATCTGAGTACTAAATTTTCCCTTTCTATTCATCCCAGACTTAGCAAACAGTGCAACAACATAAGCAAATCAAAGGAAACACAAGAAAAAGTCCAAAAAGTCCTGTTTTCATAGTAATGTTACAGGTGGGCTGGGCAGCAGCAGGTCAGGGCAGGAGTCAGTGCTGCTTGCACAAGGCCAAAAACACAAGAGGAGCTCAAGAGAGGGACTGAGCTTTCATGAGAGGCCAGGCTCAGAGAGCTGCTGCTCAGGGTCTGGAGTTCAGAAACATCCACATCTCTGCTGCTGCTATGAGACAAGGATCAAAGTGGCAAAAAGTCATCACCAAAGGCACCTTCCCCTGCACAGCTCAGGAGAGCTGTCAGCGAGGGAGGGCGGGAGGATGGAGGCACCCAGCACACCAGAACAGCAGCAGGCTCATGCTCCCCTGTGCACACATTGATGTGCAACACCTGCACTGAGAGCAGCTCACTCCCAAGGCTCTTTCCTCCCTTTTCTCCTTAGGGTCCAAACCTGCAGACTCCCTGAGCCCATTTGCAGCCTGCAGTGTTCCCAACCCTAAAGCTCTGTGCTGTGCTCCTTTCCCCACAAAAGCTGCACAGCGTTCACCTGTCAGCCAAAAAAAGCCACAGCCAGGACCTCACCCAGCCCACCCCTCTACCCCAACTGCTGTTTCATAATTATTTTGATGATTTCAGCCATTTTCAGGCTCTTCTCAGAAATAATTTAAGGCCAGCAGAGCTTGTTAATAGGTAGAATGGAAAGTGTTCCTTTTCATTTCTCTGGCAACATTAATGTAATTATCCTGAATAATTCTCAAACTACGTGGGCTGTAATTTCAAGGCAATATTACCATTACAGAGCCCTGTTCTTCCAGCCAGCATGTGTCATACTTCCCATCCAGAGGTTATTTATCAATATTCAGAAAGGTCTTCATTTACAAACAATAGGGTCTCTCTATTTGCAGCACGACAAGGGAGCAGGATGGGTGTCACCAGGCAAAAAGAAGTGCCATGTCCCTGGCTTCTACTCCTCTGGCATAAGAAATGCAAGGGGGAAAAAAAAACCCACTGCAAAGATTAATTCCATACAGATATAAGAGCAAATATTCAGTTGGCAAGGCCAATAATTGTTCTACTATTAAAGTCTTAACAGTATCCAAATTCATTACTCTTATCTGAGCAGCCTCAGGCTCCGTTCTTTCAGAAATTAGGTTCAAGGCACAGAGCTGCTCTCTGAGCTTTGCTTAGATGTGTGCCTTGACCACGACACACAGTCACCTCAGCCTGCAATAATCATCTTCTGGGGGAGCATTTCAGTTTCTCTGCTAGGTCTGTTGTAGTGGAGAGTTTCTGAGTATGGATGTGCCACTCTTAGATTTGAGGCAGAGCAGTTTCTGGTCAGGCAGAGCTGTTCAGCAGCCTGTGCTCATCACAGCCTTTCCCTTTCCAACCCAGACTATTTTTACTCTGTCAAGAAAGAAGCTCTGCTTGTACTTACACTTAGGTATCCTATTATATCACAAAGTTTAGCACCGCCCAATGCTCCCAAATTTGGCTCCACAGAACAATTTCCGTGGGCAGCAGCTCTGTATTTTCTCCAAGCAATTAGCAGGACTCTTGCAGAACACTAACGAGGCGGCCTGTCAGCCCAGGACACAGCCATCTGTTTTAACGAGCTCTGGGGTGTCATTCTGGACAGCAACACTTCTGCATGATGCTGTGACACTCCTGAGATGGGCAGCAGGGACCTTCATCCATAATATCTGACCAAAGGAGAACTCTTGCCCTCCTCCTCCTCCTGCGGCAGCATCAGGCTAAAACTATCCAGATCACACTAGACACAGCTGAAGACATTTTTTACAATGAGGGTGGTGAAGTACAAGAACATGCTGCCCAGAGAGGTCCCTCCACCCATTCTGGACAGGATTTTGGCCAATCTGATGTAGTTGAAGATGTCCCTGCCATTGCAGGGGGCTTGGCTCAGATAACCTCTAAAGGTCCCTCCCAACCCAAACCATTCCGTGATTCTAAAACTTTATGTACAGCACCCACTCTGGGACAAGCAGCAAGGAGACAACAGATCTGGTAACCAAAATAGTGAGCAATCTTTGGCTAAGTTTTGCAAATTCTTTCCCTCTGCTTGTATTCTGCAAGAGGTGCTAAGGCACGTGCTGTTCATAGAGCAGCTCCTGACAGAATGCAGACACTTGGAGCTGTAGCACATTAAAGAATGATTGTGCTGATATATAAACAAACACACAGACACACTCACATATTTTAAGTTTCAACAAAGAACACTGGGGAAGGTTTAAAAAGCTAATGCCTTAGAAAATTAAGCTACACTGAGATTGTGTCACAAGGAAGGAAAAAAGACGCAATGGCGTGAGAAATAAATGCATGCTTGTATGTCAGTAATTACACCTGACCTTTGCCAGAGAACTCAGTATGGCAGAGGCATCTTGGTGAGGATGTGCACTCCAGGAATCATGAAAAGGCCATTGTGCAAAAATTCCAGACCTGGATTTCTCTACAGGGATACACTCAAGGGCCCCTCCATCTCAGTATCTCTGCTTCAGTTATTGGCAGGACATCACAAAGGGTAAAAAGGCATTTAATTAGGGAATCCCTTTATTTCTGTAGCTATTACCTCCCAGTTTCTGAGAGGATTCCTTGTGCTCTCCTATACCTAAGCAGGTTTTGGAGCCTGTGCTAGGAGGATTTCCTGTGTGTTCAACAGCATCAGTAAAGGTTGCAACATCCAAGAGAGTTGCTGAGACCATTTGCACTTGCTCTGCTCTCCTCTTCCAAACGTTTATCTGATTCAGCAGTTGGTGAGGTTTAACCCTCATTGCAGTGTCAGAGGGCTGCTGCTGCTCCCAAATCTCTCTGTGACCCCAAGAGTCATGCTAAATGGGGCTGTGAATGTTTGTTCCCTTCAGAGTACAGAAGAGAGGAGCAAATGTCCTGTCCTTTTCTCCACAAAAACAGAACACAATTTGGTTCTGGCTTTGTCTCTTTGTCCTACAACCTCACAGCTCTGGTGTTGGATTCCTTGTGAGCACAGTGACCCAGCAGCCCCCACCATCAGGGATAATATTCACTGCAGAGGCAGAGGAATGCAGTGAAGTTCCTCTTGCAATACTCATTTCCATATGGCAGAAAAATGAGAGGCTCATTTTGTGACTCCTCTGCATAAGCAAAACATCCTGTGGTTTGGCAGCAACAGGATCTTCTTTTCATGAGTAGGACACAGGGAAAACCTTGCCACATTTGTGTATTTTGAAGTGGAATTTCATCACTGCTGTGATTAATGTCAACATGATTTCTGCCCTAAATTCTCCATTCCCTCAGGCTAAAAATACCTTCCTGGATTTCTTGGTATTATCCAATAAGAATCACAATGGGAGAGAGGGCAAGGAGAGGAAAGGAGAGAGTGGTGCTTTTTGTCTTTCATCCAGACTTTGTTTTTGGGCAAAGTAGCTGTCAGGGAGGTAAGAGAGATGTTCCAAAAAAGTGAGGAATTTTATCTGCCCACATTTCTCCCCAGGTTATAACAAAAGTTTATGTGGAGGCTTCTCAAAGAGTAGAAGAGTTTTCATGTTATGCTTCACTCAAAGCTATATTTACAATTATAGTTTATGAAGTCATTAACTGTTAATTTTAAAAAGTTTATTTGATTTTTTTTTTAATAAGTGCCCTTGTGCCTTATTTTCCAGATCTGTCCTGCCTTCTCCATTTTTGTGGGTCAGGGACATACTCAAGCTGGTAAACTCCCCCTCCACAAAAGCAGGAAACATGCAAAGTGAAAAACTAAATCCCTTTCCTACAAATCCCAATTCCAAATGCAGAGATGAGGATCTAGAGGTGAAGCCCTATGAGAAGCAGCTGATTTGAGGTTTGGTCAGCTTGGAGAGGAGGAGACTGAGGTCAGACCTCGCCAGGGAGTGCAGCTCTTCCTGAGGGACAGTTCTGATCCCTGCCCTGTGTGACAGTGACAGCACCCAGGGAAGGGCTGCAGCTGTGCCAGGGGAGATTCAGGATGGAGATGAGGGCAAGGTTCTTCCCCCAGAGGGTGCTGGCACTGCCCAGGCTCCCCAGGGATGAGCACAGCCCCAAGGCTGCCAGAGCTCCAGGAGTGTTTGCACAGCACTCTCCAGCAGAGGGTGGGATTTGCTGGGATTGTCCTGTGCAGGGACAGGAGCTGGACCTCGATATCCTTGTGGATATTCTGTGATTCAACAGTTCTAATCAATAGCTGGGTGTTTTTGTAACTCTTCACCTTACTGGAGACCAGCACAAGAGAAATCAATGCAGAGCATTTACCCTCAGCTGTCTGTGAAAACAAACACATGCATTTAAGAAGTGTGATCTTTAAGTCACACAAGATGCATTGCAGCAGTGGGGTTAGATGTGAATCCTGCAACAAGTGTTTCTCAGTTCCAGAGCACCTGGCAGGAGCAGCACTGGGCTGTGTTCACACCAGTGCTGCTGAGCAAAGCCTCCCCCTCTCACCCTGCAGCTATTTATCATCACCATCCTCACACAAATCTGGGAGCAGCTTAGCATGGTGGCACAGTCTCCATCCTGGCTGCCACATGGAGGTTAAACTGACGTGCCTGCAGCACAGGAGCACAGCCTGAGCCTCTCCTGTAGCCTCAATCCCTCAGGTGGTTCCTGGGCTGGAATGGGAGCAGCTGGGGCAACAGAACACGTGTTGGGAGCACGGTCTGGAACAGTCACTAAGTTTTATGGGTTCATCATCCCAACACATAAACCTTCTCCCAGCAGGGCTCCTTCTCACTTCCCTGTTTTTATTATTGTACAGCAAGATCTGAACAGCAAATCCTCAAAGGTTAACAGGCCTGTCCAGAAAGTGCAAGAAACAGGCTACAGTCCATGAATTTTAATGCTCCACATGACAACAACATGCTATTTCTGTACTGGAGAGCAGCCCACAATCAGCACTATTTCAGTAATTGGGAGAGATGACAGAGGAAAGGTGCAATAACAGCTGTAAGACAACCTGCCTGCAAATAATAGCAAAGACCACCATAAAGATGGGATGGGAGAGAGGGGAAATAACACAGCACAGAAACCCCAGCAAGGACACCTCCACCTGCAAAAGCCCGTGGCTGTGCTGCAGCAGGACAGCACGTGTCAGATGGTGATCCCCATGGGAAATTGGTCCATCTTCCTTCCAGAGTGGTGGTGTCCACTTAAATGACACCTTAATGCTGGAAGTTACAGGTTATTGCAAGCAAAAGGACAGAAATGCACCCACACACTTCCCTCATCCACTGGATGCAGAAGCTGGCCTTGTGCTTTGAAGCAAGGAATGCTTGCAGGTCCTGAAACACCTCTAAACCAACATGTTTTAGGAGGTATTAAAAAGAGAAGAAAAAAAACTGGCTACCTGTGTTCAGCTCTTTACTCACTGCAGTGAGTCTGCACCACAAAAGTGCCTCTTACACCAGCACCCAGAGAGTGCTTAGCCCTGTCTGTCCCCAATTATTTGCATTTCTATATAAAGAAAACTCCAAGGATTCCTTAAAGATAAAATTTGTCACAATTAGGTGTTGGCATTTCTTCGTAATTGCCTAAAATACTTCAATCTCAAGGAAATGTGGTTGAAAATGCAGGAAAATTATGCTGATTAGTTGCTCATAATTAGATAGATTGAATAAAACCTGGTGCTTAGCATGTTTTGCATTTCTATAGTCTTTATAGAAAATTAACCTCAAAGATATCTCTATCATTTTTTAGTTCTTTGCTATCAAGCACATCTGATCTGCAAAGGATCATCTTCATAAACAGACACCTCTTGAGGATTGCTTAAAATCATTACTGTGCCCACAAAACTGTTCCCCAGCACTCCACTTCTCCCTTCTGCTATTTATGAATAACTCTTCTGGTTATTTATGAAGGAAATAAGTCTTATTTCTATGGTGGTGAGAATGTGGGGGGGAAAAAAAGCAATGTCCCATTGCTCCAAATGTCTTTCAACCAGCATTTAGCCAAAACTTTTGCTCAAAATGTTACCTGCTTCTTGATTCTAAAAGCAAGGATAGATATGTACATCTCAGCACAAAAATGTCTTCCTCAGGAAGGATTGATGAAGATAAAACCACGGGCAGACACATAAGCCCTGTTGCCAAAGGTTATGGATGGACGTGAATGAAAATTCACAATCAAACTTGTGGATGAAATTTCCTTCTCCTGGTCCAGATTAAGGAAATCCCCAGGACTGACTCTTTTCCTATGCAAAATGGCCCCTTGTCCTGGAAGTCTATTAATTTTCTTGGAACACACAAAATTAGCTAAAAAATGCTTATGTGGACTAAAAAAGACAAAAGATATTTATGGAGCTTCTTCCTCTGCAAAGCAGTCAAATATATCTTCAACCCTATATGTAAGCACCTCTATTTACTACTCTGAGTATCTGCATTTTTTCTCTCTGTGTGAGACATTTTCCTTCTCCCTTTAGATCACCATCCCCCCCTTTCTAAACGGAGAATATGAAATAAATATGGTTCTGCATATCAACAGTGCACAATATAACAGAGCTCCTAAATTCATAGCTGAAAATATCAAGTTTTTCTTTCTCAGTGATTGATGCCCTCTAGAAGAAATAATAATTATATGGCACAAGGAGGAGGAAAAAAAAGCATGTTGAATAATATAAGCATTTAGTCAAATCATAACTGAAACACTGAGGGGGAAAAAATGCTTTAAAACTGCTTAGCCAGAAAGAGACAGCATTATCTGTAAAATGGATGAAAAATAAACCCCCTCCAATAAGAAGAGAAGTTCAGAAATTTGTTATACGCTAATGCCATCTACCAGACATCAGTGGAAGTAACAGAGAGAAGTGTCAAAGAAACAACAACTACAACAGGGATTAAGTGAGTACTTGTGCACAGCCCCAGGTCTTTATTTTCTTAGCAAGTACTGAATTCCAAACCTTGTTCTACCTTTTCTTTCTCTCTTAGAGAAAGGACTCCAGGGCATCCATGAATGCAAATATTTATCATTTATTTTAATTGGCAAGGCTGCAGAATAATCTTTGAAATTCCCCTTCCAACACAACTTTGAGGCACAATATTCAGCTACATAACTTTGAACTGTTGTTATTTTTCTCCTGAAAGGCTGATATTCTCTTATGCAATGAAAAAAAACCCCTTATTTTGTGTCAAATTCCACATTGTCTCAGGGCCTCTTCAGCCTGCCCTGATTGTCTTGATCAGCGAGTAAAACTCAAGGAGCTTTACAAGTGGTTATACTTAATTTAAGGTCAGACAATTTAATCCCAATCTTTACCTGGATGTGGAGTTCCCAAGGACTGCCTGATCACTGTAAAGGGGTTTTTACTTCTCTTCTAGTCCCAAATGGCAGATTTACAGCCAGCTCCAAACAACACTCCAAGGAGTTGTGCCAAACTTTAACAACACATTTGCTTTCCTAGGAGAAAGTTTTCCACCTCCACTGAGGATGTTCTTTTCTAACCCAAAGCCTGGGTTTTACCAGTATCCATCAATGTTCCTTTTGGAGATCCACCAGAAATAAACAGCCTGTTCAGACTCAAAACTGAAAAACAGATACAGGTGCAAAATCTGCCACTGCCACGGCATGGACACAGTGTCCATCTGCTGATGCAGAAAGTGGGAGATAGATAAAGCCACATCTAAAACCAACGTGGACCTGAAGCATTTTGAAAGGCTCAAGAACACTTCAATTTCAAAAGGAACATCATCTATACATGTGTTTGTTCTTTCAGACAAAACCTCATTTCTTCCTAAACTTACCTACCCCAAACTTCCACCTAAACTTACGCAAACTAATGAGATTTGTTAGACTTTCAGTCCCTAATATCTCTTCAGGAAAATATTTCCGAAATTCTGACAATTGGAAAGAATCTAATTTTCTGTTTAAATGTATTCAGAGCAACAACATCTCTTTGCATTAAATTTACCCCCTTTTTTTAATCCCTTAAAAGAACTCCCCAGTTTAGAGAAGAATTTACAGATACCAGCAGAGGCACTGCCCAGAAATTCTGCCAGTATTTGTCTCTTTCTATTCTTCCAGAAGGGCAGAAACAAAAGCTTTTTAGTTGCTCCTCTTGGTCTGTGCCTACAATGGCAAGTTTCACTTATGAAGTCATGCTGAATAGCCACTGATTAAGAAATTGCAGCAGTTCTGGGAGCTGCTGTTGATTCAAGGTGAGAGGAATTGCACTGAACTGGAGTCAGCTGGCAGTGCACAAAGAGGAATTTCCATGTTGTCAAAAACCTTCCACCGTGTCTGATTCTTGCATTATTTCCTACTGGCTTGCTAAGAAAAAAGGAGCCCTCATCACACTCCTCTGGTGCTTTCTTTGCTCCTTGGATGAATATTCTGTGAGTGCAAATAAAATGTTCAACAGCAGCAATTTATTTTCTGTCTCTCACAGGAAGGGCTGGAAGGAATTTTCACAGCCAAGCCTCCCTGCCAGCTCCCAGTTCCTCTCCTCCTCCTGCCCTTTTTCTGTGTGAAATCACAGCCATGAGGCACCACAAGGCCACACCAACGTGTGTCCTGTCCCACTGCTCCAAATGTCTTTCAACCAGCATTTGCCCAAAACTTTTGCTCAAAATGTTACCTGCTTCCCTAGGGAGCACTGATGAAGATAAAACCGCTGGCAGACCCATAAACTCTGCTGCCAAAGGTTACTTGTGGATGAAACTTCCTTCTCCTGGTCCAGATTAAGAAAATCCCTAGGACTGACTGTTTTCCTTGTCAGCAGTTCCAGGAGCTGCTGTTGATTCAAGGTGAGAGGAATTGCAGCAAACTGGAGTTAGCTGGCGGTGCACAAAGAGGAAATTCAGGAAATTCAGCCATGAAGATCCAGACCAAACATTCCTGAACCACAGAGAGAGGATGCACAGGCAGCCCCAACCTGGGCAGAGAATCAATATCAGGGAGGAATATCTCTGTACTATTGCAACGCAAGTCCAGGATTTAAACAACCCGTGTCAGAAGAGCTGAGACATGCCATCACAAAATTTTTATTAGCTATCCATTGGGCTTTTAAGCTTCCAGCTTCCCAGAGTAACAATTACACTTGAAACCATAAACTTTTTTTTTTCACTCTGCCTCCAAAACTGCAAACACACAGTGCAACAATGCTTAAGCTTGTTGGCTCTCCTCTCTTCCAGAGCAGTCACTGCCTCTGTTTTGCTTTGCTTTTCTTTCCCAGGGTCCTGGCAGCATGTGGGTTAAGGGGACAGCTATTTGAATGAAAGGCATTTCCAATAAATCAGCAGATAGCAAAAGGGAAAAAGCACTAGAGTAATTTCTTCTGCTCACAATTTCATTATGTTCCTGGCTTTGAGCCATTATAAGGTAAATCAGTCAAGTCATGTTGCACAGACATTTCTGAAAGAACAGTTCTTTAAATCACTTGGTAAGCCACACTCCTTGTTTTGAATGGAGAATCCTGCTTATTTTGTATGGCACTTCATGCCCATTTAAAAGTTGTGAAAAGGAGAGCTGCTTTCAGAGCTGGAGCTGTGATCTGGCAGCAAAGAGCACCTCATGGAACTGTCCCAGGGCTGTCCCCATGGCCCACATTCTCCTTTCCCTGCTGCTGTCACCAGACCTGATGGCAGCATCCCAACAAATGGACACACACAATCCCTCTCCAGTTCCCTTTTGGCAACAAACCTTGGGATAATGCTGACCAAAGAAGGGATCACTGCCTGTAGGACCTTGGCCTGGGCAAGTCTGCTCAGCTGGGGACATGAACTAGTGTCACCCTGGTTTTTTAAAATTTTCTAAACCTTCTGATGTTGACATTCTTGTAGAAAACTTTCTCACACACTTTCTGTAAATAACTCATTGTTTTGCATCCCTTTATGGAGGAAGAGAGAGTTGATAAACTCTTCGTTTGAGCAGTGTCATTGGAGAGGTGTCACTGTCACCCTCCAATCCACTGTCACTTTTAGAAAACTATAGATGTTGGAGTCAGAAAATAAACTTCCCTTTTTTCTTCACCTTGAGAACAGCAGTGTGAACTTGTGTTCTTTCGTGTCCTATAGTGACACACTAGTGCTGTCCCCAGCCTTTCATTTCCATCTGCTGTTCTCTCACCACTCACAGCTCCTTGGCAAACAGGGAATAATGCAAAAATGCCAAAATGCCCTCCTTTCACCCCTGGGGAGGCTGTCCTGGGATGAAACTCCCAGAATAAGGAAATGGAGGCTGCTGGCAAAAATGATAACCGTTCTGACAGTCTCTTCATCCTCCTTCTCCCCCACAACACTGGTGTGACCAAGAGGAGGAAGAGCGATGCAGCAGAACATCGTGGACAGAGAAATGGGGGATGAAGACCAGGGAAACCCCACATATCTGCACCAGCTCAGCCCTGCACAAACTGTCTCCCAGCCATTTTAATAGCTTCAAACTTCAACAACATCATTAATGTTTAGTATTTTTCTTTTATAGCTCACAGCTTTCAACTAACTTCATTCCATTTCCCCCCATTCTCACATTTTACCCCCCTCAAAGTCCCTGAAAGTACCTTTACCTTCATGACTTGGAGTCTCACACAATTTACTGAACTACTGAGAATCAGTTCTAGAAGCCACACATAAAAGCCAAACACACTCTAAGAATCTCAATTTAACCCAGCAAAAGCATCCTCCCAGGCACTCCAGCAGAGAGAAATCCCAATTAATGCCTTACACAGAAACACAAGCTCTTCATGCTCAACCCTCAGGTTCTGAGAGGGAGCCCAGTGTTTGCTGAAATAGCTGTGGCACACTTTAAACATTTAATTTCTGACTGCTCAGAACAGAGTGGTGGCTGCTTGCTTTTGCCCCCCAGCCATCCACCAGCCTCTCCCTTGGCCAGGTTAGCACAGCAAGCAGCTTCTGCAGGAGGCAGAGATTCCTCACCAGTTTCTAAACCAGCTCACAGACACTTCCAGCTGCTTTTCAATGCATATTCCACTGTCAATCAAAATTACAGGGTATAATTAAGCAGGCAACAGCCAAGCAATGTCTGTCTTCTACCCAAGAACCCAATGAACAGATTAATTTACCAGTGAAATAGAGTAAGATGAATTCCTCTAAAAATAAACCCCTGAGAGACAAGGTACCATCAATTTCTTCCCCATCTAGTAGCAGGTTAAATATTGTATTTTTTTCTGCAAAGTGGAGTTTCAGAAGTTGTTAAGAACTCAAACCTTTCTGTATCATCCCGTATTAAAAATGGTGATCTCTGCTCAAGTCGCAAATTCAGCTCCTGGAGGCATCAAGGGCTCCTTCAGCCTCATGATGGGATAACACAAATGGCACCAGATGTCAGAAGGATGATAAGGTGCCACACAAACCACTGCAGAGTTGACAGAACCTGCCCCAAGCTGGTTTTACTTTCCTAAGACCTTCTAAATACCTTGCTCTACCTGACATTTCTTTGTGCAGTAGGTATTATATTCACTTTGCATCACTGAGCTTTAATTACTTTGACAACTTGCAGGGGACTTTTTAAATAATAATTTATTTAATCAACAGGTTTTTTTTTTCATTGTAATGTTTGGTAGCAGCAAGAGATCATGCTAAGATAATGAAAAGCATTGGAGCAGCTGAAAACTTAATTAAAACACGTAAAAATTAATTATACCGCTCATCATTGATTTTGTCTGAAAAAGCTGATATTGCAAATAGGAAATCAAAAGCAAGGAGGTCATGTGGAGAATCACTGATGCAAAAGTGATATATTCCAGAAAAAATACATCCACAATGAGAGGAGCCATTCACTCCAGGTTGACAATCCCGTGCTGAGCTGAATTCCATCCCACATCACTAAATTGCCAATCAAGCATCAATAAGGAGGCTGATTAAGGTGAAGCCAGAAGAACAGAGTACATAGAATATGACTGTTGTATAGGTATGTGAGATCAGAATCACATGATCAATAAAGCCAGATTTTACAGGTTCCTTTCCTGCCTCTGTATAAAAAAAACCCCTAAAAACAAACCAAAAAAGAGTTTAGTAGTGTAACTATGAAATGTCACTCCTCAGGCTCTCCACAAATGCCTGAGATGTGTGCCTGGATTAGGACTACACCCCTTGGTGCTGCAAAAAGGATTTATAGCATCCCTTAATGTCCATACCTAACCAGGACTTGCTCATGCCTGCACTCAGTCCAGTGTTGGGGAGGCAAGGGGAGCAGCCAGGTGTTCTTACCCCTTTTGCTTTATTCTGCAAAATAATAATTCTGTTTAAATAATAATTCTCCTTCCCTCCTGTCAGCTCCTGAACTTGTTTATAAAGCATATTATATCTATTTTCACTTGAATCAGTAGAGGCACTTAAGGTACCCTTTGAACAAAATACCACAGCACAGAAAGGCCAACCTGGTATCAGCATAAATTTTATCCACAGCTCTACCTTTGGGCAAGTCACTTAACTACTCCGAGCCTACAGCATGGAATGAAGGAAATGCTGCTTTATCAAACTCAGCAGAAAGATTATCTAATGCTATCTAGTATTTATAAAGCACTTTCTGATCCTCCAGTAAAGACCATGGAAATGTAAAGAAGGACTGACCCAGATAAGGGTTAAGAGCAGGAGCTTTTTTCCAGTGAGAGCTCTCAAATGACCTTGCAATGTTAGGATTTATTTTCAAGGCAAAGGAAGATCTGTCAGGTCTAGGAGCCATGTTTGGCTCTAACTGCAGATGACTTGCTATCAACAGGGAAACAAGTTCAGTCACTGATCCAAATGTCAGGAGCTGCCAAATCAGCGCTCTGATGAAATGTCAGGAACACTAAACGTGGTTTCAGGGCTCCACTGATTTAACAGCCAAAATGGAATCTGCTCACATTCTTTTACTCCTCCAGGAAAATTACAAATAGCCAGCAATATATACATTATATACCCTTCTTCAATTTCTTTCAAGTTGAACAAACTAGAAAAAAAAAATCTAAATTTGAAATATTTTCGTTTCGGCATTTTAAAGGAGTCTGGTCTACACATGCTGGAAGTTCAAGAGCACAAAGATCTCAATGAGAAAACTTAAAAATTCAAGGGTTTTCACACTGGTAACTGCACCTTGTGCAGAAAGATATTCTGAAAAGGGAGTCCTTCAGTCATAAGGTGAATCAAAATTCAGTATTTAACATCATAGAATGTTCAAAGAACAGGAAGAACAAAGCAGGCATGCTCAGAAAAGATAACTGTATACTTTAAAACTAATTTCTTAGCCAACAAGTAAACTAAAACCATAACAACTAATAGCTTTTTTTAAATTCATTAACCTACTCCTAAAGAAATCTCTCTTTTGGTTAAAGCAGACAGATGTTTCTAAATAAAATATTTCAAATATTCACATGCTGTGGTCAGAAATACTCAGTGGGGAAAGAGTGACTATCAAATTCTTGTCATAGCAAGAAAACTGCTGAAGAATTTCAGTGCTGGGAGAAACTGCAGATGCCTCACATGTTGGGCAGCTGTAAGAAATTCTTCCTCAGCTATTAAACACAGAATTTAAAAAACAACAAACCAAAAAATCACAGAATTAAAAAAAATCAAACCTGTGTAAGAACAATTCCACAGTGCTCATTTCCCTGCCTACACAGGTATAACTGACCAGACCCAAAATCCTCACATTGTTAAGAAAAGGATTGTGCTGCACATCCCCTTTCTGCACATGTCAGGCACACACCTGGACAGGAGCAGCAGGAGCAGGAGTGGTTGTTTTGCTGCTGAGCAGCAGGACTGGTAATTTCCATGGGAAGTGTGTTGATAAAAGCTGCCTGGGTTATTCCCAAACCACAATTGTCACAGCTGCCAGCACCACCCACAATCTCTGGGTGCCACCCTGCAATGCACTCACCCTGTGCCCACACAGACTCGAGTGTTTCTCACACAAAGCAGCTTTTATGTGCAACATTTAATTGGTCTCAAGTTTTGGCTCGTACTTTAGGCTAATTATCTGTCCTGCACTACACACTGAGGAAGTCCTACTGTGGAGCTTGAAAACCCAAGTAACATCCCAATGCCAGCATGGCATTGCTTCATTTTACAATTCAACCTGGACAGCACTTCCACAGGAGAGAATATAAAAGTATCTCCTGCCAGGAGAGCACTGCCAGCTCTTTTATAAACACTACAGAAGTTTCCCAAGCAGGTGGCCCATCAAACTCAAATAATTGATCCACATCAGTTAGACCTGGAAATTCAATAGTACAGCACATCATTACAGCAGTCAACATAAGAGGAAAGTCCTTGTGGTTCCCCCTCCAGCCAGCACTTGAAAGGGAACTGAAAAGCTCTGCTCTCTTTTCAGCTTGGCATATGCCTCCTTTGAGGTTTTCAGGGGAACAGCAAATACTAACAAGCCCTGTGAAAGACCCATCCTCTAGGACTTACCTGCTTTTCTGAAACACAACTTCAGTACAATATTCACTTTTTCATTATTAGAAACACTTCAGTGTGGACAGAAATAAATAAATGTACCTGGCAGGTTCAAGCAGTGTTGTTAAATTCCCCATTTCCTTATGGAATGCAGAGTTTTAATGGACAACTTTCCCTCCATCCAACTTCTCTGCACACTTCTCCTGGCTGCTCTACTGTGACAGTGGAACTGATTCATCTCCACAGGGGGAATGAGCAGCTGGAAATCCCTGCTGCCTCCACCCCACCTGCCAGAGGGACAAACACCCCAGCAGGGACACCTCAGTGGATGGGGCACTGCTCACAGCCTGATTCCAGCTGCAGTGCTTCTCCCTGGCCACACACAGATGTGATTCTGCATCTCCCCCATCACTGCACCTCCCTGCCTCAATCACAGCCTGATTATGTTGGTTATCATTTTTGCTTAAGCATCCAAGCCCTGAATTCCCAGCAGTTTGGCTCCCTGTGAAGTAGTGAAGTCACTCACCAGCTATACATTAGGACTTAGAAAAGATAAAAGTGATGTCTGAACCACTGCAAGCACAGGAGAAAGTTCTGTCAGCCTTAGTCACTTCATGAATTATTTATTGAATTTGCACAGCAAAGTTTTAAGAAATACAGCTATTAAGGACGTGTGCTTTGCCTGTAAGAGCTCTTAGTGCTACCAGTAGCCAGGGGAAATCAAGAAGTTTCCACCAAAACATTAAAGAAAAGCAAAGCCTGATCCTAAATGTGAGGTTTGTTCCTTCAGTATCACATGCCCATGCCCCAGGAAAGGCTGCAGACCACTCCATCAAGGAGGTATCACTATAAACTATCACCTACCAAACTTATTTCTTGTCTTATGATAAGCATTTCTGTTCTTAGGAATTTTTATACTCATTTGGAAACCACATCAGCTGCTATACACATAACACTTGCACAGATGCCTGCACAAGTTGTTTCACAACACTGCAAACACTGAAACAAGCTGGGTAGGCTTGCCAGGCAGCAGAGCAGGGCTGGAGATGCTTCTCCCTGCCAAACTCAGTGCCACCAAAACCCACCAGAGCACAGCCTGAGACTCCTGGATGGAAAAGAGCTTCTCCAGAGGTGTTGGAGGTAGCCCAGGGACTGTGCATGAACGAGACCTGAGGCACCCACAGGGGCTCAGAGCCAGATGCCAGCTCACAGGCAAGGAATGCCGGCACTCCAGAGCACAGAGGGAGAGAATTCTCTCCTCCCATCCCATTCTCTCTTCACTGAAGGACTCAGGAACCCCACGGGGGTGAGCAGCCCTGTCACAGCCTGTGGCAAAGCCCTGGGGGGATGATGGCTGCACTGCCGACTGGGCAGATCACCTGCAGTGCCAGGGGACCCTGCATGGGCTGGGACCTTTTCCAGACGAGGAGGATGCTGCAGACAGCTTGGGGCACTGCTAGAAACAAGTCTGGGAGCTTTGCTGATTGGACTTTGGGGTTTTTCTCTCCCCTCCCTGCAAATTTTAGGCAGTGCTGACACAGGGATCAGACCTAACATCCCGCTGGTGCCAGGAGTGATGCCAGGGCAGTTCTCCACAGAGCTCACAGGGGTTAAATCACCTTCTCTGCTCCCTCGAGAGGAATTTTGGGTGCCTGTGCTCCCACCTAAATCCTCCAGTCAATCTCATCACTGTCAAAGAAAGTCAGGGAAGGTCAAAGAACATTAGATGAAATGACATCAGGCTTTTATTTTCCAGCTTCCACCTCCATAAAATAGGTATAATCATACTTACTTACATTCAAAGAGAATTGTAAGGCTTAATTAGATAATTAACATGAAAGTGCCTTTAAAAAGCCTATGTATACACAAAGCTCTACTGTATTATTAGTGTAGGCAGGCATGGGGAGCTCTTAGATATTTTCTAACAGGTTATTTGTTATTCTGGGAGAAGTCTTTAGCTGCATACAGCAGTAGTATAATTATTATCATCAGATTCACTTCCTAAAGATATTTATGAAACATGGTGGAAAAAAAAAAGCATCCACTTAAGCAGCACTGAGCTGAGGTTCTGTTTTGTTGCACATGCTGATTAGGAACGTTGTTAAAGTGTTGTTTTGCCATGGTGGAAATGCTGGTGCCAGGAAATGTAGTTATATGCTTGTTACTTGAATCATCATTATTTGGATATAATTGCTAGGTATCAGTGGTTTCAACTCCTTTTTGTTTTTATCTGTGTTTCTTCGCAATGGATTTTTTTTTTTTCTGGAGGCTGCTGGATCATTACAAGAATGTGCAAAAACAGGAACCAGGCTCACACTGGTGTACAGCTGATTTTGACTGTACCACACCCTCAGGAATTTCTCTCTCCTGTGCATTGCATAACTATGGTATATATATTTAAAATCACTGAATTATGACCATGAAAGTGGGGACTTCCACCAGGCAGTAACTATGCTATTCTAGATAAATGTACAAATTACAAGTACTCCACCTCAATTGTAGTATTAGGGATTGAAGTAAGGCAAATTTACTCTCTTATGTCATATAAATACTTCTGTAGTCCACAAAATTTCCATTAAGACGCATGTGAGGAGGATTTCAACCTACAATCCTATTTCTTTGGTTCTTTTTCAACCAAATGTCATGGTAAACTATACCAGGTTCACATGAGCATCACAGATCTACCCTCAGCAAATTTCTCTGGACTGATTCCCATACAAAGTAAAATCAGATACAGTCTTAGTGCAGATATGTCTGCAAGCTCAGGGCTGGGGCCCTAAAATATTACATCAGATCAGTTTTTTCAGAAGTTTGAGGACAGCCCAGCCACTGGACCCAGCACAGCTGCACTTCAGTACCTAAAAATCAGGCAAAGCCAAGATTTACTTTCCACTAACAATTTAAAAAAAAAAATCTTTTTAGAGAGAAATTTGTACTGTCCATTCTGTTATAGCTTAAGGAATGAAGATGTCAATTCAACCATCAAGTTACAGAGGCTTTCA
This sequence comes from Melospiza melodia melodia, assembly GCF_035770615.1. Taxonomy (NCBI): domain Eukaryota; kingdom Metazoa; phylum Chordata; class Aves; order Passeriformes; family Passerellidae; genus Melospiza; species Melospiza melodia. The sequence goes on along the minus strand of NC_086207.1, from coordinate 16,038,070 downwards.
TCTTTGCTTTGTATCAGCAAGAACAAGAATTAGCTGAACAAATTCTTTTCAGAGCGATGGAATAATAAAATTGGCAGGAATTGGATTCACCACCTTACAGCTTCTAATAGTCCAAATCATTATTTGTTATTTTGAAGAAATCATTAGAGCAACATATTCCCCAAAGAGAAAATATCTATAAATCTCATTTGCAATAACACATTTAATTTTTAAATCTGTTCATTTTGATCATTCTCCATGATTCTGGTACAAAACTGGGCAGAAAATGTGTTTCCACCCAGCTCTAATTGAGTAGAAAACCCTCCATAAAAGAACAGGAAAGGAATCTAAACAACATCAAATATTTATATAATGGGAAAACATCAAGAGATCTTTTTTGCAGCTTGTACTGTATATATTCTACATGTAAATTAAGCTGAGTGGTTCCTCTTCATAGCTTCAAGCTGCTGCTAATGCTTCATAGATTTTTCAGGCAGACAAATATTGGTGAAAAGAGTTTTATAACCTTCGTACTGAAGATTTATGATTAGATGTGAACTGGAAGCCTAATGCACTGACATGTGGCCTTGGCTCAGTCTCATTAGAAAGTAATCTGTATCCCTGGTATAATTGCTGTTGTTTGATTGTAAATCATCCCCCCTTCCATGCAGCTCTGCCACTTTTGATGTTGGTGAAACACACGGGATCTGCTGGAATTCACATGGCTTACACCAGAATAAATGCCAGCTTGCATTAAAAGTGTTGCAGCTTTGGAAAGTGTTCAAAACCCTCTAATTTTTGCTCTCTTTCCCAATGCAAACTGGCACTACTTCTTCCTGCCCTGGCTCCACTTGTAAAAATTCTCTGTCTGCTCTTTTAAAATGCTTTCAGTTGCTCCAGCTGAGCCCTTGCACTGCTCCTGCTGGAGCAGCTCACCCACACCCCCAGAACTGCAGCACCTCCAGCAGCTGGCAAGCCCCACGTCAGCAATTCACTGAGATTCCCAAACAGCATTACACTGAATTAATGCTTGTGATGGAAATGTGCCAATGCAATTAGAACACGGCGCTTACACTGTGACATTTTCTATTAGCCAGGAACGGACGCCAGGTACTGAGCTGCTACCAGGGGCCATTAATGCACTGGGCAGGCACTTACCCTGAACAACAGACTTCAGCAGGAGCAGATGGCACAGCCCTGCTCTTCTCCTACCTGCCTGCAGCCTCCAGCCCCTGCCTGCCTACAAAAGCAACTTGTGCTCCTTTACATCACAGCGACCGCTGTCATTAGCCAAGCCATCATCCCAGCGGATGATTTTCAAGCTCATGAACTACTGAAAAGTTTAAATGGTTTTCAAAGCGAGTTAACACATCTTAGAGGGCAGGTCCGTGGTGCTCTGAACAGGATTGCTGGCTCAGAGTGTCTCTGCAAAGTACAGACTGTCAGAAATGAGGAGCATATGGCCTGGGATGGATCACTCCATCCATCCTGCTTGCTGCTGGTGTGTCAGCATCCTCTTCCAGTGACAGATAAAAGCAGAAACGTTCTGTGCTTTATCCAGACTGGCACCATGGTTCTTACGTCTCTAGGAATAACCTCACCATGAACAGAGCAGGTTAGAGGGTGTTCCATGGAGCCAAACAGCAGCCAGGATGTGGGACAGTGCCACAAGGCCAACCCAGCACATCCACACCCCAGGATGTGGGACAGTGCCACAATCCAACCCAGCACATCCACACCAAGTGTGTGACACCAGAGAGCTGCCTGTGACACGTTCTGCACCATCCTAATGAGAAAAGGGACAAGACCCTTTAGCCTGGGCCCATAAAGCCACATCTGCTGTGAGATGTTTGCTTAAGGCTCATTGATGTGCCTGCTTAAGCACCTTACCGAATTCACATGGATTTATCACAGCAACTCAATTTATGGAACTAAAGCCTAAAAGTGAGAGTTTTTCTCATTTAACCCAAAGGTGCAGTTTTTGGCTAGCAGCTGAGGGAGGCTGATGCTCTGTTACAGCTCAGCCACCAGGCAAGGAAAAGGGCACATTCTCACTGCATTACACCCAATAGATGCATACAATTGTTCTCCTTACTGTTTCAAACAAGTAATGACCTTCACCTGTGTTTGCTACTGGTAAATTTGGGAAAAGATATAAACATGGAGAAGATTGTCTGTTTTTAAGAGCCAGTCTTTAGCTGGGATTTGTTTCCCTCTGAAGGATTCTTGGTCCAGTTCCATTCCCTCACAGTTCTCTCTCTATAAATCTCTCAAACACAGGCTGGTCTTTCTGAGTTTCCTCTGGAAGATGCTGCACTGGGATGGATCCTGCCATCAGTGCAATATAACGTCAAAGAATTTTTGCAGCACATGTGGATTGTACTCTCTGTTCTCTACAAGAGATCTTCAGAGGAAAAAAAAAAAATCAGCAAGAAGTTTTGGCAAGTTGATGATAGAATTCTGAGCTGGGGAGAGAGGAGCCTCAAAAAACCCCAAAATTAGAACTGGGCTTTTTTGAGTCATGGCTGCAGTTCTGAGATGCTGTTAAAGGTGATGGCAGCCACAGGGCATATTTTAACAACACTCTTTCTCCTCAAACTGTCTTAAATTCCAGCTAACTCTGGGCATCCAGCCCAGATTTCCTGAAAACACCCCAAGGCAAAACCCAGGGAGGGTGATCTGACCTGTTCCCTCTGGCTCAATTCATGCTCTTGATGCTGTTTTGCCACCACCTTCACTCTGGAATATCAAGTCCAGAATGACAACAATGTAGGGCTACACCAACCTGCACTCACTGAAGATCAAACCCATGGTTTTCTTACTCTATTAGAACTCAAACCATTAAAGAAGCAAATCACCTCCAACCACAATAGCTCCATTATGACTATACAAATTAATTTTAACTGGAATATATATTTACTGTGGAGAACATGTGTATATACACACTCAGAAAGCTATTATGTATGGAAATATATTTGAAAATATTTGCACTACGATTATTTCTTCAGCTCCAGTATTTATCTCTTAAAAATGAATAATACATTTGAGAGATACTTTCCATTTTCAAAGCAGGAATATTATGCTTTGCTTCTGACAATGAGTAAGCAGCAGGGATTGCACCTGATCTGTCCCTGGAGAGAACACTGCTGCTCTGATGTTAAATCCTGCAGATGGAAAGAGCAAAAATCCACCCAATTCCACATCACCTGCAGTGATGACTTTCCTAAAACTTCCCAGTTAACCAGGACATCTTACAGAACCACCAGTTAACTCTCCTTAGTTACATCTCTAAGGCTGCCACAACACACTGGAAGTGACCCTGGACAGCTTCACCCTTTCCTTGCTCCTCCCCAAATAATGGCAATGATTTGTACTGAGGAGCTGCAGCTCAAGGGGATGCCAGGAGCAGCAGGGTGAAGAGAGAAGGGAAGCAAAGGAAAAGTCTTTTTCCTTCTGAGTTGGAGGTTCTGGGGGTACTGCATGCTCAGAAATGCCAGGAGCAGATGGCAATGACAGACTTTTTCTTGGTTTTCCCTTTTATTTTTTTTTCCTTGCTTTCCTGAAAAGCAGCTTCACAGAGCTCCGTGTTTACCCCAGACCTCAACTTTTCCCCAAAGAACTCCCCCTTCATCCTGCCAGAACTACAGATTTCTGACTTTACTGTTGTGGCATGGGGGATGTCAGTGAGAGCAGTCTGGAGAATATTCCTGTGGCTTTTCCCCTTCCCATTTGTTCCACACCTTTCAAAGAACAAAATCCCCATCAGCCTTGCAGCCTGAGAACCAACATCACTCCCTTCAGCATCACTCCTTCCTTGTGGGATTGGTCAAGTGGAAAAAAGAGAATAAAATCCCATATGAGAATTGACCCAAACTGGCACCACCTCACATCTGGTGGGAAGAACCAGGAAAAATCACATGGGAATTTTCAAATTTTTCACTATGGTTTTTATCTTCCCTTTCCAAAACCTCAGTGTTTGCTTTATGTTTTAAGCCTCTGTGCAAAGAACAGCCCAAGGGAGGAACCAAAGGCTGGTATTCCAGAAAAATACTTCACCCTTTTCCTTCTGGAATCACCATTATCCCCTCAGCTGAGCTTCCACCCCTGGGTCCATCACCCTGAGCACAATCAATGCTTAAAACATTTGAAACCAGGACTGTCACAGCTCAGGAAATGCACAGGATTTAATGTCTACAGAAGCACAAAAGCACTGTCTTCAGAGCACTTAACATATTGACAAGCTGTGTGAAAAGGGAACATTTTTCTCCAAGTTTCCAGTTATTTTGGTTCCTCTGAGGAAAGCATCTCTATCACAATATCCCACACAGACAGGGCCCCTTGCTGCTTCAATAGCCCCAGATGCTGCAGTCATCTCAGTGCACTTTATATCAAAATAAACACACCAATTAATCTAAACTGAGTAAGGAAATAAAAACTTCAGGCAGGGAAGCATGTTAAACACAGCAGAGTATTTTCCAGGGAAGAGCTGATACACAGGAAAGGATTTCACTTCCAAGCTTTTGGTTTAATAACTTGAAAATGAAAAAAGAGCAATCATGCAAGCAAGTGGCACTCTCCTTAATTAAGGAAGTCAATTCAGAATCAATAAAAGGGCAATTAATCTGTGGGTGCCACTGGCTCTGAATTATGGTGATAGCCCTGAAGAGGGGACCCTGTGACCTCCCAACACTTCTCCCAGGGTCTGAAGGTTTTCACACCCTGATCTGTTATTTTATGACAGACACAGTGTTAGAAAATACACTGATGGATGTCAGGAAAGACTGAAGGAGGAGGGAAGTGAAAAAAAAAAGCCTGTGTCTTTTGCAAAATTACGGTGATGGAATTTGTCATGGTTTTGGATCCTTCAGAGACACGCTGAAGGGAAAAAGGGGATTCAGGGAGGGGCTCCTGTGCTCTGCTGGGGCCTGAGCAGCCCCACACATCCCCACAGCAGGAGCTGGGGTTGCTTTGAGCCTTCTCCTCCTCAGGGTTTTCTAACAGGTCCCTAACAGGCTTTGGACAGGAGGAGCACACAATTCAGCACAGTCCCCCATCCCTTTCTTCCCATTCTGTGGGGAAAAGAGGGCAGTGCAGGTTTTGGAAGGGAAAAAGAAGAGAGCCCTGCACAGCACCAGTGCCCTGGCTCCCTCCCACATCTGGCACAGGGGATTTGCATTATTTGTATTACAAAAAAAAGGAATTACTGGGCTTGTTTAGGGCTGCAGTTTAGCAGCTCATGAGACATCTCAGTGCTGTGGAAGGGAAAGGCAGTGAAATCCAACAGCAGAGAAGGGTGGGTTGTGTGGAGTGACTCCTTCCTCAAAAGACAATCCCTCTGACTCCACTGGCACTTCATTACTTATGGAACATGGGGCTACCAGAGCATGATAAAGTATCACACTCTGAGCCCTTGTAGAATATTATATTAAAGAATATGTAAAAAGCCAGATCCAGGGGAAGCAGAGGTACCACTAAGCTGCAATCCAGGGGTGGCTTAAGAAGCTTATCTGCATTGTTCTGTACCACTCTCCACTGACAACTCTAACAGTCACTCTAAGAAACATCTTATTTCCTCCACTGTGTCCCAGGCATCTCCAGCTAATACCACATCCAGCAGAGACCTCATTACAGGTGTTTTTTTCCCAGCCCATACCCTGTGAAGCTCAGTTTCGACTGACACAGCCCCAAATCTGAGAACTCACTTGATCTGTCTCTTTGTTTCTATTCTTTTCCTGGTACAAGGTTACAGCTGGTGTTTTGGTGCCTCCCTTTGCCTCTCCTTTATTACCAATCCCCTGCCATCAATTCTAAGTTAGACACTTCACCTTCTGTGGCAGCAGCTCTCCAGTGTGAGATGACTAACAGACATTAAATTGTTAGTCTTATGTTCCCTTTAAAATGTGCTCAGAGCAAATGCTAATAGCAGCACATCTCAAAAGACTCCTACCAGCATTTGTCTTGATCTTTCATTACCCATCTGTCAAAACCCTGGTGACAGCTACAAGTTTAAATCAAAGTTCAGAGGCACCTGTTAGTTTCAAAAAACTTTTGCCTCCAAGGCCTACATTTTAAGAAGCTGGGTGTGCTTGCCAAGTCCCAGCATTTGAAACGTTGGCAGGAAATGAAATACGTGGGCACTGTACATGGAGAGAAAAGCGAGGCAATTTTCCATTTAATAAACACAAGGGGACAAATAAATCACAGCCCCTGGGCAGAGCATCCAATAAGTTTACTCTGTACCTCCTCTGAGGGGCTCATGACAAGCCAGGCAGGGTAAAGTGACAAAGAATAAAGGGAAAGAGGCACCAGTGAAGCAGCTGGAGCCACCAGAAGTCAGGAGGCTGCTGTTTTGAGAGGCTGGAGATCATTAACCTGAGCTAATCTGATCACAGAGGGGGCTGCAGATGCACATCTCTGCTCCTGGAGCTGGGACACAGGCTGTGGTTGGGTGTGAGGGAGGATCATGGCGAAAAACAACCCAAGAAGGCTCTGAACCCTCTCCAGAAACTCCCACTTTCCCACTGGAGTCCCAGCTCTGAATCCTCTTCCCCACTGGAGTCTCATCTCTTTGAATCTGACCTACAGTTTTTAGCCTTTGGTATCTAAACTCAGCTCTCCAGACTGTTTTGAACAGAAATCAGGCTGAAAAGTAAACTCAGAACAAAGTAAGAAACTCTCACCCCCAAAAGAGTGGCAAGACTTTGGTGGAAAAACAACCTTTGTTCAAACAACTGGCAGCTGTTAATCACAAAATCATCAGCCACAGCCTGGCTCTGTTTATTCTGCCAACTGTTTGTTGTGCCTGCTGCAGACTCTCACACATTTCCAACAGTTGCAGCACATTTGCCACTTTTTAAAATGGTTTATTTTAATTTGAATGTCTCGCATCTATTGAAAAAACACTTGGAAACATAGTACTGCCTACATCTTCCTGGCCATTTCTGGATACTGATGAATGCCAGTGAATGCCAGTGTGTCCTTCAGAAAGGACAGAGCTGGACTGCTGCTTCACCAGATATCCTAAAAGTTTGCTGGATTATGCACAATTTACTTTCTCTTATAAGCAGAATTTTGACATAAAATATTAGCTCTGGATTTCTATTCACGCTTTCCTATTTTTTCAGGAAATTCTTACTTATACCAAACAAAACAATTCATGGTCATCACCTCCCAGCTTTGTACTGAAATGGGTAGAGAAAATAGTTTGCAGCAAAGCCAAGCAGTGCATTCCTGAGCAGAAATCATTTTTGCAGCTCCATTATTTGCAATCAACAAGCAATGCTATGCTTCAAGGGTCAATCCTGATTCCCTGAATAGAAATTCCGTTTTCCCTTCTCTGTCTTGTCAGAGGAGACTCAGCTCAGTGTGTGCCTTGCTGCTAATCCTGTGGTTTTTTATCCACAGCACCTGGAGGTCACATCAGAGCTGGAGCTGCCAACCTCAGTGACCTGTGCATGTCCATGGCCTGATCAACCCTCCCTCAGGTAACCTTCATCCTGTCTGCCTGCTCCAAGCAGCTTTAGAAAACAACCTGGAGGTTTGTTCCAAGCAATGAGAAGCTCACAAAAAAACCCCAAAAAATCCCCCCCCCCCCCCCAAAAAAAGCACAAAAAACCAACCAAACAAAAACCAAACAAAACAAAACAAAAAAAAATAAACCAAAAAAATGTACCAGTGCCTGTGTGCAGCAGGTCCTGCAAGAATCTGCCTCACTTCTTGTGCCACTCTGAACTTAGACCTAATAAATCAAGAGCAGGCTATAAGCCAAGCAATGCATCTTTTTCAGAGGGTGGCAGAATACAAATGCAATAATTCCTTCTGATTTTGGTGTTTGATTGCTGAGTGTGAGACAAGGCTCAAACAGAATGTAACTTTTAATTACACCATTCTGTGGCAGTTCACTGCAAAGCCAGAAGCTCTTTCAGGGCTGTGCAAATGTTTGCCTCATTCCTGATAAAGCCTGAAATATGTCATGGTGCCTTCCATAGCCTCTGGGCATAGTCTGTATTCATTCTTGCAGATCTCACTGTTATTTGCTATATTTTACTACTGCTACCCTGGCAACCCTAGGAAACATAAAAAGCTGATTTCTCTGTCTCTCATTTATATAAAAAAAAAAGTATCGAGATACTTCTAAATAAACAACACCTGCTAACTAATGCAAACTCATGCTAGAGTTTCATATGGATATTATGCAAATTATGGTTGACCAAGAGTAGCAAATAAATGCACCCCAGAAACTCTGCACTTTCTCTGCAGACACTACACTGAGCACTGCTCATGTCTCTGTGGGAAATTCTTGACATAAATATGGTGGCCTGAGGCTGTAGGAATAAGGTAGGATTTGAACTGAATATGCTATGGCTATTTGAATATGTTTTATGTGTGTAATTGAGGGTGGAAATATTCCCCAGTTGATTTCTTGTATTTTTTTTTTTTACTTAACTATCTCAAAGATTAATTGATTCATTCACACAAACCTTTCAAGCCCCCCGAACAGGCAGCAATATCCATTTGTGAACTTCAGGACAAACTTAGAGCCACTCACATTTCCCTATCTCCCGTATTCTGCTGAAAACCTCCACCAATTTAGCAGTGTCTGTCACCAAAGTGAAACAAAAGCATGAAGAACCCAGGAAACCTCATGTTTGGATTAATACAAAAGGCTGTGCTCCTCTGGGAATAACAACAAGAGTATTGTGACTTCTGAAATTAAAATCAGTTTCCTTTTTCCTTACTGCCTGTTTCTCCCCTTACCCAGCACCAGTTCATGGTGTGGAAAAGGGGAGGGAAATGCAGATTGGGGGAGATCCTCCCAAATTCACACATGGAGAGACAATGCAGAGCCAGGAAAGCCACAGAGGTGGGTGCTGGAGTTTGTGGCAGAAACCCAGGAAAGAAGGAACATTCAGAGATGCACTGTCACAGACATCTTTTATGAAAAATCCTTTCCTTGGGATTTTTCCTCCTGAGAAGCTGAGAGGCCTCAGAACAAAATGCAAATATTGATTATCTGCTGCTGTGGAATGCAACAGGTGCATCTGTGATTGGTCTCATGTGGTTGCTTCTAATTAATGGCCAATCACAGTCAGCTGGCTTGGACAGAGTCCAACACACAAGCCTTTGTTATCATTCTTTCTTTTTCTACTCTTAGCTGGCCTTCTGATGAAATCCTTCCTTCTATTCTTTTAGTATAGCTTTAATGTAATATATATCATAAAATAATAAATCAAGCCTTCTGAAACATGGAGTCAGATCCTCATCTCTTCCCTCATCCTCAGACCCCTGTGAACAGTCACAATGCACAAATAAGCACAAGCATTTCACAAAACCTCACAGAGAGGGGAGAGTGAAGTGGCAGCACTGCTGTGAGCCTGTGGGACACGGTGTGCAGGGGAGCTGTCACCATCCACGGGGAAAGGAGCAGCTGGGAGGGCTCTGAAGGACAGGTGAGAGCTCAGGTTTGAGCTGCAGCCTTCAGCTGTCAGCAGGACAGCCAGGGTCTGCCAAGGGAAAGGGAAAGGGAAGAGAGAAACCTATGAACCATCAGCTCTGGATGGCAATTAAAACCTCCACGCCATGAGCTGCTCTGTCAGCAAGCCCCTGCTGAAGCACTGCTCAACACTTGGTGTTTTCTACCCAGCTTCCCAGAGGAATACATTCAACCCATTATTTGTAGCCACCTCTTGATTATGCAGACGTGGAAATTAAGCAGGTATAGGCTGGAGAGGCTGCCATGGACTGTCCCAACCAGCCAGCCTGGTCTCCTGCTTTCAGTTCACCAGGCACTGGAGAGAAATTGCCAAAAGAGCAAACTTGCCATACATGTGACAGCAGCAGGTTTTAGACAGTCACTCCTTCATGGTAATTAGAAGGAGCCAGTTGATTAGGCTCATCATGATTAGGTTAAATGAGCCAGCCTGCCTTTGAGGCTTGCTGGGGCAGCTCTCCTCCCAGAGCAAAGTTCTCACTTTATTTAGCACTGATTTGTTAGGACCACACTATGTTATCATCATGTCCAGCTTTTTCCATCATGTTCTGCTTTGATCATTTCCTTGCTTTCTCATCCTCAGAATGGCCAATTTTCCACACTTGGAAATCTTCAACACTTATGTCAACAAGGAAAAAAGCAAGATTGGGATTGTGTGTGTCTGTGTGTGTAACTTCCCATCTGACCCTGAGGTTTTATGCAATCACTCCCAGGCAGGTTACCAGGTACAAATTACATCTGTTCACACTGAACCACCTCACCAGATTACAGAGGTTTGAAGCAGGTGTTGCCCCCACCTCTCCACCCTTCTGACTGCCAGAATCCCTGAATAAACCACCCTCCAGAGCCCATACCAAGTCCTGAGTGTGTCTGTGCTTTGTGTTTTTCTGGGGCTCATCCCATACAGCAGGACTGGGTGCTGTCTCTATCAGAGCTGCCAGGGAATGCATTGCTCTGGGCTGGTTTTGCATTGCACAGCAGGGTCAGGAGAAGCCACAGTGCCTTGAAAAGAGCATCTACTCCCCATGGCAGCAGTTCAGGACCTTAATTTTAATGTCTGATTCACCCTTATGTCTTAAAGGGATTCTCGGGCCATTTCACATATCTTTAATTTCAAATCTCGCACAAGATTTAAATGAAAACATTTTCTTCTCAGAGCCCATGAATGCCAATGTGAATCAAGCACCACTAATGAGATCATAAATTAGGCATTTATGTCCCTTCCTGCTAGACAAATGGCATGACCTTGAAGCATAATGGAATGTGCAGTCCACACCTCTTTCCCAGGAAAAGTTCCCCCAGCTCCACTCTCCAGTACTCAGGGAAGAAAAGCTACACCAGGGAAGAAAGCTACACCACTTTCCACCATAATTACCCTGCTGAGGCCCAGGTAAGCCTGTCCTGGATGGAGATGGGCCTCCTGCATCCCAAAAATGTCCATCAAGGTGATACAGTCTCCGACAAAACCTCCAGAAGGAAATCAGAACTGTACACAGAGCTTCCAGAATCCTTGGGAAAGCCTCATTGCTGAGCTTTCCCCCAGAAATCCTCACTGAAATCACTTCACAACCACACCTGTCCATGTAAGCTGGGCTTAAGAAGCAGCTCAGGCTCCATCAAACTTTTCTGCTTGAAAAGTGTCACCCTCCTGCTCTCAGTCACACAAAATTAGCCATTGTCCCTCCCCAGTCTCACATTTTCTCTCAGGGAAAGGAATGCCCCTGAGGCAGTGCTGGCCAGGTTTTCAGCTTTGTATTTCTCTCTGGGTTCTCAGAAACATCTTTCCACAGCCTGGCCAAGGAATACCCCCAGGGGGAGTCACATCTGGACCAGCACATAAAGTTAAGTCAGCTCCTCTGAAGTACAAAACAAGCACCGAGCCCCTTGACACACAGCTGAGGGCTGTGGGTGCAGATTTTGGATGGAAGTCAGAATTCAAAGCAAAGTTTAATGGCAGTTACTGTTCAGAAACAAGCCTGCCTTGTTATTATTTTTAGTACATTTCTCAGACTTGTCATTATATACTTCTGATTTACAGTTTTAATGCCAGGCAACGGTGTTACCTTTATCCTTCCCTGCAGGATTACGTGAGAATACTCTTTAGAGAGAATATCACACTGGGCTAAGGTTAAAAAACAAGACATGCAGCAAGCCCCAAGGTGCCTTCCCATCTCTCTGAAATATAAATGATTCCCTGGCATAAAAGATTCTGAAATACATAGCCATAAAGTCAAAGCTCTGCTAAGCAAATAACAAATACAAGAGGAAGCTCTGCTTCCAAAGGCTCTGAATCACAGCGACAGCTACAGTATGCACCAAGCTAAAATATTTCCAAAAAAGCCAAAAGCTGTCAGCAGAAGGTAGCAAAACATTGGCCAGTTCTTAGACTTTGATTATAATTCACACAGAAATACACACTAGGGGGATGGACCTACAGCTTGGAAAAAGTGCAGTCTGTGTTTCTTGGAGACTTTTATGTCCAGGCATTGGAGACTGAGGGTCTTGCACCCTGCTGCAGTGACACTCAGTAACTAACAGGTAACAGCTACATACCAGCAGGTAGCAGGATATCAGATGGTTTGGGAATTTCTTCCTGCCTCCTGAGAGCCAATACCACTGCTGGATACCATCAGTCAAAACACACACTCTCACTCTGCTTTAAAAAATTCTCTCCATTAACAACTGCAGAATAAAGTCAACAGACATTGAAGAAATTGGCCACTGTCTATGTCATGGAAATGTTCATAAGCACACCTTTGTTTTAGGATTCAAAATGAGACCACAAGCCTCATTTTTCTTTGACAAAAACCATTTTTCTTTTGCCAAAAATGCAAGAAAAACTTGCATTTAAAAGCCCAGCTGGGAAAATCATCTCCTAAAGATTTAACACAGCTTAAACTCCCACTGACACGCAGCACACCTGAACATAACAGTTCCTGTGTTCAAGATGAGCCTTCCAAATACACCTCCAGCCATGGGCCAAACACAAGGATTTGGATTTCTCAGTGCAAATGTGGATTTCTCCATCCACAAAGAAGACCCACAGTGGGCAGTTACCAGATCAGAGGAAGAGGATAAATTCACTGCTCCAAAAAAGAACATTTCCCTGGCTGCTTTAAGGGAAAATTAAGGAGCACAGAAAATTACTCTTGGAGACAAGAGTATAAAAACCCCAAGAGTTTAACACAGAACCTTCAGGACCAGGGGAGCAAGGTTTGAGTTCTCTGCAGACACAAGGTCAGGCAGGATTTTGGCCATCTCAGCTGCATCTCTACCCAAAGCTGCAGGAAGCAGCAGAACCTCAGCCAGGTTTGCTGCCCCTGGATGACCAGTTTGCAACCAGGGATTTTCCACAGTTTCTAAGGACATGAACAGCCAGGGGGGATGAAACACAGCAGAAGTGGGAAATTGGGGGTCTCATTTCCATCCAGAAGGAGGAAAGTCTGAGCTGTCCCAGCGACAAGAAGGGATGTGCAGAGGAACTCAGCACTCGGGTGTGCACAGGGCTGGGAGGGGAAATGTGCTGAAGAACAGCAATACTGGGCCACAGTCCAGGCAGGAATCACTGCCACACAGAAGTGTAAACACTCCCACACCTTCTCTAAGCCCTACTCTCTATTAGTTTACCCTGTGTCGCTGAAATTGCCTTTTTTCCTGGTTCTTTTTTTGTTCTTTTTTTTTTTCCCCTAGGCATATAAGCCTTTTGGAATGTGAAATACTTGCCAGGAGACATAAAGGATTAATGTCAGAGGTCTGACATACAGCACGAAAGACAATGAGCCAGACTTCTCCTAAAATCTGAAACACAGCTTGCAAAGTATGTCCAACAATAATTCTTCTTATTCCAGATTCTGGGAGTTACTGAATTTTTTATCATAGTGAATTTTTATTTTTTAATGACTGAGGATACAGAGAGTTATGTATTGAGCAACTCAAGCTAAAGGTGCACAGCTGTGTGTCTGCTGAAGGCGTATATATGAGATTATGCAGATCATTACCCAGTAACTTCAAGCACTGTAACATGCTACACGCTGAAATTCCCTGTAATCTGCTCTACAAAAGAAGTCACAGTCAGGAGTGATCAACCTGATCTGCCTGACAAAACCCTACAAAATTTCCAAAGGAAGTGCAGACCAAGGGATTGTGTTCAGAAATCCTGACAGAAGCCTTGTTTTCCCTCCTTACCTTCTGTAATTCCCTACAAGGGAGCAGAAGCTGCTGCAGGTCCAGGTTTTAAGGCACTTCCACTACCCCAGCAAAAAGCCCTGGCTGTACACACCCCACAGGTAATCATCCATCAAGCCCAGGATAAAAATCTGGCAAGTTTCATAAATCTGGCAAATTTCATATTCCATATTCATAATTTCATATTATTCATACTAAATAATAAAATTTCATATTATTTCATAAAATGTGGCAAAATGAAATAAGCAATATCCTGAATGCACATGCAAGTGTTTCAGTGTAAAGTAAGTAAAAAGATGAAAAAGAAAGCACCCCTGTTTGCAAGACTAATCATTAAAAATCATGTGCAGCCTCAAAAGATTGAGTAAGAACACACAGGCACCAGCATCATTTGTCACCTGTAGGAATAGTGGCTCATGGTCACATGGCATAGAAAATTAATGTCACATACAACTCTAAATTCAGGTTTGCTTTCCTATCCTGTATTTATTTATGACAAAAACAGCTTTGGGAAGTGGAGATGAAAATATCCTTTGTAAGAAAGATCACAGTTCAGCACAGTGCTGGAGGCACTTCAAATTTGCCTGGCATTGTTCAGGCACCCAAACTCCAAGTAAAAACCACCAAAATCTTCAGAATGCAAGAGCAGCTTTCTCTAAACAAGTAATCCTACTGTAGATGGATCTTTTCAATTCAATTTCCAAGCAAAGCAATGTTTTGTGATTTAGTCCCACTAAACCTTAACAAAACAGCACAAGGAATGAATCTTAAACTCAACTGCTGATACGGTCTATCAATATTAAAATAATCTGGCATGGACTGGCTTGCTAATAAGCCAACATTTCAGAGATGTTGCAAAACAAAACTGTCTTAAGTGTGTGATTTGTGGAAGATATAAAACATAAAAACTACAAAGCAAAAAAACACTGCCATTGTCACAGCAAGATTAAAAAAAACAATTACAAGGCTGAGTACATTAAATTAAACTTGGTGCAGTCATTCCTGACAGAAGTCCTACTGTTGCTAATTGCACATATTTGGAATTCTAATTGTTAAAAATATCATACTACAAGTGTTTGATGTATTCCAGATTCTGCTGCTGAAAAGCCATACAAAATTCCCAACAGGTATCTCAGATTTTGTTTTAGCATGAGCTTCTGTATTTGATTCATTGCTGCTTCCCTTTTTACTGTTTATTGCCTTGGGATCAAGGATCCATTTTGTAGTGAAAACAAATTCCAAATCATTGTTTGTGCGCTGCTTTACCATGAGAGACAAGAGCCAGTGCCAGAATGATTGAATCCCATTCTTCTCCCCAAATTCCTGATCCTCTGGGGATTCCAGAGCCACAATGTCAGATCTCAATGGTTTAATAAGGGCTGCTGCTGTCTAACTACCATGGCTTTATCTTCCAGTCCCCAAACTGAACAAACCTGCCCAGCACAGGCCAGCAGGCAGACCCCAGGTGAGGAATGAATTCTCAAAGATCCTACAATAAATGACACCTCAAAATGGATGTTAAAGTCCTCCAAATCAACTGTCATGAAACTCCAAAACAAAGCCATGCACCATCACTGAATTAATCAACCAGCCAGTGATTAATTTTACAAAGCAGGACAGAATCTATAAAGTCCTGCTTGTGCACTTCAGCTCAAACTGATTTACCTGAGCAGGCTGGGGCAAAGTAATTTCTTATTCTTTATAAGTAATAATAAAATTATTATTATTATTAAAATTATCTTCTTATTATTATTCAGTAGAAATATTCTTGCTGTATTATACACAACTCACTGGTATTTACACATTCTTGTCCTACAGTGAGGGCTCCAGATGTTTCAATAGATTTACCAAGAGTTAGATGGTCACTGTCACATTCACAAGGTGATACTTGTGAGACACAAACCCATTTGTGCTGCTGTTTCTTTGTGAACCTCCTGTCTAAACCACACCTATGCCCTGCACAGCAAGCACTCAGGAAAATCCTGTTCTCTCTTGGGGAAAATACATTTTAGTAACTGAGTTTTCTACTACAGCACCAGCACAGCTTCTGCCTGACACCTGCCATTTCCCAAATGTGTGAAGAACATAAGCACCCAATTTCTAGGCAGTGAAAAGTGACATTCTGGGGCTTTAGAAAAGTGGTTTCCTAATCTGTGCATCTGAATTGCTGTCGAGGATCCTTTATGTTCCTTTCAAATGCAGGATTTTTCCTCTGAGCTTCTCAGGATCAGTAGAGACAGATGTTGGCAGAGGTTTGGGGAGCAACAAGTCTGCAGGACACTGGTGTCATCACTGACCACAGTTCAGCCCAAAACCTTTTAAGCAGATAAATTAAAGCACATGAGAACTTTTCTTGAACTCAAGGAAATTATTTGTGTGCCAGTTTGGGCCTCTGTGTCCTGCTGAACAAGGAAAGCCCTTGGTCCTTTCACAGCTGTACTTTGGAGGGAAGAAATTTGTCATCAATATATGTCTATATATATAATTTCTTGGTACACCAGGGAAAAGTTACTATTCTTGTTCAGTATCTTCAAAAAAGCAATTTTGCCAGACTCCAGTGCAAACCAGTTATTCAGGCATGTGAGTGGCAGCTGGTGGGATCTCCTGTAGCAACCCTCCTGTTCCTCTCAAATACAGTGTGGAAATTTTCAATCACTGCTCCTGAAAAAGCAAACTCCTTAGTGAGCCTTGCAAGAGCTGCATGTTTATGAAACATCAAAAAAAGTTGTCCAGAAAAACTTATCACATCTCCTGTGTATTTAGTCACATTTTTGGTGACTGCTGATGTCAGATGAGTGCTGGTGTCACATCGCTTCGGTGGCTTAACTTGCATTAAAACCTTCTGAGGCCAACAGAGCTCCTGCCCCAGCTGCAGTGCCCCAGGTGCCTGCTCTGGTTATCTCACCCTGCTCTGATAGTGTCTGAGTGCAGCAGGCAGGACACACCACCAAAACCTCAGGACATGGTCCCCGCATCCTGAGAGTCAGGAGGGAACGAGGTGACCGCAACTGCCGCGCACCCTGAAAACATTCCCATGCTGGGAATGCCTGACATTGTGATGAATTAATTCATTAATTAGGCTTGGCAGTTTGTTGGCCACCACACACCAGGTGCCTCCTGCCTGTCCAGGGGCTGGATGCAGCAGGGCCACCACCCCAGGCCGCCCAGCAGTGCCTCTCTGGTGGCCTCATTAGCCGAGCTCCCCCAAGAGAAGCAGCCGAGCAGCGTCCCAGATTTCCAGGCACCAACTCTGACATTTATAAAGGACTCTCAGGCGTGACAAGATCAAAACATCAGCATTCTTTCAAATCTCACAATAACTCTCAAACACCCTCAGCACAAGGCTTGGGAAAAAAAATCCCAAAAAACCAGCAACGACCCACAAGTGAAAATGATAAAGCTCTTATGAGATGAAACTGGAGGAATGATGGGATTTCTCCCCCACCTCCACCTCACTCCAGGCTTCATTTAATTTCTGCAACGTACTTTGCTCTCAGAGAACACTAATGACATTACCTCCTGGTCAGGCCTCATTTGCAATCACTGCAGTCCTTCCCATCAGCTCCTCTTGCCAGCAACTTACTCAGTTGCTTGTGGCTCTTGCTGGACTCTCAACCATCTACTCCTATGATTATATTTAAATGCCAATCCTGTACAAGCCCACTCTGCATGTTAGAGCATCATCCTCCAGCCAAGCTTAACCAGAAATTGTCTCAGGGCTTGCAATCTGAATTATTTGTTCTGAATTGTATAAAGGGTCTGTTTTGTTTTATGGATTTTGCCATAAAAACTATTGATCAAAACTAGGTTTTTCGTGTGCTTACACTTAAGAATTGCTCAAAGTGGGAGTCTCTCTTGGTCACAGCAAATCTTATAAATAGTACAGAAAGACACACCAGAAGTTTTATATTTGTGTATGTCAAATTCTCAAGCTGTTCTTCATTAATAATTATCTATTAGAGACAGAATGACCCATGGGTCTCTCCCTTCCCTGTAACCACACATTCCCTGCTATATGAGTTTTAAATATTGCTTTTGCAGCCTAACATGTTATTTTACATTAAA
This sequence comes from Melospiza melodia melodia, assembly GCF_035770615.1. NCBI lineage: Eukaryota > Metazoa > Chordata > Aves > Passeriformes > Passerellidae > Melospiza > Melospiza melodia. Next base: position 16,020,351 of record NC_086207.1, on the reverse strand, counting down.
CCCTGTTCTTAGAAAATCTGGATAACTTGATGCCTGACTAACACGCTGCAGCTTATCTACTGGCAATATTTTAGAAAAAAATCCCAAAGAGCTGAATACTTGAAACAGTCTGTCTTTCCTCTGTCTTGTAATAGCTCTATTGATAGTTCCCACCTAGAGTAAGCATCAGAGTCCCTGAAGTACACATGAATCAAAGCAAAGTGATGAGTGTACACATGGACAAAAGGATTGATGAATTTTCTGGGTTAAAAGGTGTACAGCCTTGTTACTTGCTGTCTAAAGACTTTGTTTCTATTTTCCTCGGGTTGATTCATGGCCCTTCACTTTTTTTACTTGTTTATTCCAAACATAAACCAGCTATTAAATCCAAGCTGTTCAGAAATATACAATTGAGAACATTTCAACTATAAACAATCCTTGCAGATTTACTCTATGAAAACCATAAATGAAAAGCAAAGAGTGACTCTTCAAGACAATGAAATCACAGACAAAATAGGCAGGAAACAACTTTAGGAAGAAACAATAAACCACACATAACCATTCCAGACCTGCTTAACAGCATTCCAGGGCTTCATAAAAAGAAACGAGCATCAGCCATAAGAGCAGATTTTTAATTAGCAAACTGATGTGTTCTATAGAACAGAGAGTCACATCACACTGTCTCAGGTGTGTTTATATGACTTACAAAAATGAAATCTTTCATTCAGCCTCAGCTGGGCAACTGTATGCAGCAAGAAATGCAGGTTTGTGTTTACATAGCTGAATTGTGATTAATGTGCACCATATGGAAGCAGGGGCCAGCCCCAGTGAACACTTGTGTCTGCACAGGAACTCAGAATGGCTTTGTAAAACAAGCAAAGTGGAGCTTGTAGGGGATGGCAAAAAAAAGCATTAAACCACAATATCCACCAATGGGCTGGCAACTTCTAAAATAGCAGCAGTGCCAATTAGAATAAAAACAGAATCAAACATTAACCAGGCAAAATAATTCTGCAAGCAGCGCTTATGAGCGCGGTAGATAATGGGGACAGGTACTTAGGGCATGGGGATTATTTGTGGGTTTTCATTACTGGAAAGAACACGAGCCATATTTCATGGAGCAAATTGCATAACCAAACTGAAAGATTAAGCTTGTAAATTAATTGGAACCAGGAATGCACAGGAATGGATAATTAATGCCCTGTTCAGGCAGCTCCTGGCATGACACAGAGCCAGTGGGCAGATCCTCAGGAGGTGTCTGCAACCCAGCACTGCTCTGGAACAATCCCCAGGGCTGAAAATACCCTTCCCCAGGGCTGCCCAAAGGCAGCTCCCATCCTCCTGTGTGCCTGCCCACAGGGCTGGTGCAGCTAGGAAATTGTAATAAAGGTACTCCCTGAAAGCAGCAATGGTATTTAAGCAATACTACCCACCAGATTCTTAGTAGTCCTTGTGGCGTCGCTCCATTTTTGCCTATTTGGCCCTGACACTGGAGCAGATGCAAATTTCTGGATTCCTGCTAAGTCTCACTAACTTGAAATAAATGATGTATAAACAGGATTGAAACAGCAGAGCCACAGACTACAGAACCTTTGCCTCTGGTGTGTATCACAGACAGGAGACCAACTCCAGTCTAGCAGCTCAAAAAGATTATTCTCTTTTATTTAGAGCTGTTGGACAGAAAGGAGACCATGAAGTTGCCACTTGCCAAAAATATTGAAGCTGTCCTGCCTAGCACCACAGCACAGCTCTTCCCTGTAACCATTCCATACAGGACAATCACAGCTTGCAGCTGCTGACTTCAAGACTGAATATTTCCTACTGTATAGTGTGCCTAAAGCAACAATTTTTGGTGGGTTTTATTTGGTTTTTTTTAGTAAGATAGGTAGAATAAAAAAATAATGATAAATAACTAAATAAATAACAACTTCACTTTTCTGGCATTTCACATACAAAAGTTGTAAGTTTATTAATCCCAAAAGAAGAGGAAGGTTCATGGCTTGCAGTCCTGAGAAGTTTATTTTTGTAAGAATTGAGCCCCAAGGGCTCTAAGTGAATCTTGTTGAGTTAGGCCAAGTTTGACTTTTAAAACCACAGGACTTTCCACCTTCCTGACTCTTCTACAGCACTAATCACAGGTGCAGAACTGCTGAAAGCTGGATCAAAACCACAGGCACAGTATTTGACACACAATCACTCAGCTTTTGGAGCTTAAAACCCTACTTGACCTGGGACTGAAGAGCCCCTTTTTCTGCAGAACATTCAATTCCTGCCAAACTTGGCCACTTGAAAGGGTGTTACACACAGATTGACACTGACAGTCATACAACACTTAAAAAACTACCCCAAACACACCAAGAACGAGAAGCAAGCTCTAAAAAATATGTATAAACAGCTGACATTCATCTTGAAGGAATCTGCTTCCACTTGTAACTCTTAATAAAATCTTTAAAACAGACTGAATTTCTACAAGCTGAAACAGCCTGATGGGTGATGCCTCTGCCTGATTTTCTACAGAGCTGTAGAGATTTCCTTTAAAGTACTGATACATGTGTAGGACTGGGTACCTGAGGCATGAGTGCACACCTGGGGAGCACTGATGCCTCCCTGTCCCCATGACATCCCAGTACCTTTGTCAGGTTTGATCATCATTCTTCCAAAGGAACTGCAATAATAAAAGGCTGGCTGGGACATCCTGCCCGATTTGGGTTTGAATTATTCATCCTGGACTAAATGAGAGGGTCCCCAGAACAGGAGCTTTGTGCAAAGGCAGTGCTGGAAGTTTCTGCTGTGGGCTACCCTGTGACATCAGCCATGGAGGAATGGATCAAAGGGGCTCTGGCAATGGAAGAGACCCATCAGTGAACACAGGAGACATCTGAAATCCATGGGAAGTGGGGGATTACAAGAGCTCCTTGATGACAGAAACCATCAGGATCATCTGAATTGCATCAACGACAGAAAACTCGTCCACTTTGTCAGCACTTCTATTTCAAACCAGTCCACCAATTTCTTCTGCCAATGCAAAATACTAAGAGCAAAAATATAAAGCTCTCTCTTCTCTAAACATGAATATTTGGGCAGAAGCTAAATTGTACACTCAATGCCCTGAGACCCCCGTGGAAACAACACCCGTGGGGCATGGTGGAGGTCCTGTATTACCCAAATGCAGAGACACAGAGGAAATAACTTGTAACGAAGAATTTCCCCCAAGAGAATCAGGATTTTCTCATCTCTATTCATCTCCCCACAGAAGGAAACAGAGCTTGATTTTTTCAGTAGGGCGAGTCATGAATGTACTGAGTGGAGCTCAGTACAGTGGGACAGACCGTGGTGTTCTCGAGTCTGTGCAGAGGGTTTTGCTCTGCAGAGCAGGTTTGGGCACAACCCTGAGCTCCTCTCCCACCTGTCTCCTGCCCATGCCCCGGGGACAGCAGGCAGGGAACAAGGTACCCCCATGGTCCAGCTCTCCTTTGCTGAGCCACCTTCTGCTCAGTGCCCCAGCTGCTCCCAGGTGCTGCTGCCAAGCAGATTTACCCAGCGTGGTGCTCACAGGACTGCACAGTAATGAGAGCAAAGCAGGCTCTTCGTTTCAGGGATGTTTGTATGCTAAGGAGGGTGTAAAAGCATAAATCAGGCCAACAGACCTGAAAAAGTCTGCTCTGTATTCCCTCAATTCTCCTCGCCTCATTTTCTTCCCTTGCATATTTTTACCTCCTTTACCCTGCTCTTTCTGGAGCTCATCTAATTGTCACTTGAGATGACAAATGTCCTCTGCCTCAATGCCCCTTCCTCAATAACGGATGTTTCCTTTCTGTATCACTCTGCTTGTAGAATTAATTTTCTTCATTAAATGATGTCTGCATTTATCACTTCCTAACTTTTATTTTGCAGCTTTCTACCTCTTCTTCCTTGGCAAATGTGCTTAAAAACCACTGCTTGTGCTCCTTTTTTTTTTTTAAATAAATCAAGGCTTAAACATCATAAATACTCCCTTTAAAAAAAACCCCAACTTCTTGTACTGTTATTGGCTTTTACTTCAGCCTGCTGGTTTTGCTGTTTCCCATAAAATATAAACATCCATTCAGCCAGTCTTGGAAGAAAAATGAAGAATCTGTATTGATAAAAAGGTTTGAGGCCAAAAAGATCTATTCTGATCATTAGCTTGACAGCCCATTCAACACAAAACAAACATTTGTCCCTGAGATTTCTGGCACAAGCAAATTCCATTTAAGAGCCACTTGGCTGCTTTTAGGTATGGATTTTCAGTCTGCTTATCTGAAGTTGCCCATGTTAGAACTGAAAGAAAACAGCAAATATTGCATTCTTCACTGTCTTTAGATCTGTTTGTTTTGGTGGTTTTTTTTCACTTCACCACTTCAGTCAATGAAGAAAAACACCTAATTCTCATCAAAAATTGTGATTTATTCTTTGACTTTTGTTGTCAAATCTGTAACCAAGCATTTCATCCACCATTTGATTGTAAAAGAGGCCAAAGACAACAAGCTGCCTCCCACAGCAAGTATCAGTGAAGGTGAAGTCTTCTTAACTGAATTAGAAAAAACAATATTCTAGGACTCAACAGCATCTGCCAAAGGTTTTACCCTGCTACCTCCTATGACCTCTCTCAGCACCTGAACCCTGTTATAAATAGAACTTTCTTCTGCAGCAAGAAAACATTTACCTAGGACATGAAAATAATTGGCTTTTTCAACTGTTTTAAGTCTCTCTCTCTCCCTCTCCTTTCCTCTTCCAATTTTCAGCCATCAATACAGCCATGTCAGAAAAGCAGCAGAAAGCAAACATTTTCCAGGGGCATTATATTTGGTGTGGGGGAAGCAAAATGCCATTTACTTTGTTGGCACTTGGGATTTCTGGGGAGTCTCCCATATAAAAGCTATCCAGGTCAACACCACTTAACCTACAAATTCAAATTAAACAGAATACATTCAATCCTTTCCATCTACAGATCTTATAACATCTGACATCACCCATGCCAAAGGAGGGGGGGTTCTAATTAAATTAAGAGAGTGATTGTTTTAAATCTGAGGAATTAGCAATCCATGCTCTGGAAAAAGGAGAAAGAGCATTTTCTGTGTAGGTTCATCCCTCTGGGTGTCACAGCACCAAATCAGAGTCCCTTGAACTCCTCAAATCCAGGGAATGGGACCATGGACAGCTCCCTCAGCCTCCCATCCCACCTCACACCAGAACAGAATTCCTGTGGCAAAGACTTAAACCTCATCATGCAACTGATCTCCCTCCACATCTCTGACAAAAATATCTCTATTTGGACAACTTATTTAAACATCAATGGAGACAAAGAAGCCCTTCTGGGAGATGAGTCATCTATCCATGGGGATTTATACCTTGAAATAGAAGTATTGTGCCTGAAGGAAGGATCCATTTCCACCCCTTGATTACCCTTGAAGGGGACCTCTGTGAGCAGGTCAACCACTGAGATCCATCATTTAATGAGATACCTAAATTAATAAAATGAATCAATGTCCAAGCTGCTCACATATATTCAAAACAGCTAAATCACCCCAGAAACATGAAATAATAATTGGCTTAGTTACTCAGCCCACTTGGCTCACAGCTTTACTCTATTTCCTGAGGGAAAAAAATAACAGTAAAACATGATTCAATACATACTCCTACAGCCTCAGCATGTGGTGGGCCTCTGCTAACAGGGTAGGTCACAGCACACCCAAAATGTCACAGCAAATGATCCCACGAGGGAATTACATGGGTCACAGAAGAAGAAAGCCAAGAAAGGAATTTTATACCTATCACTCCCTGAATAAAAACTTTAGACAGAGCAGACACTGTGCAACACACCCAGAAAAGAGAAGGAAATGAAAGGGAAAGGAGGGAAGAGGAAGCAAAGGGAGAGTGTTAGTTTTCTATAAAATACAAGATGATTAAATACTGTCAGGCTTTAATCCCTGCTGACAAGCAGAGCTGCATGAGAGATATGGGCTGATTAATTATATGGAAAAAAGGCTGTGGCAGAGGCATATGAGGCAGAAAGACCAAGAAGGAGGGATTTGTAATTTATTTATTTATTTATTGCTAAATAAAAGGCATTAGCTAATGAAAGGAGAGTTGCTTGTCTGGATCTAAAACTTTCAGCCCTACTTCCAAATCCTAGTGCAGATTCCCAGCAAATACTGGGAGGGAAAAATGATGTCACAGCCAAATTTGCTTTTTAAAAAGGAATTGAAGGTAGGGTGTGTGTGAACCTTTGTGGTTTGTGCAGTGGGATTTATTGCCAGTGGCAGCCAAGGACAGCTCTGGAAAGGCTGGGTCAATGTGGTGCAATGGCCAAAGGGGCTGAGGCAGGAGGTGAAAGAGGAGCAGGAGAAGGCTTTGAGAAGCCAAAATGTCAAGAGAAATGTAGTTCAGCAAGTATTGCCAAGGAACAAACCCTGATTGTCTTCTGCCTCCTTCACATAACTCTTCAGTGTTCAGGGCTTTTACACACTGCTGTAGTTAGGAAATCTGATCACAGCATTATTCATTTTATTTTTTTCCTTTATTTTTGTGTGTAACCACCTCTCCTCCAAACACAGAGCACAGCATACTTTTGTCCTAAAAATAAAGAAAATCAGAAACCTGTTGCTTTGTTTGTAATCCTAAGCCACATGCTCTGAAGAATTGTCCCCTGAGGGCTTTTCTCACCTCTGTTTGAGGCACCACTTTGCCCCAGACCTGGTTCTCATTTCACCCAGACAAACCCTGATGAAACTCAATCTCTTGTTCCAACATCCACAATTGATCTGGTATTTGGAAAGCAGACTCTGTTGGTTTAGCACTTGCTGAATAAATGCGGATTTAGTTCTGGGCTTCCTGGAAATTAGGTCAGTGCAGGTCTGGTGGAGCACTGCTGAGGTGAGTTTTTGGCTTTTGACTTTGGAAAAATATGAGCAAACAGATGAAACAAAACAGAGAAAAAAAGGCAAAATGAAAAGGAAAACACAGTTTTGTTCAATGATACATTATATCATATATTTGTTCAACATTCCCAGATATTTTAGCAAGAATCATAGCTCATTTGGAATTATGTTACAGCTGAAAAAATTTAGGAGGCATTACAGTATTTTGGGGAGAAAGAGAACTGACTGAGACAGTGTCTGCTACTGCCCCAACTACTTGGATGCTCCAAGAAACTTTCCTGAATTAAAACTAAAACCTTCAAGCAATTTTGCCTGCTGAGAGAGGCACTGGAATCAGGCATCTTATCAGGAAAGGAACACATTCTAAAAAAAGAAGCTGAACAACCTCTGTTACAGCAGGCAAAAGGGAAAAAAACCCTATAAGGTTTTGAAATCTGAGGAGGAAGAAGCAGCTGTGCACATCTTTACTCACAAATTTCAAATGGGAACTTTTCCTGTCTGCAGACCCAGCGTGGAGGTCCCAAGGATTTGAATGCAACCAAAACTCCTTCTCCTGCTGTGACAGAGGGATCTCAGAATTCTTCCCCTACACTTCAGGGGCTCTCTCTGTAAGAGGTGTCCTACTCTAATGAGGATTTTGGGTTGGCTTTTTAAACAAGATGTTTGCTTCAACATAATTCAGCCAGCAGCGTTGACCAGGGCTCCAAGATGTAAAGAGTTCAAAACAAACTGAAAATCCAAATTTTCCTGAATCACAACTTCAGCTTTCCTCACTAAACCACTTAAAAATTTTCAGATATCAATTCCAACACCAAGAAATAAAGAGAAGGTAAAGCAGAGAAAAAAAGATATACAATAGAGGGAAAAGTGGGGAAACCAGAGACAACCAATCACAGCCCTGTAATTTCATCCCACAAAATTCCAGTCTGCATGCCCCACCAATCAATTACTGTACAGCTTTACCCTTCAGCAGAACCAGAAGTACAGAAAAACCCATTTTTAAAGGTTGGTGAGAGCATTTTTCATTAACAGTAACCTGCTTCAATAGGGGCAAGCACTGTAAGGCAGGAATTGCATTTGCCTCACTCCTCCAGCACAGGTATTCAAACTTGTTTGGGGCTGCCAGTGAAAGAGGTCTGATGATCTTAATCTGCTCCCCAGAGGGAGCAAAGCCCAGGAACAAACTCACTTGATTACCAGGCTCTGTGCAAGATACTGGAACTGGTATTACAAAGCACATTTTCCTATACAGGAAACTGATTCCTCTGGCATATTTAGGAGTATGTAAAACAATTAGGATTCTTGGCCACAGGGCTGGCAGATCAAAAAGGGTGAATTTTAAAGCTCCCAGCACTTGGAACATCACCCAAGGGGTTTTACAAGCTGTTTCTCCCAACACCCCACTGTTATTTTGGCAAATTGTGTTTACTTCAAGGCAGGAATACTGAGCTATGTTGAACAACCCCAGTGCTGGATGCCAAATCCATCACTAAACCATGTCCCCAGGTGCCACATCTACACAGCCTTCAGAGACCTCCAAGGATGGTGACTCAACCACATCCCTGGGCAGTCCATTCCAGATCTTGACAACTCTTATGGTGAAGGAATTTTACCTAAATCCTGACCTGAATCTTCCTTGGTACAAAATGAGGCTATTTCCTCTCATCCCATCACTTGATACCTAGTTCAGAATGATGCCCTCCAATCTCCCCCAACCTCCTTCCAGGCAGGTGTAGGCAGCAATAAGTTCCTTCCTCAATCTCCTTTTCTCCAGGATAAACACCCCCAGCTCTAATAGACACATCTGCAGTTCCTGTTACTCATGGAAGAAGTTCTGAAAGATTGAAATGCTATGGAGGAGCTCTCCAAAGGGAGCAGCAAAAGCATCTCTGGCAAAACAGCAGCCACGAGGCTTCACTGAGCCTGGGGAGGACAGAGCCCACAGGATGCCACTGGTGCCAAGAGAAGATGGAATTATTATCAGTATTTACATAATCAGCTATGCTAAGAGAAGATACAGCAAAAGCACTACTAATTGTATTATTCTAAACCTAAGTGTTCTTAACCCAACATAGAGATCTCCAGGGGAATTTTCCTGTTTTGCCTTTTTTTTTTTTTTTTTTTAATCAGCTAAATTATAGCCCTCCAAAAAACCCTGGGCAAATGACAGCTTATTTTTCAAGAAGACTACTGTACAACTGGATGGTGAAATAGCAAGATCATTTCCATGGAATTTATTCCCATTTCCCATCCTAATTACCGATGGATTAGTTAGTGTCACTGGAATTATAATAATTTGCCTAAGTAGCAGGTTTTTAAATAATGATGGGAATTGCATTCAGAAGCTGCTCTTGCACACATTATTTATACATAGTGTGTGTCTGTTTACCTCCACACATGAGTGGCTATTTTGTCCCTGGAGATCCTCGATAACATGGTAACAAGGATCCTACAAGCACATCCACACGTTCATCTCTTCTCACTTGCAAACATTTCCCTTTACAGGGCTATCAGCAGTGCCAGCTGGTGCCCTGCTGCATTTCACACTCCCTCTGCCCTGCATGGCCCATTCCAGCTCATTCCAGCAGTCTCAGTTCCCTCTCCACCTTCAGAAAAACAGGAAAAAAACCTCCTTCCAGCCTCAGAGCGGGTGGGCTGCTTGGCTGAAGCCCAACTCTGATGCCCAAGCAATTTCTCATGATCCCCTGCAAGCCAGTGCTCCTCGCCAGGTGTCACTGATGCCTTGGGAAGGCTGACCCAGAACAGAGACTAGACAGAGCTAAAGAATAAAGTAAGGATTTATCAGGAGACCTCAACAGAACCACCTTGGGCAGCACCAGAGCCCAGCCAGGGCTACACCCAAGATGAACCCAAAAATGGTCACAAAATGGAAAACTGATCACAGGTCTCACACTTTTAGAAGTTCTGGTCCATTAGTATCATCTTATATATCAAGAGTCCTATATCATTATAGTGCAAGGATTCCATATCACCAGAGTTTCATACCTCCTCAGTGTTTCTCACAGGCAGTTCCTCTAAGCACTGACTCTTCCTGATCCTTGCAGTAGCCCTCTGACTCCAGATCACACCAATCCACTCTTTTATACCACTGTTCTTATTGGCTACAGGTGTGGCTCGTTAAGATCAGGCCTGCTCCTAATCTTTAGTAATTGGTTCAGCTGTAACTTGTTGGGGGATAAGATTCCATTCTACACCACCTTCATCTACCCATACTGTATCCCCCTACACATTAGAATATTGGAGTTAATTTTCCAATTATAGCTCTAGCCCATGAAGTCCAAGCCTTCTTGTTTTTCTCTCTTCATCCCATGTTGTTTATGCTTTTGGGGCTGAAATTTGGATGATTTGTCCTTGGTCCCCAGCTAGAGCAGGAATTCTTTTGTTTCCCTACTGTGTGCCAAGAGCTTGTCATTCTCTAATATGAAGCTCAGACTCACACACTAAAGCAGCACAGAATCTGAAAAATATAAAAGCTCAAACCTGAGGCATCAGCACCATTTCAGCCATTTGGGGATATTTCCCTCCTTCCCTCTTTGGCAGTTTCAGTCTCAGCATGGCTTCCAAAAGGCTATGAGCTTTTTTCTTTTTTAGTAATTCATTTGCACAAACAGAAACACTTTGTACTACGCACAAGGAAGCCTTCTGGAATAGGCCAGGCATCACCAACTTGTCATGGCTACGCTGTTTTTAGCTCCCTGATTGCTTTTCCCCCTTCAAAAAATAAACAGAAATTATCTGGAGGAGAAAAGGAGATTTGTTTTCAAACTAAACCAATTTCTCCAAATCTCTGCCATCTGCAATCTCCCACTGCACCAGGGTAGGAGAGCAATGCTCAGGCTGTGCCCAGCAGGCTCCAGAATCTGGGTGGGTACAGATCCAGGTGAGACTTTGGGCTCTCTGCCCATCCCCTCATCTCCACAAGCCCTGGACCAGACTGTGAGACCAAAATCCTGCAAGAAAACCTCCCAGCAACACCCCCTCTATTTGACCAAATACTTGGCCTTTTGAAGCTTTTCCCACATTCAGAAGTGTTCACCTTCACAATCACTTTGGCCAGTGTAAAAATCTCATTTTTAACTCTCATAGGAGCCTAGAATAACAACTGAACCTAAAATTAAGCCATTTTCCTTCCTCACAGAGTAACCAAGAGCTCAAGTGTAACAGTCCTGCTCAGCCCAGAGTGGTTCATTGAGTTTAGAACCATGTTGTGCCCTGGTTGGGGCTGTCCATGGACATCCACCACCCTGGAACTGGAAGAGGTTGGATGTTAAACCCTTGAGTCTGCTTGAGAGAGGAGATCAAGGAGAGATTAACAGAAAAGCCACAAAGGGAAATCAGCCACTAAACTCCTGCCAAAAGCCACAGGGAACTGGGTGATTAATGCTTTGAAAATCCTCCTTACCAATCAGGGGCTATTCTAAGGACCAAGATAGGTTCAAAACACCCACAATTAGAGGGAAATTTATATTCAGTTATTGGGGAAGCAGGTTTGAACTTGCTGAAAGCTCAGAAAATTATCTATTTTTACTGTTCTTTTTCTTGGAAAATGGGCCCATTTTGAACAGCAGCAACTCATTGTTCCAGGATGGAGCAATATGAAAGAACATCACTGCTCCCATTTCACAGGGACCACAACAAGGAGGCAGCAAGGGCTCTGAGGGCACCTTTCCTGCAGTGGGAGAGAGGATTACACCCTGGGAACACAGAGCCCCTGTTCCAGCCACAGCTAATAAATAATACTCTTACACATGGAGGCAGCAGGTACAGAATCCTGGCAGGAGTCCTGCTGTGGTAATGCCCAAGTGTGACAGGAAACCTGAACAGTCATTTAACCTGGGATGTGGAAGCAACAGGTCCCCACATCAGTGCAATATTCCAACAAGTTTGGTAAAAAACACCAGAGCCTGCTTGAAAATAATTTTGCCTGTCTCTGTAAAAAAAAAACCCTCCAAAAAAAGACCTTTTGAAGTTTGTGCATGTGATGCGAGTTGATTTTTCTCAAAGGGGTGTGCCCAGGTGTCCCAGAGTGTGCCCAGGTGTGTAAAGGTGTGCCAGGGTGTGCCTGAGTGTGCCAGTGCAATTCTGTTTTACTGCTGTGACACTGGGGATGTTTCTCAGCCTCCCTGTTACAGCCACATATTTCTTGGCGCAATCTTTGCTAATAAGGAACATGGGGTATCATCATTTCTTTGGAGAATATTTTATGGAGTTTTTCTGTTGTTTGAAACAGGAGTACCCTACTCCCCGTGAAGCAACTGGTACTGCAATCATAAACTACATTAGGGAGAGAAAAGGAAGTTTTGCAGAGACTTCTGCCTTATACAAACTGGCGAACAAGCATGACAGCAGGCACTGCTACAGGAGGCACTCTGATTTCTCTGCCTCATGTTCTCTGGTGTCTCCAGAGTGGCCCCTGACTACCTCACATCAGGCAAATTACTCAGTTTTCCCCAAATCCCAGGTAAGGGTGAGGGAGTGCCCCTGGCAAGATGGAAAATCAGAAGCACAGACAAGCCAGGAATTTATTTCCAGAAAATATGTTCCAGAAACACATATTTAACCTCAGATTGGTTTTTCCACTATGCTATTTTTTTTTTCTCTTGGCACACTGCAACTTCCTGGTGGTTCACAAATATTTTTGTGTGTGTTCTCCATGATAATTCAACACTCAAGGTCTGCTTGGAGCACATTCTTCTCCTGAGGCACAATTGCAGCTTGGGCTGCTACAACATCAAGAATACAATGGACTTCAGTACAGTGCTCCTCACCTGTGAGCTACTCCCTGAGCCTAAAAGCTCACCTAATAATTATTAAAGTTATTAAAAGAAGAAAGTACATAGTGAAATGCACTTTGATGATACCCCAGAGCAGATCAGGAGGGGAAAGGTTTGGGCATTCTGGCAGCCCACGAGCACGGTTCAGGTGAGGGCAGAACTGCCCTCCCTGTGCTCCTGCTGCCAAATGCACATGGTCCTGCACTGCTGCTTACACTTCTCCTTCTCCAGTTCCATGAGAGCTATTTGAACCCTTGATCACTTCTCACTGTGGTGTTGCAGAGAGAAACTGGAGGAAGACGAGTCAGGGGTCAGTGGGATTGTGCCTGAGTGATGTGCTGGGGAACAGGGAAGGGAGCACCCAGCCCTGCCACTGTAACCCCCCTTCCTCCCCACTCCTTCCAACCAGCTGCACCAGTTCAGAATCAGCTTCAGCAAGTCAGCATGGTAGAATATAAAGCAGAGCAGTATCAGCCTCAGCAAAAGGTCTACAGCACACAGCAAAGCACCAAGGGCACACAGTCCTACCAGCACACCTCACTGCTTCACTGGTCTGTGATTTCCAGATCCAGAGCCCCAACCAGCCCCAAGGGCTTCCAGCTCTCTTCCTTTCTCCCTGAAGGGCTCCCAGAACAGCACAGAATGCAAGATCCAGCCAGTGCTGTTTTACATTCAATTTGTAAACTGACTACTCAAGGCAGGGGAGAATCAGCTTTCTTTAGCAACCAAAGGTGAAGTGATGCTCCATTTCCAGGTGTGCAGCCTCCTTCTCTTAAGGCTGCCCATGCCACACAAGCCTGCTCCTTGCCATGAAGGAGATGACACATTCCCATGCCACAACCTGCACTGCCTCAACACAGCACCACATTTCCTGCAGGAGAGAGGGGAGCAAAATAAGGACCTCATGATGGAAAGTTCATGTTCTCAGTCTTCCCTCCCAGTTCTGAGCTTAGACTTTGTGCCTGACACAGTCTGGCTTTATATGCAGGTCACTCAGTCATTCTTCTCACATGTACATCAGGTGCTGCTGGAAAATGTGGCCATTATCCATCAAGTCCTTACTTCAGTCAGCTTCCAGAGGAAGAGTAATAGATGCACTTGTGTTGTCACATCATTGTCCAAAATGTCAGGGTAAAAAGCCCTGAGCATTAACAACTCCCTAAGGAAATCAGTTCTTTAAAAAAAAGTAGAATAGAGAGAAAAAAAGAAGGAGAGGGACAGAAGAAAAGTGCAGAGCTTCCCTTTTCATCAGTGATTAACTTGCACAGGAAGTGTGGTGACCTGCTGCATGCCAGCCATGCACCAACACTGTCATCTGACTTCCACGAGGTTTACATTTTGTCTGGATAAAGCAACATGTGAACATGTTGGTTTTAATTCCCAGGATCCAGGAATGGTCTTCTCTTTGGACATCATACATTAAAGGAGATGTATCAGTTTGAAGGGTGAGAGTTATCTCATCCCAGGGCACCTGCATTGAGATTCAAGCAGTGTGGAGAGGTGATAGCATCAGGCAGTGCAAATCTTCACAGACAGTAAAGGGAAAGGGGGGAAAAACAGAAGGGAGAAAGATGAAATCAAAGATGACAAGAAGCAGTAGTCAAGGTTAGGAGGAAGAGGAGGTCAGGCACCCAAACTAATCAAGGTGACACGGTGCTATTTGCCTGGTGTGGTCAGTCTCTGTGATCTGCTTTTAAAGGATTTGCTGAAGTTAAGCGAGAACTATGCAAAGCTCCAAAGCTTTTAAAGGCAGGTAAAACACAGGCATGAAGAAGGATATTTCTTTACTGAAATGTAAGGAAGAAAAGGGAAGTGAAATGAGAGGCAGAGCATACCCTGTCCTGAACAGTCTGAAACTGAATTTTTTGACCTGTACTCACCAATTCCTAAAAAACCCCTGACCTGGGACTACAAACCCTGCAGAGGAGTTGCTGCCATTTCTGGAAAGCTTATGAAACTTATGGCACATATTTTTGCATTTGCAGCTGCAAGTACACAATATCAAAACCTCAAATGACAAAGATAAGGTGCAGTAAATCCAAGAGTGCTTTGCCCTGTTCTCCCTAAGCACTCTTTTTACACAACCCCTCATCACAGTACAGTCAATACAGCCAAGAAAGATGCTCATAAAAAATAGGAAATTAAGCCAAAGTTAGACAAGACCAAAGGAATCTGTCTCAGAGATAACAGCACCAGTTGTCACCTGCACCAGATACATCCCTTCCCTCTCCAGACTCCAACAGGAGAGGCATGGCCACACTCTCAGCATTACATCCCACCTCCAGCTCCTTAATTTGGCTTGTGGATTACTAATAAGTAATTGATACACAGGAAATGAATGTGAAGCCACCACTGTGTGTGCTCCTGCATACAAATGGGGCAGCTGAATGTGCAGCAGCAGCAAACGCTGCAGCCCTGCCATTCCTATGGCATTTCCAGTAGGAACGTGCTTAAAATACCTCAGCATAAAGTGTTTCACTTTGTACAAATGATGCTGGCATGATTGCTCAATGCCTTTTCAGTGAGGAAACTGCAGAGGGCTGAGGGGGTCAGATAAAACCCAAAGATAACAGGTTATGCAGACACTGCTCTGGATGAATATCAGGACAAGAGAGAGACTTTAAAGGGGCAACACAATAAGAAATCAAGATAAAGATTTATTTTGCAGCACACAAAGCCAAGTACACAGCTCTCCACGCATTCAGTCTTCAGGAACAATCTTCCCATTTTTTTCCCTGGGAGCCAAAGAAAATCCCCAAAATAATCTCAGTGCACAGCCTAAATTTGTACTTAATGCCAACTTTGTATCAAATTCCTTCACGGCGTAAGATGCAACGCTGTAAATAGGCTCATTTTCCTTATTTCATCAAATTGCCTTAACTTTCCCTCTGCAGCATCCTCCAGGGCTGGCAACACAGAGACGTGCAGGAAATGTAAATCACTCCCCTTTTGATATGATAACCGTGGCAGTGAATTGCATCCCAGAAATCAGCTCAGCATTATGGCTGAGAACTCGCTAAAAGCACTTGGCTGTGGCGTGGTGCCAGCAGGGGAAGCTTCAGCTGGCAGGTCAGTGTGACACGGGCTCAGGGCTTGGGAAAGAGGAGCAATATGCAGCATCCAATATGCAGCACCCAACTGCCTGGAGATGCACAAACCCCAGAGCCAGCAGCCTCAGGGTCCATCTAGAATTAAAAGATGCAGACAGGTGCTTAAAACAAGTGTGTATTTATGTATGCAAATACACGGGGGAGCTCAATTAAATATGAATAAGCACCTAGGAAAGCAACAGCCAGAGGCTGTAAGATAAAATCTACCTGCCAGACAAATACAGATGTGTGTGTGTATATATATATAAACAACCACACACCAAAAAAAATTCATTTCCTGCACTGACCTATTTGTGGTTACAGAATATTATGACAATAATTATAATCATGTATCTTTCATTTAAATAATGTTTTCGGTTTCAAAGATTCAGAGGATGTTGGAATGCAAATAAAGATAATCAGGACGTAAAAATAATTGTTTTCCTATTTTTCATGTGCAAATGCCACTGATAACAGCTCCCAGCATTAACCCTGGGCCAGAACCCCACAGAATTCAGTAGTGCACAAACACCGAAAGAAAAAGCTGTGTGAACCCTAAGGAATTTGCAGATCTAACAGCAAAGAGGCAGCAGATGGATATAGACAGAAATAATCAAGAGGTAGTAGTTAACAAGGCAGGAGTTAGTCTCAGCAAACCAAATCCCTGATTGCTGTGAGCCTTGTACAGGCACCACAACAAAGAGGAGTTTTGATCACTGATGCCCCACAACACACCAAGCTCAGCACATCCTTCATCTGCACCGCTGTGCTCCATCTGTCGCCTCCACTCTGCCTGGCAATCCCTGCCTCCTCCTCCCACTGCACTCTGATTTTTGATAAAAAAGCTCCCCAGGCCAAGGACTGTCATGTACAACCTCACTCCCCAGCACTGAGCATAGCAGGGCTCGAACGAGGGCCATAGAGACAGATAAAACCATTTAGGGACAAAATTAATGATAACTTTTACTAGTAACTAGTCCAACAGAGTATGAGCAGGCATGCACACAAGCCTACAGGCAAAACTCATGCACACAAGCTCCATGTGAAACAATGGAGACATCTGAGCACCTTCTGATGGCTCTCACTGAGTCCACACTCCTCTTGCTCTCAGTGTGAACCGTGCTGGGGAGAGGAAGAGCAGCTGGCACACTGTGATTGATTGTGTGAAACTGAGACACACCAGAAATGCAGGTACTACACCCCATCTCAGCTGGAATCTCCAGAGGCACCACACTACATACCACAGTAATCAGAACTAGCCCAATGGACCAATGGCTGGGTAGTTATGACAAACAAGTGCCACAAAAATACTTAAAATATTCTCAAGCAGTTCTTTGTAACAGAGATAATGCCTGCAGGACACAGCACTCATGCCAGGAGGTTTTATTTCAGCACGTTTGACTCACTGACCTGCTTATTACAATACTTTTCAGACTAACTTTAAGGCAATGAAATATTTCATTTGTGTAACCAAACCTGTCTTTGATGACACAAGACCATTCCACATGGCTTCCAAGTTCTTAAATTAAATGCTTAAAAGTCATGAGGTGGGAAAACAAAAGCTCTACAGCACCAATCCATCCCTTCCTCATGCCCAACCAGACCTGCATTGCAGGAACGTGCTGCTCTTCCAGCCTCCACTTCCACAATCTACTCCAAGGGTTAAACAGCAGATATATATTTTTACTATGTTGTGTCTGTTTGTTTGTTTCATGCACATTCTTTTTTCCCCCTTGGGCATCTCCCAGAAATCAAAAGCACCAAACAAGAAATACTGTTTATAGTCTGAATTCACAGAGTCTTCACTCTGCACAGTTAGGTGTGCTCCACAGCCAGGAATTACTTTATGTTTTCAGCAAGACACAGTGGAATGCAGGGTAGGAAGGCAGCCCCTACATAAAGACATGTTCAACAGGGCATCAGCTTCCACTTCCATGCTTTAATGTCCAACATGACCCGTTTTCCTCTGCAATTCAAACCTCAAAAGTGGAAAAGAAATGGCATGTAAATGGACCTTGCTTGCACTTTAAATCACTCTTAGCAAATCTTAATCTCTTTAAGTCTGGCCATTTAAAATCAGGCCTCTTTAACTTGCAGAGGTAGGTCAGGTTTTATTGATCACCCCTAATGCACTCTTAAAAAAATGAGAGCAGTGAGATACACAGCTCAGTTGATGAAGGCTCACTGGAAAAATATCTGATAATATTTACAGCCTTCACGCTATGCTGTTGTAAATGTGATTTCCATATTCCCCAGAATGCAGATTACAGGCTTGCCAGTTCACACTGCAAAGGGAAAGGCTTTGCCACAGAGGAGGTGGACTCCTCTTTGCATTGACTGAAAGCACAACTATAAACTCCTAGAATACAGACACAGCAGCCCAAGCCCATTTAGTTCTCAGTTATCATTCCTCAGTCTTTCTCCAGTGCAGTATTTTGTGCCTGGATCTCCTACTCAGAGTCCATGCTATGTTCAGAGTTTTGAACAAACAAAACAAACAAAAGAGTTTTGTTACAAAAAAACTGGTGACATTTTTCCAGCTGCCATAGAAATAAGGTGGGTTATTGTTACTTATATTATGGCATCACCTAGAGGTGCTCATAATTAATCAGAGTTCCTTCTTCTACACCTCTCAGAGAAGGACCAGAGCAGAAGCAAGTTTTAATAAAGAAGTGCAGCATTTTCCACCCACATGGACAAGCTCAGATCAGACACACTGCAAGGTCTAGATAGTTCTACTTGATAGAGTTTTTTGCTTCCCTACTCTGGCTATTTGTGAAGGATTTCACTCACGAACCACCATTCAGAGAAATGAAAAGTATTTCTCCATGCAAAACTAAACATTGTTTTCACTTTTTTATTTTTCTTGCTATGCTAAAATAAAGCCACAATGGGTTTCTAATTGAAACCTGATACACCATCCTATTGCAACTATTAAATAGCCATTTTTGTGGCGTGAGAGAGATTCTAAATGTATTTACAGACACAAGTAAAACCACTGCAGTTAATATACAAGGACAGAGGATTTCCCGGGTTACTTCTACTGCAGACTTGTGCAACTCAGACAAGTTCCTTAATCAACCTTTCCTCCTCCACCTAATGAACACATGAGCTGAGGAAATGGATCACTGCCTAGGACATGCTCTGGAGCTACACTGTCAAACAGAAGACCTAAATAGGATAAATCCCCATCAACGACTTGAGGCAATTATCAAATGTTTATTAGCCTCCAAAGTGAAGGCTAATAAACCTGCTTATTTTAGCAGATAAAGTCAAATTACCTTGACTGAAGTTGGTAAGTGTTCCAAGATTAACAGCTCTGGCCTCATATGCTTTTGGTTATTGGTGATGAAGTGTCAGCTCAAAAAAAACTGAAAGATACTTCCTAGTTATTTAGGCAATGTGAAAACTGGGCAGTTATTTTGCAGGAAACATGGCCTGCCTGACAGGTTTTAAATGAAGAAAAGTGATATTATTACAATTATCATTAGAAGAAGATGTCCCTCATCAAAATGTGTCTGGATTTTAATTGACAAGGTCCAGGTTAATTCTGTGAAAATGCCAATGAAAGCAAAGCCTGTGGCTCAAACTAATTGTCAGCACTGAGCAACCTCCACCTCTAACCCACCACAAATTTATCACTCTCTGCAGACTGTACTCATGACACGAAATGTTTGAATTAATCATTAACAACTAGAAGTTCCTCCCAGACAGAAAGCAAGCAGAGTGCAGGGCTGCCCAGCCCCTGTGCTCCTGAGCCAAGGACAGGTGCCAACAAACCTTCCTAAGCAGAAAGACTTTTTTATTTTTGTTGTTTTGCCCCCTTTTAAGAGCATTCCAAGGGGAAACTTGCAGGGATTCTCTGTGTTTTGGTGTCACCCCTGGGGGCAGCACAACAGGGCCCAGAAGGACTCACAACCTCCCTATTTCAGTCATAAACTCAAGGACACTTTGGGAGGTGTTACCCCACAGTGCCAGTCAAGCACCACCTCTCCCACCCAATCTAACACATAAAATGCAAAAGACTTTGTAGAAAACTTCTGGATTTATCTTTATTATATTTATATTTCCTCTTTCTCTTTATTATCTTTATATTTCCAGCATGCTGGTGCAGACCCATCAGAATATGACTGGGCAGAAGGAGAGAAGCTGACAACCTCCAACACCTGACAGAGGCATGAGGACTTCCTGGCAAATGGCACAGTCTTAACCCTCATGGTGCTTTTTCATTCAGAATGCTTTGATTTTTCAGCTTCTCCATCCACGTGGGTGATGGCATCACAGCACAGCTTGAGTGCACATCAATTTGATGGCTGCTCAAGCCCAAGTCTTTATACAACATCTAACATAAAACTGAAGTGTTACTTCTCACACTGCATTGAGACTGGAAAGCAGAGCAGCACTGGGAAGAAAGGAAGAGGGGAATCTCCACAAAGGTAAGAGGGGAATCTCCACAAAGGTCAGGGACCACTTCCTGAGGTGGACAAAAAGGCATCTGGCCACTCATGTCAAGGGCACTGCGAGATATAAATGGAACTACCTTACGCCAGCTAACAGAGAGAGAGAAAAAAATAAAAAAGGTTAAAAAATTCTCCCTGTTTTTTCCTGGATAGTCAGGAGTAAAAAACAGATGGTGTTTGGTGTTGTGAAGGAGTAAGACACAACTTTTTTAGAGGAGGCCAGTGCTGTGGGGTCTCTGCTGGCCCCTTCCCAGTAACTGAAGGCAAAGACTGTCAGCCATAAAGAGAAATGCTGCTCACTTTTTACCCCTTTTTTACCAGAGGTGAAAGACTCCTTCCATTCACCTACAGCAATACTGCATTTTTGGTTTTGCTGTTATCTACATATTCACCACAAAACTGGGAGCTGGAAAGTTCCCATTAAACGATGCCAACGAGAACTCTCCATTCACAGCTAACGCTTGGCTGCACACATTCCCTCTGATTTCCAAACATTTTCAGAATGTTTTAGCTTCCCTTCATTAGACATTCACAATTATTTGCAGCACATCTAAACCTGTGCAATGGGTTTGTGCTTCCAAATACAGTCCCCTGGCTGCAAAAACTCAGCATGACAGCACCAGAAAGAAAGTAGAATTTATGTCAATCAGGAGGCAGCGTTCAGGAAGAGGATGAGGCTCACACCATCATGATTTGAGTCAGTGACTTCCATCAGACAGGAATTTGGCCCTTTACAAAATCCTTGGTATTTCTTAGAGATCACCCCTCAGTTAACCATTAAATCAGTCAGCAACTGTGGCAATGAATTTTGTAATAAAAATGTACAAAGTGGAGACTTCTGGTACTGAAAACCTCAGCAGCCAAAAGGGTTTTTCTGGTCTGAAGAAACACAGAGAGAAGTATCTCCATAACACCTCACACCTGTTACTGTGGTGGCTTTCTAACGTTGTTTCCACCATATCCTTCAATACCCTTTGAAATAAACAAAGGCTTCATCCAGGAAAGTTACACCAAGTACTCATTTCTTTAGCTCAGCCCCAAATAGCCACTTAAAATTTGTCAGGGCTTTCCAAAGCCCTCCCTCTTTCAGACTCTTTCACACATCCTAAAGGGCTCCCTGAGGAAGGGCATCTCTGGCACTCAGACTGGGCTGTGCTGGCTCTGCAGTGCTCAGCCCAAGGTGGTGGGAGCCAGGCTTCAATCATGAGACCAGAACAGCTCCTGATCTGCCCACGGTGCTGGGGCTTCCAGCAAATGCCTGTGATCATTAAGACAGAGGCTGTCCAGGGACAGAGCTGCTCCTTTGGGTAATTGCATTCCCAGGGCTGCCTGGTGCCTGTCAAACTCCCCCCCTTCCATGGACACTTTTTGAGGATCATTATGAGTAAATATGTCATCCTGAAGGATGAAAATATAAAAAGCTGCAGCTCCTCTAAACCTGAATGTTAACAGGACACCTCTACACTGGAACACAAAAATGTTGCTCCTTGACTGCACA
Organism: Melospiza melodia melodia; assembly: GCF_035770615.1. Lineage (NCBI taxonomy): Eukaryota > Metazoa > Chordata > Aves > Passeriformes > Passerellidae > Melospiza > Melospiza melodia. The sequence continues at coordinate 15,998,631 of NC_086207.1, read as the reverse complement.
GGGGACATGGGTGACTTCCCCACCACACACGCAAATCTTTATCAACTTGGATGCACAATTAAGCTAAACATTCCTCCAACAAAAGGTAAAAAATTACTCCTTGGGTGGTGTCACAGCTGAAAGCAGGGCAGTACAGGCTCCAGAGCATCCTGAGTGATCAGTCCCATATGAGACATTCTCCACTAAGCTTTGTTCTGGCAGCATTCCCATGATGTGAGGAAGGAAATGCACAGCTGGATGTAAAGCTTGCAATGCACAACTGCCTTAACTACATGGCAGGAGGATGGCAGTTCATAATTAATTTTCCACATCAACTGTTGGCTGCCCTCCTCTTCCTCTCTGCTAGGCTGCAAACTGTCAGTGGATACTTATCCAGAAAGCAGGCCTGCCACAGAGCAAAAAGCACGATTAGCTAGTATTTTACAGAGCATGCTAGCCAAAAATCAGAAGTAAATGAGCCTGGGCAGAGTGAGAGCAGCACCAGTGCAAAGGCAGCCCTGCCAGAAGCTGCTTGTCCTCTGAGGGATGCAAAACCAAAGGGAATAGAAAAGCAGGATGAAGAGAGCAAAACAGATAGAAGAAGGCTGTAAGGAGACAGAGAAAATCTGTTCTCAGATCAAGGTTTTGAGCCAGCTAATTTCAAACCACCTGCAGCCCAAAGAAACACAGGCCCTTTTCCACCCTGGCTGGACTCTGCCTAAAACACAGCCCATGGGTGCCAAGCAGCAGCTCTGCAGAGGACAGGGGGCTCCAAACTGCTTTGACTCCTGAGAGAAAGAACATACGCTGTACTCAGACCAGCATTTCCCTCTCCTCAGTCCCCAGGTCTCTGCACAACTGGAGTGCAGAGTTACTACAAGGAGGTTGCTGCTCCTTGCAGGGGAAATGTCTCCGGAAGAAAACAAACCCCAACTTCATCACACTTTCTGAGACACCTCTACAAACATCAGAGGGCAGAAGGCAGAGCCACAAGCTGCCAGCCCAGGAGCACGGCCATTTGAATGACTGCAGACAGACCCACTGACTTCTCAGCACTTCAGGAGAACAGGTAAAGGACTATTATATTTCTGTTCTGTGATTGGTATCTTAAGAATCTCATGTTAGTATTGGAGTTTCTTATTTTCTTTCAGAAATTCAACTCGGTTCTGCCGCTGCTATCACCTCTTTAATTCATTTTACAACAAGATATTTGTTATCAGAAATTGTGCTTTGATATGTGTCAGGTTGATGGATTCAATAAAAGCCCTGTGAGGAGAAGCTGAGTGAATGGGGCTGCAGAAGTGGCGTCATCAAGGGAATTGATACCTTAACAGCCAGTCTGCTGATCTTGCAACAAAAACATGCAAATATAATAGCTGTTTTATATCCTCACCCTGACAAAACGGTCCAGAAACAGTAGAAAACATTTGCATAAATGTTACTTATGCAAAAAAGCTCATCCTGCTCACTGATAAAAAAACATATCCAAAAACATAAAACACGATCCCGCATGCTGTCCTCTTGTCCTGCTTGGTGTGCAAAATTCAATCCAGGGGATGAAGGCTTTAATCAAAATACAGCTTTTAACTTAATTTTGGGAATTCAAGCAGCAATCCCATGATGCCTCAACCAAAATTTCCCCACAATAATGTTGGAGGACAATTTTACTGACAAATGTTCAGACACAGCCACCTGTACCTCTCAGCAAAGACAATGAAAAGTTGCATTAGGGTCTTACCGTGAGAGCCAAACCCACAGGCATATGAAATCAGAGGTTTTTTTCCTGATTTAATAAATGAAATCATGTAATAAACAGGAAAAATTTGAAGAAAGAGTAAGTTTTTATCAGACCATATAATACAATGAATGAGAGAGGGAGAAGTCTCTGCTTCACCTTGTCAGAGCAGCACAGCTGCAACACCATCCCTGCATGGCCTGGAGCACAAAGAGATTTTTTTAACTGGAACTGATCTACAGAACATCTGGAAAAGGTAAAAAAAAATGTGATGTTGATATTCAACTTTTAGAAAAGAGAAATAATATTACTAGTCCAAACAAAGCAAAGGGAAAATTTCCATAGCAGTTAATCTGAAAAAGGTGAATTACATTGAGGATTTATGTTCATGTAATGAAGACAATTAATTGCTATGAGAGCCATAAAACACATTAAATGAACAGGTTTTTTTTTCCAATTCTACTTGCAAGATAAAATTTATTAACTATGTTTAATGGCTACTTAAAAATTTCTCTTACATATTTATTAAATGTGCCTTTTCAGCCGAACAGAGCATTTCAATAACCAGATCCTACTAATCTAAAAATTAGCAATTTCAGAAAAAAAACTACTGCTCTGCACATTATCTGCAGATCCATTTAAACTAATTCCTCATGCAATAAGATTTCCACCAGCACAATTTCATAAGTGTTGCTAAAAGGGAATCTGCTCGTCTCACGTGAGCAAACACCCTGCTGCAAAGATGAACTCAGCTCACATTATCTGAACAGATGTTTCAGTTTTCAGTAGAGATAGGGAGGGAAACCTTGAGTCCTGATGTCATTAAGTGTTACTGTAATCACTTAATTAAAACCCTCTCTACTTGGGAGAGCAGGACATGTGGAAGAAACTGGATTAGGTGGGAGCAGTGACCTCAGAAAGATCCATAACTGAATCTGGTGCTCAACCAGGGCTGTGTGCCTCCAGCTGCCTGAAAATCAGGGACAGATGTTTGCCACTTAAAAGTGACCTAGAAGTGACTCTGTTTCTTGTTCACCATTTACAAAATGGGCATAAGTAGCACTTCTGTCTTACAAGGGTGTTGTGGGAACAGATAAAGTTGATGGCAGTCAAGTACTCTGGTAATCACGAGTCCCCAAGATGAAGAGAATCAATAAGGAAAGGTCTCATCTACTCAAGTGAGCAACAGTTTGGCCAATTCTTTATAGTTTAGCACAACCTTCTCAAAGTGCAGTGTTCTTCTTAAAGATGAAGTTTCCGTAAGGGTGAGATTTAAATAAGAGCCAAGTTTTAGATCTGATGGTCACAAAATAAAATGCAAACATATAATCCAAGTCCAATCTAGAGTTTAATGCCTTAATAATAATTTCACACAAATCGTTTATATAGACCTAGAGTGAGACTTGGATTGGCTCAGGAATGACAGGGGAGCTCATTTCCTGCCCCCTATCCAAGGCAGGAGCAGCACCACAGTCACACCAACAACCAACATCTCTGGAGCAGATCCTCACACACCCCAGGTACCCAGCAAAACTCACACACTCATTGCAAGGAAGATTTGCATATTTCAACTCAGACATCTCAAACCCAAACAAGGAATAAACAAAACTGCTGTGATTTCTATATTCTAACAGTGCCAAATTTTTCTCTGCGAGAGTCAAGAAGCTCTCTTGATTACAAAATACCTCTCCTACAACCTTCCCTTTTAAGTGTTATAATCACAAGAGCAGTAGCTTGGAAATAAACAGAAGTGAAGAGGATAATAAAGGCAGGAGCAATGTCTAACAAGCTCCTCTTCCAGAAACCAGAGCAGGCAGACAAGCAGAGCTGTGCTGTGCTGTAATGATGGGAACCTTGCCCTGGCAGCCGTGTTGTTTGTCTGAAATTCCTGTACAAATTAACAGCACATGCTGTGGTTGGAACAGACCTTTCTTGACCCTCAACATTTAAAAGTTAAGCACCCAATTTAAGCTGTTCCAACCAACTTTTCCCTGCAATTGCCAGACACTGGCAGAGCTCTGCTGGAGCATGAGTTAGAGCCCACAATTTCCAGAGCTGACATGACAAGTGCAACCAGATCAAAAGCCGGAGAAGTAATGTACACTCACCTGCATTGTGATTTATTTTTGAGGCTTTTAAGAAAGTCTTGACTTCTTTTCCCTGCTCCTCCACTGACACCAAGCACAGGTGTTATATTGCTGCTGTACTTTTCTCAACAAGATTATAGTGCTGGTTCAGTCATATGGAGGAAGTCAATACCCATGTGCTAAATGAAAAAGGATATAATATCATCTGATACCACTCTACTGAGATCTTGGAACCATTGCTTTAAATCTGTTTTTTTAAGGTTTTTTGACTCAGAAAACTTTGCCTTCACAGAAATAACTTGACCTAGGTAAAAGAAGCAATAGAGACTGTATTACCCTAAAATCTCATCTAGCACCATCTTCATTAACAACATATCTTGGCCTTCAGTTTCTTGTTAGAAAATGGTTGCATATTGCCTTGCTACAGTTCCAGCACAGCCAGGACAACATTTGTGTGAGTATGAGAACACTCACACAGACAAAAATTTTAAGTGCTGCACAATAAAGGGGGAATACAATTATACAGGAAATTGGTAGTGGCATTTCCATCCTTTGCACACAGTGAGAATATACAAAGCACAAAGAAAAGCACGGGGCTGAATTACAAATGTGCTACTTCATCTCCTTTTATTTTCCCCATCTCTGACCCTCAGAATTACAGTCATTAGTGAAACACAAGTGGGATTTTCAAAACACAGATTCCTATCACCAAGTATCCATCACCAGCAGCAACACACAACCATCAGCGAGCATTTCGTTCAATAAAGAACTTCACATCAGCAGACACCCCCTCAAGCCCAAGACAATAAAAACACTTCACTCCTGGTGAACGCTTTCTAAATTCAGGGAGAGCAAAGCTTATTTACAGACACAGTATGAGCATGCCATGAATGCAGCAATAAACTCAAAGGCTGCTAATGCTCTGCTTTCCCCACATGTAGATATTCAGAAAAGAGCAAAAACACAAGAGCAGGGGAAGAAATACATACCTTACCAAACCTGACTGTTGGACACGACTCCTTTCAGAGCAACATTGGGGTGAAGGTAAGTTCCTCAGGCGACCACCAACCACAATTCCTGTCCAAGCCCCCCAGAGGCTCCAGCTCTCCCTTGCCCGTGTCCCTGAGGAAGATGCAGTGTCCTCCAGTATTTCAGAGCCTCAGCTGCAGAGGATGCTGCTCAAAAAAAGAAAAGAGAAGAAGGTGTGGCATTAAATTCTAGGGTCAGTTGTTTGGCAGATTCAGAGCAGAACACAAGACAACATTGGATAGGAATGAAATGTCAAGGCAGGACAGAGAGTCTGTGACAATCCATCATGTGTGGCACCTTCAGAGGGCAATCATTGAATTCAAGAAATGTGGTGCAAAGCTATTCTTGCTTTACAGTACTTTTATAGTGTCCCTAGACCAGGAAATGAATGACAGCCTGGCTGCTTTTTATTCCAGTCCAATATTGTAACACAAAAGTAAGTAATGCACTGCTCCATAGGGAATATTTTAATTCATTATGGCATTTCTGAAGAATAACAGGACTTTCATATTAAAAGCAGAGACATCACCTCAGTCTTAATACTCTGCACAATAAAATGGCTCTTACTCAAGAAATTCAAAGCTCAGGAGCTCACAGCAGATGGGAAGTCATGACTGCCAGCCCAACATGCCACAGTTCCCAAAGTTCTGCCTCCAACGCAATTGTCAGAGACTGGGAAATGTCCTGGGGTTTTCTGGGAGCAGGGGGCTCAGCAACACCACGTTTTCTAGCCCAGTGTCACTGCTAGAGGTGCTCAGAGCTCCCAAGAGGTCAGACCCTGGCACTGAGCAGGGATGTGAGAGACAGCGATGGAGGCAGCACTCCCAGCAAGCAGAAACCTCAGAGCAGCACTGGGAAGTGCAAATGCTCATCCCTCAGCCCTGGCAGATGGGAAACACTCAAAGGACCATCCTTCCCCCAGCCAGATAATACAGCCTGTGAAGCAAAACTGGGCACAGCAGCACAAAACAGGTGAGGACTGAGCAAAGAGCAGCATCTGAGCTCCCCATGTCAGATATATCCATGGGTCACATCCTTAAACCACATCCAGAAATGCTCTTCTAAGATCAATTCAGAAGCCATTCTGACTTTGCCCAGGAATTTTATGAAAAGCAAAGGGAAAAACCACCAGAGATATACAAGAGGTTTCCCTCAGATGAGGAAACCCATGACAGCTCCAAGTACCACAAAATCCCATTACACTTTCACAAGAAACCCTGAACCCACAAACAGCTTACACCTATCTGGAAAACACATTAGGTTTTGGGCTTGCAAGAAGGAAGATTCCAGCAACCAGCACATGAAATGGTGCATACTGGAAGTTAGCATCATACTGGCATATATATATATACACACACACATACACACATGCACAAATGCATATCAAATAAATTTACTTTATTTAGCACTAATTACTTTACTGGACCTCATATGTTCCATACACCCCTAAAGGCTCCACAACACCTTGCAGGACATCCACAACAGGAGTCAGGGTGGCAGACAGCAGCCTTGTGATTACTGTTCACATTTGCAGAATTCCTGCCTCTCTTGAACTCAAACATGAAGGACAAAAGTGGACCTTCAGCTCCTGCCCTCTTCCAGGCCAACCATGAAAAATCAGACTGCCAACTGAAATGGCTGCTGAGTGACTTATGGGCACAGGAATGGCTGATGCTGCACTAGTTTGATCTGCAGGCAGCAGTAAGACCTAATTCTGCTGCTTTTAAGGGATTTTATCTCTGGAGACCACAGCTACAATTACTTTTTCATTTCTACTCGTAAATTGTAACATAGAATAGTCACTAAAGAGAATCAGTGCTACATTTCTGTGCATTAACCAGAGCATCAGCTGAGTGGAGGAAGTAACAGCAAGAGCACCAGATCATCACTGTAACCTGGGCTCAGGCTGGGAAAGGTGGGGTTCTGGATGTTCCTGTTTAGTGCAGTTTGCCAAAGAATATCTAGCAATGTGAAGGAGGAGAAATAACAGGAGGTGAAAACAACTTTATTCATGACAAAATGCAGTGAGTGTGCACAATTCCCATTTCTCATGATATAACTGAGATGAGGCAACTTAATGGAACTAAATTAATGGCCAGGTTTGCAGGGAGCAGCAAAGTGTAGATGTTCCATTCTGAAGGCAGCGTGCTCCCTCCACACTCTGCTGATGTGATCACACAGTACAGAGGCAGGGAGCCAGGCCAGGGACCATACTAGTCAGCAATAAAGCAAAAAAGCTACAGAAGATAAATGCATGGAAACCCTCATGAGCTATAATTTGTGTTGGCTCAGAACCATACGAGGGAAGAAAAAGAAGAAAAAATATAGTTAAAAAAAATAAAGAATGTATGCCATTTGTGTTGGCCAAAGCTGCACAGTTTTGCAGGAAAACCCCTTCACATTCATTCAGTAGGTCAGTCCTGACCTGATGGTCAGTGTCCAGCTGGTTTCCTTCTCAGAGCCTCAGAGATCTTACCACAGAGCTGCCAAGATGCTTCTTGCACCTCCTTGGCTTTGGGCAGCTCCTGCCAAGCCCAGAGCCTCGGGAGCTGCCACAGAGTGAGAACAGGGTGCCCAGAGCAGCTGTGGCTCCCCATGCCTGGAACTGTCCAAGGTCAGGCTGGACAGGGCTTGGAGCGACCTGGGATGGTGGAAGCTGTCCCTGCCCATGGCAGGAGGTGGGACTGGATGGGCTTTAAGACCCCTTCCAACCCAACTCCAACCCATCCTTTCCAACCCAAATCATCCATTTAAGCCTGCCCCTGCTGTAGGAGCCAGCACTGTTCCTACCTGAAACAAAACCAAGCCTGAACCTGCAAAAAATGCCCCATGTCCTAGAAACCCCAGAGTCTGGTTGTGTTGTTTCTAAGTTGCTGTGCTCCACCACTCATCTTTGATCAGAGGGAACACGCCGACAAACTGCAAATTACTTTCATTATCCCACCACTTCAGACTTTTACATTCAGTTAACATAGTTAAGTGGTATCAGATCCGTCTTCCACTCACAAAAGCCAGCATATGGATGTTCTCATTAATCAGGAAAGGCAGACAAGACATTTTTCCAGTAAAAAGAGAGTATTTCCCTTGGAGGAATCTCAGTCCTTTGCTGATGGAAAGCATACATTATACAAAATAACTACATACTTTAGACGTAACAAATAAGCTCAAATATTAAATTTGAAGACACCATTTCTATCTTGGGATGTTTCCAGGCCACAAATCAATGAAGTCTGGGAGACTTTCTGTCTCTCAGGAAGCCTTGCTGTACCTCTGCCCTGTTCTTAATTCTTGTCTTTAGGCATCAACTATTGATCCCTGTCGGGGTGAGGACAGGAGCTGGCTGGACCCTCCTCTGACCCAGCACACTCATCCTTAGATTTGTGTGTCATACAGCTTAAGGGCCTTGTGGCAACCTTGATGAGCATCTGCAACTTCAGCAAGGGCAAAAAAGAGGTATCTGGAAGCTAAATAACACATCTGTGAGCAAATATCACAGTGTAGTAGATATGCAAATTAGTATTAGTTTGTCTCATCAAATATTAATTACAATCTACCTAATTGCAATTGAACAAATTAGTTGGGCGGAGAAAAGATTAAATATTTTAAGTGGCTGGTGACTGAAAAATAATTGAAAACATAACTCCTTGCTTAAATATGAAATTTCTTTTGTGTTTATTGCTAGTGTGGCGATTAAGAAATCAGAATTCCATATGTGTGTGCATTCACGTAGATGTGTATGACACATATGGAACATGTTCATGCATATTCTTCTAACTTCCCTCCTTTCCTGAAACTAAACTTGAGTAAGTATTTTCAATTAATAAAGAAGAGCTCCAGTGGCAGAGCCAGAAGAAAGGCTGTGAAACAGGCAAGGGAAAACACATTTTTACTGCTAAGTATTTAGCAAGGTCACCTACCTCTGCAAGGCAGGAAAAGAGATCCCCCAGCAGACTCTGAGCGCAGCAGGGGATTACACCAATTCATTAGCAGGTATATCTGCTAATTACAGCCTCGGACAGAGTCCCCACACGGCCGAGCAGGGAACAACTGCTGCTCTCTGCTTTTTCCTCGGATCAAGCTCAGATTTCCCTGCTGAGCCGCAGGACAGCACCAGCACCACCCCACCACAGGCTCCAGCTCCGAGCATTTTACAAAGATCTCCGGTGTCCCCAAGGATGCTCCTGACTCCTCTCAGCTCCAGTCCCAGGGGAAGCTGTGGGAGCAACAGCTCACCGCGTCAGCTCCATCTCTGCTGAATACCTCACATTAATTTACTGCAAAGGTGACACGGGTGAAGAAGGGAATAAAATGAGACTTTGAATCTTTCCCTCCAGAAGGCTAGTGGTAAAAAATTGGTAGCAATGCAACTCTGGCAGATTTCCAACTATAACACTTAAGAGTGTTGCCCACAGCCGTGTCCCAGACACACTTTATCATTCACCATGGCTCAGTGCAAAACATAAATAAAACAGAAGTCATCAGCACTACTGGCACTCAGCTGTTTGGAGGCTTTTTTTTTTCCCCTTTCCTGCCAACAAAACAAATAGTGAAACAGGAGAGCTGCAATTCAAGTGGTAACACCCAGCATTAGAAATTTGGTGGGGGCTGGTGGTGTGATGGAAAATAAACTCTATTAAAGAATGCAGGCAATAATAAAATGAAGAATATGTTGACTGGGATTAATACAATAGAATGCTGTGATGCTGCTGAAGATCAGCATTGATTTTTGTAATCCAGGTACAAACTAATGGTATCCAGGAAAAAGGAAATAAGTGGTCAATCACCCTTGTTGAAGGAACTTTTCCCATCATAATAGCATCAATGTTACATCACCAGGTTCAAGAGTGTAACTAATATCTTGCTGTGTTAGAAAATGCTATACACTGAACAGGTCTTGCTGCTGTTGCACATAAGTAAATACTTTCTTAAGATGAACCCAAGAAATGCCATGGAAATACCCCTAATTTGAAATAATATAAACTCCTTCCTTCAGCAGGCATTTGGTTTTAACCAAAGCTGCTTCCCGAATTCAAAAGCATTAAGTTGCAGGTTACTGTCTAACACTCCAGCTGCCAAAGCTGCATTACACTATTAAGTGTTTTTATTATTCCTACTATTAGAGTCTGCTTAGACTATAAAATAAGATCTCCTGGGCCCCTTAGGTGTTTACATCTGCCCTTGTTCTGAAGCTCTTTCAGGAGATTATTGTTTCTTCTGCCAGTTCAATTGAAAGCAATGATGAAGTTACTGCAATGCATGTGTCCTTGTCAAATAATGCTTTCAAAGGGTTGGAAACACATTTGTCAAATAATGCTTTCAAAGGGTTGGAAGCACATTTGTGGGGGGAAAAAAGCAATTCTGAACTCACTTCAGTGGTGAGTAGCAACCAGCTTCCATTTAACCAGACAGATCATCAAAATAATCGAGTAATGAAATGAAGCCACTTCTCCCAACAAGAGCTGACAGGTTTGTACCAGAAGCAGCTGTGTGATACAACCTTCACTGATGGAACAAGATCTAAGTGGATTTCCTCTTCCTCTAACCTGAAATGGGAATCTAACAAGGGAACAATCCTGTCACTCATCTCAGTGTCACAGTTAAGCCACAGGTCTCACTCTCACAGTTACTGGTTCAAGCAGGTCTCTTATATCACAAATCTGAAACAAATTTCTCCAGCCCCAAGTGCACAGCATCAACATCACCTTGTTCTGCAGCTCACTAAGAAGCTTCATTTCCAAATTTAGGATGGCAGAGTCCTTAACTCATTGGTAAGGCAAAGTCAGTGCATTTCTTTTCCTTTATACTCTTCATCCCTTTAACACTGAGCCAGGGGCAGATGTTTTGCAAAAGCTGGGACAGATTATCACTTTTCCACATTCCCTTCTCCTCCTGTGGCTCACATATTCACACACCTCTGCCAGGGTGTTCCCAGGGCGAGGGCTCCACTCTGCAACCACGGCACTGCTGAGGTGGGATGTGCTGTGAAAATCCCAGCTGACCCAAGGGAAACAAAATTTATCAACCTGTGAAGCAACACAAAACTACACTAACCAGAGAAAAAACATTTTTAATTCATCCATCCAACAAGAATTTCTACCCAAGCAAAGTAAGCAGGCTCAGGACATTAGAGCCTAAGCTTTTCATACACATACTATCCTTCTTTATTAAAGGCATTAATTTGACCACTTTTAACTTTAATCTCATTTGAAATCTGCAAAGTTCTATTATGCCGTCCAGAACTGACTTCTGTGTATCCAAAGTCCCACCCATTGCTGCAGCTTTTACAGCCCAGAGAAAGCAGGAGTCAGCAAAGCCCACAAATGACACAGAAAGGTCCCTCACTCAGTGCAGAGATCTGTTAGCCTGGAGAGTGCATCAAATTCAACAACACTTAAAAACACCAGCCTGACTTCCAAAATGTCCTTTTTCCTATGTGGATTGCATAATTGAAGAGAAAGAAACTAAATTTGAGCTGGTAACCAGCACAGAAGCCTGGTAAAGCCCTAGAGCCTTTGAGTGCCTTGATTTCAGCAGAAAGGACAGAGAGGGCAGGATGTGATCTGGCATCAGATGAGAAAAGGGTGAGCAGGGACTGGGGAGTGCCCTGGGGAGTCAGGAACAGGCCAGAGCAGACCCGGGGCTGTAGGAGGATGCTGAAGCTTTCTAGGAACAGTGTCAGGAGTGTGGAGAAGCTTATGCGAGTCAAAAAGAACCACAAGGAAAGGAAAGCAATGCCCAGAAGCTGGCTTTCCACTACAATGCACTTGCAATTGCAAACCACAGCTCCCTTAATGCTGTCCCTCCTCTCCAAACACACACACACACATCCCTCTTCAGCCTCCACACGGGACAGATCTCCAGTTCACCCATGCAAACACCTCCTGCTGCCTGCTCTCAGAGAGAGGAGGTTTGCTGGATTTCAACAAAGACAGCAAACACCGGCAATACTCTAACTCACCCATAAAACAAGGCAGTGTCACAGCGCTTCCGTGGGGAAACTCTGCCTTAAAGTGCTGTAAATCCTAAAGAAAGGAGCAGAAATACAGCTCCCAGCAGAGCCAGCCTGAACAGCAGTGCCTGAACTGCCTTCAGTGCTCAGGTGCCTCAGAGCAATGTTTGATTTGTGCTGAAAACCAAAACAGCTAAAAGGGGACCATCAAACGCCAGGGAGTTTGGAGTACCCTGGTTACAAAATAGGCTGGATTCTTGTCAGACATGGCCCTGCTGACTCCAGGGCCAGGCCCAGCCAGAAATATGCCATCAAACCCAGGCAGAGCTTGGAAGGACATGGAAAAACTCATTTAGCCACCACTGGCAAGGAAACCATACAGGGCACCTCAACCCCATCTAAACCTAGACATGGCCAAAGTACAATAATTAAATACAGATTAAAACTATTCTAAAAGAGCAGCATTTGAGATAGAAATTGGCCTTTTCACTGATAAAAATGTGTATTTCCTACAGGTGCACACTGACAGACAGAGTTAGCAGTGCTTACAAGAGAACTGCCTGTGCCATCAGGTGCTTGCATCGCTGCTCTCCCACCCACAGCTCATCTCACCAGCACATAATTGTGTCCAATTAAAATATCATTGGCAATATGGACCCGCAGATATCATGCATGAGAGTCTAGCGTGCTTTTCTTCTTTTTAAAGTGCTTCTAAAACTCCAGATAATATTGTTGTCAAAACCACACCTGCAGTTCCGTGTGCATTTAAGTCAACCAGCAAAAATTCAGCTCAAAGATTTTTTTTTTCAGTCCACTAAAGCTTAAACAATTGGATACTGCAAAAAGCCTACAGCTGCCTATCTGCATAGCACTGCAAATGGTTTGAACACCACTAAAATAAAATTCATTAACTTGAATTCATCTTTGGTGTGACTTCAGTGGGCCTTTGCAGGGATAAATTTGCCCCCTGGGTTCTGGGGCACGAAAGGACTCTGAAATCACAGCTTGTAAAAATGTCAATGAGCAGGTCTGGATGTGGGCAAGCCTGTGCATCGAGGAATTCTCCTCATTACAAATCTGCAAACCTTTGGCAGCTTGCAAAACGCTGCTCTTAGAAACATTTTGAGGAGCTATAAATAGACTGCTCATCCCATGATAAATTATAATCCGTGGAGACTGCAAGACCAGAAATGTCTAAAGCTCTGGGCTCTCAGTACAAGCTTTCAGGACTTCTCTGAGCAAATTTTCAGACTTCAAGTTTTCATCTGTGCGTGCCCTTGTCTATAGATGAATGTCAGAGTCACCTCTGAGCTTTTCCCATTTCTAACAAAATGTAGTCCTTTTAAGAGTCAAAAACTGACACCAGTCATACAAACTGAAATGCTCTTGTGACATTCCCAGTTTAAAAACAAAATGAGAAAGGCTCAAGTTCCTACAGTCTGATGTCCCTGAAGCTTCTAATTTTCAGAAGCCATAAAGTTTCACTGCCTCTCACAAGAAAATTCAGAAATTTTGATGCAACCTCCTGAACCCTTGAGCCAGCTTGAAGTTACAGCCTCACACTGCTCCTGGGGATCAACTACCCAAAGGGCTGAATTTCACCAGCTCTGAGCTGCACTCAGAGTAGAAATTGTTGCACACTCCTACTAACTCATCTCCTCTTATCAAGGAAAGCTTTCCTGCTCTGATTGCTCGCCAGGCTGGAACATTGACACAAGGACAGCACACGCTCCTCACAAAAATTATAAAACAATGAGTAGGGGAGGAAAAGTCTACGATCAAATTTGCAGCCTGTGTAACTCAGACTGGAGTTTTTTAAATTAATGGCTACAAAGTAATTTTTTTCCTTTTCAGATCCATACTGTGCATTGTGGTTTTCCAATCAATCCAAAGAGATGTGACAGCCACTATGCTCTGACAGCCATTGTACAGTGGCCATTACAATTATACACAGGCAATTATTGCTGGGCCAGAGACTCGTGGGAAATGTGCTTTCCCTTCCTATTTCACTGTGAAAGGACAACAAGAAGTAGTTAAAGTATATATTAATGGTTTTTCAAATAATATACTTGATTACATCTACTGCAGAATAATTTTTCTTCATGTTTCTATAATGAATCTGACCATGAAAAGCAGATTTATGCCCACAGTTTGTATCATTATAAACTCAACTCATTTGATGTGAAAAACCTACAGTTTAATTGCTTGATTTAGATTTTGGCTGGTAAAATGCGTACTGAAACATTACTATTTTAATTATGTTAATTTATAAGTGAAAAGCTAAACTTGCAAAGGCAATAACATTAATTATTTACTTGCCCATTAAAGCTGAATATTTATTACCATGATAATTGGCTTCATAAGTCTGCCAAAAAAATTAAAAACAAGTTTATGTACTGACTTACAGAGGAATGAGTGATACTGTAGCATCTCTCAGCAGGTTGTGTGTTTAATGGATTGCTCTGATATATAACTGCATTTCTTTCATTTATAGTCTGTTACATTTAGTTTTTTTAAAAGATTTTTTATTCCTTTATAAAGATGCTGGTTGTGACTCAAAGCAAACTCCTTTATTGCTCTGCAGCCAGAATCCTTTGTGCAGTGTGAGGGACTTCCACTGGTCTTAATAATTTATGAAGATTGAATTTCACCTGGTCATCTAAACACCCACTGAATGTAGAATTACATTGGGTTAAATCAACAGAAAAGGGAAACAGTGACACAAAATAATCCAGCTCAGAGCCAGAACAGGAGGGTTAAGAAAAACCAGTAGTGAGGAGTCTCCAGCTTTGCTGGTATTTTAGCTTCATTTCCATTTGCATTATAGCAAATACATTCAATGCTTACTTATGCATGCATCCTCAAAGTAATACAATTAACTTACTAATGCTTACAGAACAATTTGTATATTACCTTGATGTAGGATGAAAGGCTAATTTTGATTGCTGTCTAGACACAAATCCTAATTCCATTTGGCAACATCTCACCAAGCAAACACCTCCCCTTCCTGTCCCTTAAAAATGTGACTTTCCCAGCAGGTGCAGGATCACTGAAGAGCGGCAGCACCACGGCCATGAGCAGGAGCCAGGATGGACTTGGGTCACCTTCACCTTCCCTGTGGGCAAAAACCTTCTCTGACCGAGGTCTGCAGAGGGCACAGGTTACCCTGAGGAGGCAGCCCTGAGGCAGAGCTCATGGAGACACTAACTAGGATTGCAATCAATATTTATTTATTCAGGCGTCCTCAATGCAGGATGATTACATCCAGATTACAGTCTGAACTCCCAACCATGCTGTAATTATATTGCCAAGGAAGGGCAGAAGCATCCATGAAAGAGAGGCAGTAGGTCAGTGGATTTGGCATCTCATCTCAAGTGAGAGGGAATGGGTTGAACCACAGTTTAAAACTTTGCTGTCCTTATTTTTTTTTTTCCTGCAACTCTTCTGCAGCTGCCTGCAGCCCAGAAAGATGGAATGTCTGAACCTCAGTCTTGGGGGACAATAATCTGATTTTAAATATCTGTATCTCACACTGCCATCTCACAGGGCTGGATTCAGGACAGCTATTTTTATTAGTATTGTTGCTGTTGATAGAATTATTATCATAAAACTGATACAGGGGGAAGAAAAATCAAACCTGAGGTTTCTTTGTAGTGTGTAGCTCTCACACTACAAGACACTTCAGTCTTTTCTCAAATCATGCAGGACATTGATCCTCTTGCCAACAGGGCAGACATGCCAGTATCTCTCAGTGCCAATTTTCCCTGACTACAAAAGCAGCACAGCTCAGTACAACCCAGCACTGCATGGCTACAACACACAAAAGTGGAAAAGCCAGCAGAATTTGCTCACACCCAACCAGTGATGCTGAAGACATTTTTTGACAGGGTAATTCAGCGCCCCCAGAATGACATGGGGTGATATTTCAGGTTGGAGCTGGAGCTGGTCCATGCCCACACCCAGGACATCCTGGGGGCTGCAGGTGAAGGCTCCACGTGCACAATTTCCATGGCAAGGCTCCCCACTAATTCCTGGATTTAAATCAGAGCTGGAGCTTTCCCTGCTGCCTGCTCAGCTCGCACAATCCAAGAGCCATGGCAGCAACCACAGCTCCTGTCGTGTCTCTGGGAGCTTGGTGCACTCCCTTCACTGACAGCCTGAGCAGCTCAGAAATGCTCCATATGGTGACACTCACTCACACAACGATGCTACTTTCCAGGCTTTCCCTCAGAAATATCTGACTTGCCTCAATGCATCTGCAGCTTCTTCCTCTCAGCAAAGCACAGACCAATGAGGTAACAGCTCAGAATCACTAAGCAAGGCAGAGTAAGAAATTTTTCTACCTTTAAAAATTTGTTACTTAGATCAAAGGTCAAAGTTTCAGAAATACTAATTATTCAGAAAGCTATTAGGAGTTCAAGTCTATATAAAACTCATTTATTTGTAACATGTTTCACTGAAATTTAAATTTTTTTAAGAACTTTGATAACTCTAATGTAACAAATATTTCTTAGAGAAAATACAGTATTTCAAACAAAAACCCAAGCATTTTTAATTTAAAAAACTGACTCCAGAAGTTTTGTGCTGTTCCACTTTGGTTTCAGCCCAGTGTTTGCTGAACCTGGCCTCTCCCTTGCTGTAAGGTATTAATGGTCTGGCACCAACCAGGGCCAACACATCAGACTGTGAATTCCACATCAGCCGCGGCACCAAGCTGCAAACCTCACAGATAAAGAGCTGGTATGAGGCAGGGTGGTAAACAAGAATAATACTGCATGACAGACTACTAGCAGGAGAGAGGATGGCAAACAGAAGATAATTGTCAAGCATGTGGTATTTTTAGCAACAATCAACCAAAATGCCTTAGACATCAATTTCAAGCCACTTAATCCTCTTAATGACATGCTATGGCATTTGTTTGTGATTAGGGTTTCACTTTGTTTTCTATAGAAGATTCCCCTCAGACTCCTGCATTCAATGTGCTTTGTAAATAGTTCTGCCAGAACGCTGAGTATTAGGTTAGAGTTTACTTATCACAGTGCTAAATTATTCCAGCTGGGTCATTATTAATTCTCCTAATTTTACTGTCATTTGCCATCATTACAACAACGCAGCACCCTATGGATACATTTATTACAGAGCATAAATCCAGGGCTCCTCTAAGCTGCTGGAGTGCCTACTCTGCAATCTTTATGCAAAAGCCTGAGGAGTGGTTAAAAAGAATTATCATTTGGAAAACTTTTTAAAGGCTTACCTCTAGCTCCCCATCCTCCACCCACCCATCACATTTCTGCAGGATGTTAGTTAAGTTCTCAGCATGTGATACTCCCCTGCAATACAGGCTGTGGCCCACGGCAAAGCTCTTTCATAGGAAATGCACTGGGGAAAGGGATGCTGGAGAGAGAGCAAAGAGGATGGTACTGCACTCTGTGCAATTTCCATTGAGAGAAAGCATACATAAAAATAGACATTTAAAAATATCCTAATGCATATTCCTCCCCCCTTCAGAGAACTTAGGCACTGCATATATCCTTTTCCTAACACAAGCATATGCTTGATTGGGTCTCAATTCAGCAAAGTAATTCATTCAGGGCAGAGCTTTTAGCACCTGTTAAAACCTGTCAAAAAAAAACTTAAGCAGATGCTTCAGTGTTTTTCTAAATCAGGGCTGTAACTGGATTTACCAGCGCATGAATTGCTCCACGTCATACAGACTGTGAAATTTTGGTTCTGTTATGAAGGCAACCGTCTACCTGTTTTGAGTCTGGTAACAAGAGACCATGACTTAAGTTTCAGGAAGTGTATTTCTGAAATAGTCCTGAATGTGCCAGTACTTCCCCACATGACCCCCCCTCAGTAAAGCTGCAGCATTTTCTCAGTGCAGGAGACCCCAGATTAATAACAGAGATACCAGACCTGGCTTTGTTGTTTCCCTGCAAAGCTGTCCACATCCTTAGGGAACACCATGTCACAGCAGCCACCCCTCAGTTCAGGTCCACAGTGACATCCCCTGAGCTCACCTGAAGCACTGACCCCTATAAAACAATTCCATATGTGCAGCTGGGTTTCATCTTTCATATTGGGGCTCACCCACACTTGAGAATTGTACTTTTTGGTCCGTCATTCAAACAACTGATCGAAATTATGAAGGCAGATACTTCTCACAGCCCATGGCTAAAATGTCCAATAACATCTGAGTTAAACATTAATATACTTCTTTTAAGACTTTGCTAAAGCCAGGTGTACACTCAGTTGCACAGTGAAATCCTTGCTACCTGGGCATATGAAGCTCTGCTAAAAGAAATTTATGATCCACTGATCAAGAACTTTGGCAGTCACAACTCTGAGCTTTCTCTCAGGTATGAGAATGTGATGCTCACGTGAGCATCACACTCCTGGCTACAAAGTGCTTTTGCTTTCCTCCTCTCTTGGGTATTAGTCACACAATCAGAAAAAGAAATCAGATTATTCTGGGCTTAAAGCATGTCAGTTACTTCGTGCTGCTCACAGGTATGTGCTCACAGGTAATTTGCTCTGTATCTTCTTGGGAATTTACAAATCTCTGTTTCCCTTGTAGTGTCCTCTGTGATGACAGGTACTATGTTTGCCTTGCTCCAGAATTCTGACAATTGCCCTATTCTCCACAAGCTTCTGAAAGTTGTAAATAATTCAGTGGGTACATTTCATAAGGCCACATTGACCCAAATATATCACAGTTACCTAAATACTCCTTATCTTGTTCTTGCCTTTGCTTGTAAGCCCTCTTACAGGGAACACTGTTACAGATCTGACACAGTTATTAACCTTTCTGTGAAGAGCAGTGCAAAATAATGGCATTTTGTATTTCTGTCTTCTCTTCTAGTCCATTTATTTGCTTCCCTTTCTTCCTGATGGACTTCTGCCTTCCTCTTACTTCCAGTGTGTTTTAAGTCATTTTATAACCTTTTATAGCCATCACTGATTCTGCATCTATGTCCTTCTGATTTTAGCCTATGTGGCTGCACAGCTGGTGGTGTTCATGGCCACACATCTTTGGTTTGTCCCATTTGTGCCAATACACAATACTGAAAAGCTTTCTTTGCTGTGCTACTCCCCCAAAATTATCTTTGCGCATAGAGCCCCCCAAAGCCTTTATTCCACAGCTCTGCTTTAGTTAACAAGTTTGTACAAAGGATTTTCAATATGAAAACGTGGAACTTTCCCTCTTCCAACATTTGGCAGCCCAGCTCATTATTCCAAACAAGCTCAAAAGGTGAATCTCTGCCCAAACCCAACCCACTAAGACATTCTAAAAAGAAGTTCTATGATGTATCCTATAATTCTGGCCAACAACATATCTATGTCCTAAATTCTCTGCCTACAGCCCACTGATCAGCACAAGTTAATTTTCCTCACCAAGAGCAACACCCTTGAAAAAATGTCCCACAACCAATTCCAATCAAAATGCAAGCTACTCTCCACTTACCTCTGTCTTCACAGCTTCCCTTTTAAATATTCTGGTGGCATCATTTTTTCTTCAATACTTTTTGGGTTTTGTACACCTTGGTCACGACCCCTCTTAATTCTCTCCTATTCTAATGAATATAAACATAATTTTCTTAACCTTGCCTCCTGTTTTATAACCCCTGAGGCCCTTTATCATCTTTGTCAAGACTGTATCCATAATTAGGGTATGTAAAAGAGATCAAATGGAACGAACAAGAAAGTGCCTACTTGACACAAATTGTTACATGAATAAGCAACATCTTCAGCCCAGACTCCCCCTTCCCATGCCAGCCCCGTGTCAGAGGGCGAGCTGCTGCTGATTCCTGCACATCAGGTGTGCAGCCAGGACAGGTTTTGCCACTGCAGGGTGCTCCACTCCCCCAAGGGCATTCTGCAACATTCACCTTTTCTGCTGTTTGTGCTAACTCGTTCCAGCTGCACACACAGGCACATGCCTTTATATTCCGCACAAGTGTCACAGACAACTTTTATGAAAATCCTTTCCTTAGGATTTTTCCTCCCGAGAAGCTGAGAGGCCTCAGGAACAAAATGTAGACAATGGTTATCTGCTGCTGTGGAATGCAACAGGTGCATCTGGGATTGTTTCTAATTAATGGCCTTTCCTTTCTATTCTTAGCTAGCCTTCTGATGCAATCCTTTCTTCTATTCTTTTAGTATAGGTTTCATGTCATATATATCATAAAATAATACATCAAGCCTTCTGAAACATGGAGTCAGATCCTCCTCTCTTCCCTCATCCAAGAACCCCTGTGAACACTGTCACACACAGGTAACCCAAAATGTTGGGTCTCAGCCAGGCTGTCCCCTCCCTCTGTGCACACACAGCCATGGACACTGTCGCACCCAGACTGCTCCCTGCAGCTCCTCACAGGTGCAGGAGCATGTTCAATATTGCTGACCATTCCTCATGCAGGAATTGCAGATTTTGATAACCCAACAACTGGCCTTCAGTGCTCACAGTGACCAGCATTCCTCAGCTGGACACATCCTTGAATACTCCACTGATTGGCAGAGTAGAAGTTTCAAAGGGATGCACATAAAACCATGAAAATGCCCAGGGCCTGGAAGTACAGAGAATATCACTGTTTGCTTATGGATTATTCTGTATGATATTCAGAATTTGAAATTTGCTGTAGCAGATCAGACAAGTGCTCTGTTTAGAGCATAAAGCTGAATCAGACAGCAGCAAAAGCAGATGCTTCAGGGAAGAGCTTGAGAAACCTCTGCAAACAGTTACACAACAACAAAACCACCTGGGTTGTTTTCTTCCTCATCTTGATTCACCAGAGAACATCCAGATAACCTCAAAAGGAAGAATTTCTTTACCTCTCTCAAGCATCTCCCTTTCACTCCTTACCATTGATGCTGAATGGTCTCACTGCTGTGAAATCAGGTCCAACCCTCTGGACTTCAGCTCTTGTGCTTTTGTCCTTGGTGGCGCCTTGCTGCAGTTTGTCCCCCAGCCTCAGCAACTCCACAGCCCATCCCAAACCCACAAAACATGAAATCACAACTCCAGGACCAAATGTCCCGCTCTTCCAAAAGAGGCTCCTTGCAAAATTAGTGAATCACTCCAAATCTGTTTGCATAGGTATAGGAATGTGTCCCCCGTTGAAGAGTGACAAAACTACCCTTTGTCCCCTTAAAAAGGAAATAAGCCCAGAAATTTCTCTCCTAAATTAGGTGAAAAAACATCTCATAGGACCTGGGGGACTTCACCTCAGACTTAAGGATAGCCAACTGGACAGAAGCCAAACGTCCAGCCCAGCAATTTACTAGATAAAGAAGAGAATGAAGAAACTAACGGCTTTTGTGATTTTTTTTTTGTGATTATCAGGGGCAAGGACCTTTTGCACCTGGCTCAGTTTTTCTCTGTAAAGAGTTTTACTATTTTGCCTTTTTAATAAAACCTTTTTGTTTCCAACACTACCACAGAAGCCATCCTGCTGATTTTATGCCTTCTAAGGTAGCTGAGCTATCTTGGGTGTGAAATAGATCTCCAAGAGCTTATGAGACCTGGCTTAAGGAGACCCATATTTCACATAGGCAAATTTAAGGTGGAATTTATGGATTTTATTATGGAAATGTATGCCAAAACACCTCTCCACAGAGTGTGGCACTCTGTGGTGTGACACAGTTACTCAGGGCTGACACTGCATTAGGTTTTACAGAACACAAGGCTGCAACCTGTTTGTAGTGGGGTGGCAACCTGTTCAGGAATAAAAGGAGGAAATGAATTTATTTGCCCTTGGCACTCTTTGCAACTACATATCTGCTGCTCAGCAGGTACAGGCAGTAGTAACAACCTGCAGAAGGAAATGGTGCTAAAACTGCAGCCCACGCCAAACTTACGACTCTATTTTTCTTCCCCATTATTAGCTATCAGATGGTTACTATGAAACATTATCTGCGTATTTCATCATGCCCACATTTATGCTCCATGAGCAAATCAGCAGCTGAAAATAGCTTTGCACTCCTCCAAGAAAACCTGCTGCCTTTACCAGATCCAAAGTTGGGAGTTCTTTATCAGCACCTTATTTACAGAGGCAATTCCCACGCTGCTGAGCTTTGTCCTTATGGACAGTGGGAGACCTGCACTGCTGTTAATGCCACTGATCTCTGAAAAGAAAATGCAGCTGCAGCTTGGAAGAGCAAGGGCATTCAGCTGCCTGACTGTGTTAGGGCTGTAGGATTCAGCAGCAAACATTTAACATGCTGCTATTTAGTGACCAACATATCACCCATCAGCCTGGATGCATTAAGAAAATTATTCCATGGCATTTGCTTTGTGGGTTTCTTTATTTCATTTGAGTTTCAAAAAGGTTTTTCAGTCCCCTAAGATAAAGCAACAACATGCTCCTCCTCTCCCACCAACTGCCTGCAAATTTTGACTTTAAATCAACTCTTTGTGGACAACTGAGTAGCTGCCACATTACAATACTCTGGATCAGATTTTCATATTGGTATGGGCTTAAAATAACAATGAAGTTCATATTTCTTTATCAGATACATGCATGTAGACAAATTCTGCCCATATTTCTGCTGTCTTCCTGAAGATGCAAAGTACAAGAGCTCAAACCTATTCCACATCTACTAGCTGGGCAGCAGGGACAGAGCTCAGCCTAGAGAGGACTACTGTTAAACTAGAGCAGGTCCACCACTTTTTGTCCTCTAAACCAAGCAAATAATTCTATAAGCTTTCCTCTACTTCTTGAGCCACAAATAATAGGTAGGGAAAAAGCAGTTCACAGAGTTCCTGGCTGAAACACTGCAAACATGGAGTAATATCAACACGTGCTCTAATTCCTGCCTTTAGGGTATAACTGCTCAGGGAAAGTCTACATTTAGGTGTAACTGGGCAAGTTAATAGCCACAAAGATCTATGAATGTTATTAAAAGTCTAGGTGATATAAGAAAATTGCAAAGTGAAAGTCTGGGAATACAAAACCACCAAAGGAAAAAAAGAGTAAGAGCTTCTTTTAGACTTGGCTGCTGGTTAAAAAATAGAAAAGGAAAAAGAAAAAATATCTTATTGCTTCTTACTGGCAAAGGTGCTGGTTTGACAGCCCTGGAGAGAGATCTATTTATTCAAAGTAATGCTGGCAGCAATGGCACATTTCTTCCTATATGCCCAACCCTGTATCTATTTTCAGTTCCATCAGTAAGCTAAAGGTTAAAGCTATTTATTTAAACCCACACCCACATGCCATTTAAATTGACCCAAATTATTGTCTGAGTTGTAACCTCTCTGTATTAAAGTCCCCTTAGGGGCTGCTTCTTCATTTCAGGCTCAAAAAATTCCTCCCTCGCAGGATAAAAGCAGATAAGGAGCACTTCCAAATAGAAATGGAGAAGGAAATGGGGAGGAGTTCAAAGAATGCCTCTTGGTGTTGTGAAAGAGAACACAGAAAACTGCAGTTTTCTGTAGAAAAATTAATTTTCATTAGATAAATAACTAGAGAGCTTAGCTCCAGTCATTTCAACAGATGTCACTGCCATTCCTGTTTCAATGAATTTCTTTAAAAAATATACATGAGAAAAATAAAAGAAAAAACGCTACATATTCTGCTTGGTTTAATGATGCAACTGGAGTGAAGCCCACCAAAATATCTCAAAATGAAAAAGAAAAGGTGGTCCCAAACAATCAGCCCCCAGTGGAAATAACCCTCTGCCAAAGGCCAGGGACAAGGAGGACCAAGGAGGAACAGGAGCCTCCTGCAGTCAGGCTCTGGTTAACAGGAGCAAAGTGCCATCCCAGGAGTGAGATTATTCTCTAGGCTGATAAAAGGCAAAGGGAAAGCAGCATCTGGCCTACAATATTTAGCCTTTTCTACACAGTTTAATGCTGTGTGAAGCATGGTAAAAGCAAAGCTTCCTCAGCCCCGGGAAGACAGCTGGCGAGGCAACGCAGCAGGGACACCAGATGATGGAAGGCTCCTAATTACAAAATCTCTGTCTTGCCTGTCAGAGCAACTGCACACTGGTACAGGGGAGCTCACAGAGGAGCTGGGGAAAAAATCAAGCATAGATAAGACTTGAAATCCATCTCCAGATGCAAACTTTCCCTGCCTTTGAGTGCAGCTGGCTCTTGGATCTAGCTCCAGCCAAAAAGATGCAGTTCAGATAGGTGAAGATATTCCCAAAGCTCAGGGCTTGTCCAACTTTGCTTCTGATGGTGAGCCAGCCTTATAAAGAGATATTCAGTGGAGTATTTCTGGGCTGATGGACCACAGACACCTAATTCCATCAGCATGAGCGACAGTCTCTGGAGACCAAAATTCACAAACACCAAGAAAAAGCACAAGAGTGGGGAGAAAAAACAGTCACCCAAGAGGTTTGAATTTCATTTGATGTACTCCAGACACATAAATAGAAAAGAAGGACTTTCAACATACAGAGAGTATCTCATTATGTACTGATCCTGTTAATTGCTATTCAAGAGCCTGGAGGCAAAGACACAGTAGAGTTCTAACGAGCTGAAAAGTATTGTTAAATACATCAGCATCATAGAATCTGAACTCCAGAATGGTTTGGGGTGGAAAGGATATTAAGATCACCTCATTCCAACCTTCCTGCCACGGGCAGGGACCCCTTCCATTATCCCAGGCTGCTCCAAGCCCATCCAACCTGGCCTTGGACATTTCCAGGGAAAGCAGGGCCACAGCTGCTCTGAGCACCCTGTGCCAGTGCCTCCCCACCCTCACAGCAAAGATCAAAATGAGTAAAACAATTAAGAAGGAGGTAAATGCCGCCAATACCATGGAAGCAAACCCACAGAGAGGCAAGGAGGTAACCCCACACTGAAGGACAGATTGGGACTGGTAAAGCTGATTTAACACACCAGAATTCAGCCCCACTGTGACCACAGAAACCCTGCAAGACCCCAAACAGCAGCAGCTCGCTGGTATCATTGCAGTGACAGGAACAGATACACGGAAATGAACTTCTAATCCTGGCCTTTCCCTCCTCCCCTCCTCTTTTGGTGGCTGAAGCTCTCCTCCTATATTAGTGCATCCGAAATATAAAGGTTCCTTCTGCTGGGAAGGAACTGAGCAGGGATATTTTCAGCTGCACTGTCAGGATGTTTCTGCAGGGGAAAAAAACCCACTGGAAGAGCTGGCTGAACTCATCAGTAAATATAATTAAGCTCCTGCTAAACCATATGACTTCTGCTAAATTCGAAGCACAAACAACAAAACTGGTTTATCAGCTTTATGCTGAGTAAGAAAGGGATAAAGAATTAAAATTTTTACAATTCAATGTGAGCAAACTGCAGCCCTGCAGAATCTGCATCATCCAACTGTACACGGGTGGCAGAGCTGGGTGCTTAATTTTTGAGACAACAGCAGATAGATCTTTAAAGCTATTGCTCAAAGGGCTTAAATAATGAGTTGTAAATTAATTCATTACCATTTGCTGTACAGCTGATGGAAAAGAAGTCAGATCTCATATGCTGTACAAGCTTTCCTGAAAAATGACAGGTGAAGCTTTTGGCCAAGAAACTGAAGCTCCCAATGCTTGAGGCTGAGTTTGCTTCAAATCTAAACATTTGTTTCCCACCAGAGTCAAGTTTTCATGAACTGTGGGTAAATTTGACTAATCTTGGTTGAAGTTTCAAAGTTGACAAGCATGTGTGTGGAACAGAGACTGACAAAACCTTTCAGTCAGCAGCTTTGATATATGTTTCTTCATTATGCTAAAGCATTATGAGATCCAAACAGCTCAAACTAAAACCAAGAAAAAAATTAGCGCTGCTGTTTCAAAAAGAACAAACAGTAACAAGGAAAATCTGTTAAAAAATAGTAACAGGGATTAGCAAACACAAAAGTCAGGCAGAACAGTACACAGACTTTCATTTCAAAGAAGAAAAATGGTCCCAGAAATTGTCAACTAGTAAAACAAGACTGATAAGCATTAACTCTCCACAAAATTAAATTACAGTTGAAAAAAGAAGGAAAAAAGCAGGAGCAATGAGCCCTGGTAGAAAAAAATGACTGAATTAACATATCAAAGGAAGAAGATAGGAGAGTAATCCAGAGGGTAATACAAAAGAAAAGTTTAAGGGACACCTTGGGATAAGTTTTCTTTGAAGTACTGCACTTCCTAAAATAATAGGAGGGTTATCTAAACACGCCCATCATGCATCACAATTATTGTACTACACTTTTACTTACAGAAAATTCATTGCGTAAGTGGAGAGTAAGTGTTCCTGTGAAACAGGCCTAATTAAGAAGTTCTCATTATTAGTGTGGAATTAGTACCAGGGACACAGGAGCCAAGTTTGTATTTCAGATGTCCATGAGCTCTGGGCATGCACAGAATCCTCCAAGGCAGAGCAGCCTGGGGGTGAAATCTTCACAGCCAGGGAGTTTTATTAAGCTAAAAATTATGTCATTGTCCTGTATCTCACCCATTCCCTCCCCATTTCCCATCTCCACAGGCTCTGCTGGCCTCTGACATCAGATGCAGGTCAACAACAACTGCTACATCACAGGGAACTGATGGCAATGCTCCATTTTCCATCTATGCTGGAGCAAAAAGCCTTGCAGGACATTGAAACAGCATAAACCAATCTAAAATGTGAAGAGAATTAATCAACCATCACTTTGCAATCACTGCAGCAGATGCTGCAGGAGCATCCCCTTTGTGGGGACATCACATCTGTCTGCCACAGAGAAGAACCAGGCCTCTTTAGAGATTTACATCACACTTAGTATCCAAGCAATAATTTTATTTTGGGGAAGACTAAAAGATGTGGCACCACCTGGAGAAATGTCCAGTTTCTACACAGCAAGAGATTACTCATGACTGCACAAGCCCAAAGGGATCACAGCAAAATTCTACCAAAGAGTTCATACTTTGCTTTTTTGAATAATTGGAAATGCAGGGATTGAAGAGTTCACAAGGAAATATGTACAGTGCATTTCCTGAGGGATTCCATGGGGCTTGAATGGGATAATCCTGCTTCCTTTCCTAAGATCATCCATGTTTCATCACAATGAGGTTCAACTTTGGAACACGCTTTTATTTTTGGAGATTTAAGATATTGAAATACTTCATCCTAACTGTTTTTAACATTAATGGAGCTAATTTTGCTTCACTTTGCTCTCCTGTGCCAGCCCAGTTCCATGACCACAGAGCAGTGGTGAACCCAGAGTGGATTTTCCTTCCTGAGCTGAACTGCATCCAAATGAGATAACTCCAAATGAGCAGCACACTCTGATTTCTGAATGTCATTTTCCAACATATGTGACAGATGATACAAATATCTCCATGTGATGGATTTACATCCGATAATCAAATACAGAAAAGATAAAATCTTTAGATTAAAATCATTCTGGAAGTTTAAATGGAAAGGCAAATCAGATAATTAAACCTCTACCCTTAGTGGTACATTTTTTAAAGTGACAAAATCTATACAAACCTAAGGCAGAAACAGAAAGTGCAGCTGAAAGAGAATCATTGAAAACCAAATTAATATTTTAATTCTGCCACCATGAAAAAAAGTCTCTAAATGAGATGAAGTTTAGAATGAGTACCAAGCACAGTGATTTATTACCTTTGCCCTGTAATTTAAATAACTGTTTCTTTAATATTCACTGAATTCTTCCCAGAGAGTTTTAGCATCAGCTGATCACAAAAAAAAGGGGGGGGGGGGGGGGGAAAGGAGCTGAAGGAACAGTGAATTAAGAAAAAGCCAGTGGTTTTCCAGTAACCATGTCAAAAATCAATGAGACTGAAGGAGCAGAGGTAGGATTAATAAAGCTTTCTTCAACTCTGTAGCTCTGCACCTACTCCCTGAGCAGTAGGAATGGGCTTGTTTGCCAGACAGTCTCTGTGAACAAGTTTCAAAGAAAAATCTAAAGATTTTTGTGTACTCGTAATGCAGTATGATGCTTTCAAAGCCAGAGCAGCTGATCAGGGCAGTATTTTAGCTACACACACACTTCAAATGATTTATCCAGCATTTACCTTGTAAGGTGCTTCCCTGAAACATGTCCTCTCCAAAAGCAGTGAAAATAAATTAATAAATATATAGATAAATAAATCACGAGCATTTGGTTTGACTGCTTAAAAGAATCTACAACAATCCCTAAATGATAGGCTGTCAAAACTGCAGTGTTAATTAAATGAAGATTAATTGTTAAATTTACTTAAATTTAATACAATTAAGAGATGCATCATGTTTATATGAGCTGATCAAAAGCAGTTAGCAGCTTGCACAGATCCATATTTAATAATATAATTTTAATGTTCAGTTGACACTTACCACACAGCCACTTTTATTAAACACAAACAACAATTAGCATGGCACTGCCAGCCCCTTCCAGCATTCTGTAATCAAACAAACGAGAATTTACAGATGCTATTCCCTACCACCAAATCTCCCTGCTTTGATATAATTACACCAGGACACGAAGCACCCTGAACAGCAATATTCCATGGCAAGGGGATGGGACAGAGTGATGCTTTTAAAATAACTGTGGCTGTCAGCTGTGAGCTCTGCCTGGGGGTCAGGGCTGGAATGGAAAGCCCAGAGGGATGAGCCTGGTGCCTGGGGAGCAGCAGTGCCATCCCACTGTCCCCATCTCCCAGCTGCACCACCCTCCCCGTGGCACATCACAAAGGAGCACCAAGGACCCCTGCCCACAGCAGAAAGGAGTCAGACACCAGCAGAAGGAAGATGTTGCATAAAAATGCCCAAATCATCCCAGGAGACAGCAGGTCCTATGTACAAAACAAGCCTGAAAACAGTTCTTGCCTCTGATCTAAAGAGAAATTCCTTTTTCACATTAATCTCTGGCTGCTGTTACAGCTGAGGGGGTTCCCAGTGGAACCAAGAACAGCTCCAAACACCACAGGCCTGGCCAGGCAACCTCACTGAAAATTGGATGTAAGGTTAAAGGACAGGCACGGTGGAAATTTGGCATCGTTGGGAGCAAATGAACAATGGTCCTGAGGAATGGTCCACAGAATATACGGCCAACAAAATGGCACTTCCAGGAGGCACTGAAAGGAATCCAGAGTCTTAATAGCCACTGAGTTTGATTTTGCTAATTAGAGGCAGGTATCTCATGACATAAACCTCCATTCCCAGTATCCTCATTGGCCTCTAACACTTGCCTTTCACAGAAATTTATTTTGTATGTTATTTTAAAGATGGGAATAAGTATATTTTAAAGATGAGGATAAACATAAGTCTTTCATGCCTTTACAAATGAGAAAGCTTTTTTGAGCATCATGCTTGAGACAAAATTTAGGTTCTTTCTGGTGAAAAATCTCAGTGCAAGATAACAAACCATTTCCATACAAATGAACACCAATTCTGGTGACTTCAGCAAGGGTTTTACTGAACAGAAGTATTTCATACACTCTTTCTGTTGTTCAACATAAAAATAATTCCTATTCCATCCACAAATCTCAGGTCTTAGCCTCAGTGTAACAATTGCATCTACCATCCCATTAATTTTATTCTGACAGGCAAGATATTTATAAAACTACTTAATAATTCAGTATTTTCTTAGTCAACACAGAGCATCCCTTTCCAGAAACAATCAACATTGTGAGATTTATTCTGCTGTGTTTACTCATGTCCAAGTGGATTACAAGAAAATGGGAATAATATAAACAAAAATAACCACTCCTAAAGAAGAAGTTTAAATCTTATCTGTGACTGCCTTTAAAGTTATACTAAAATTAACTTAAAATGTTGGGAATTTCCTTAAGGGCTAGATCTCAGCTCACGTTAATTACATCACCCCACTGAAGGTAACAAATCTATGTGGATTTCTACCACCTGGAAGTGTAGAAGCAGGAACTTAGCAAAAAGCCACCAGTGTGTACCTGAAGGCAGCACATAAATCTTGTAAGGAAAAGAAGCAACTTTCACACCAGAGCCCAGAAGAGCAGCTCTGGAGCTGTTTGCTTCCTTCAAGCTGCGTGAGGAGAATCAGCCAAGCACAGACTCCGGCCCCTCAGAGACAGAGATCACCGAGCGTGGGCTCCAAATAACTGAAACTGAGCCCATAGCTGGCCAAAAAATGAGGTATTTGAATATTACTGAAATATTTGGGAGTCATGTCTTTCAGCTCCTCACCAACCTTTTGTCCCTTCCTTTGGAATTTTCAGTGATGCTCCACTTGAGGCTGTTTATTTTGCTCATTTTAGTGCTCTCCAAACACTTGCTTTGTTTGGATATTCATGTAAACTCTTTCCATTTGAGAAGAAACACCACAGGCAGTGCCCTGGGACTTTCTAACTGAACAATAATTCACCTAATTTAAATTTGCTGGAGCTGTGTCCTGCCAGCTCTGTCCCTCACCAGCCCTCACTGCTGGGCTTTGATCTTCCAGCTGCAGCTCACACTTCATTTTCAGGATGTGAATTGTTTCAAAGCTCACGTTACAGACCTGATTTTCAGTGTTAACAATTATTCTTTACTACAAATAAAAATAAATGAAGGGATTTACGGAATCATCTTGGTTTGGAGGAGAAGAAGCATCGCAGCAAGTGGATTTTGCCTTTGGGGGTTTGCCTCACTGTGTCTCCCTCCAAAACCTCTATTCCACAGCAGATAAAGCTGTTGGTATTCAAGGCACACCCGGAGTTCAAACTCCCACCATATGCTGAGAAAATATCTCATATTAGATCCTAGGGCAGCTGCTTCACCACCACCTCATACAGCATAAGGTGAGAGCAAGAGGAAATTATAAGTAGGAGAAGAATTAAAAAACCCAAACAACTCAGCTCAGACATCAATCACTTCTATTATCCTGCTTGGGTATGGGAGAACTTTGTGCAGAAAGCTGGATCCTGAACTCTAAAAGTGCCTCTGCCACACAGATTTACTCCTACAGGTGCTTAGGAAAATTATCTCTACTTATTTCTAAAATAATTCTAAATATTTCTAAATTATTTCTAATTTAAGTCTTTAACGGTGTTTTTTCAGGACTGGCAGGGGAAATACAAAGCATCCTTCCACCCTGTAAGAATAATGCAGCAATCTGGAAATACCACAGCAATGTGTCACTTCCACTCATTCTAAATAAAAAGAGGGAAGAAAAAATTAAGTATCACTAAACACAAATGCTATTTCATTATAGATATCTAAACTGCATCCATTTTAGGATGCAGTTCATCTAGACATCTCATTATTTTAAAAAATTAGTTTAGCGTTGAAATAATAATCTTTTGCTTAGTGAAATTTGATCTCACTTTGCAGCTTTTCTAACTTCATTAGAAACCTCTTAGTGAAGCATGAACTGCCACAAACTGTCCTTCTGAAAACTGGACAGTAATTTCCATCAGGGATCCATTAGAAAGAGAAAGGGAAGACAGGGAAAGTGTCACTGGCAGAATACCTGGGAGTGTTTGAATTGTTGTTTTCATGTAATGAGCAGTGCTGGCAACCTCCTCTGCCATTGTCCCTGGTACAATTCAGGCAAATAAAATTACAGTCTGAATGCACTGCTAAACTGGTAGGTGAAAACTGTTACATGCACAATCTTTGCACAAAGGAAATCTACTCTCCTTGGAGTTATTTGTTTAAAAAAGGATTATTCATATACAAACATTTACACAACATTAAATTGCACTCTGTTTAATCTCTTCTTGCATGGAATATGTTATATTTTAAAAACAGAACTATTTTACTGCTTTCAACAATCTTTAACTGTATATATTACAAAAATGGAATATGTTATATTTTAAAAACAGAACTATTTTACTGCTTTCAACAATCTTTAAGTGTATATATTACAAAAATACCCTTTGCACTGAGAACATAAAGACTAAAAGACACTTGATTTCGTGTTTATATCCTATTTAATGCAATGAAATGGAGATCTAAACCAGTTCCCCAAACCCTTGAAGCTCCTTGAAAATGCTGTTATTAAAAAGATATCTGTGATTACAAATATTGTCCTAGACCGAAGTCAGGCAGCCTTGAGCCACCTCCAGTTTGCCCACGGTCAGGTGCTGTGGATTAAGAGGGATGCAGCAGCTCGTTATCCCCGAGCCCACACACGCCTGCTGACCCCACAGAGCTGCAGCTGGAGAGGGGAGTCAATAGGCAGAGCGCCAGGATTTCATCCCTAAAGAACACAAAAAGGCCCTTCCAGATGCAAGCAGAGTATTAATGATATTCTCATGGCACGGATACTAATTTCTCACACGCCTCCTGCCTGTCAGGGAAGGGAGATCCTTATGTTGCATGGACAGCCACAGTCCAGAAATCCCCATGGAGCTCAGGCAAGCACCAGCAATTCCAAGTGAGACTTAGTTATAAACCACCCTTTCTTTCTAGATTGAAAAATATCACAAGCAAATGCTGGAGTATTTAGCCCACCTTGCTTTTTCTTCTCCCCAATGACTTTTAAATAAAATAGTACTGGAAACACAGTCAAGACTTTTCCTTTATCATAAATCATTTTTTTCCCAGTCAATCCAATTTCTAACATCCATCTGCAAAACAGCTTAAAAACACTGGAGAAAAAAATAGGCAGAAATACTGAGGGCTGAGGGGAAGGGAAGGTCTAATTTAAAATAAAGCTAACAATAAAATAACTAACCAGGCTTATATTTACCAAATAAACATGTTGAATATGCCCAAAGTTCCTATTGACCAAGTGTCACTAGGGAAAAGATACACCATCATGAGGCAAGATTAAATCTGGATGTCTTTACCACTTCATTCACCTTAAAAAAGGCAGAAAAGTTTTTTTTAAAACATTGAATTAAAAAATATTTTTAAAATATCTCAAGCCAGAGGGTATTCTCACAGAAAACAGCAGCCACTCCTGCATACCAGCCCATCACCGGAGGCATTTCCAAAAGAAAGCCCCTGTGTGAAATGGATCTGCCCTGGCTCACAGGGCTGCCCTGGGAGGCTGAGGAATTCAAACATGAATGAATTGTTTTCCTTGCCCTGTCCAGTGTAACTCCTCACCACGCCTGGCTGGCATTAGGGAATTGTCTGCTTCAGCACAACACCTGCCAGAAATTATTAACACTCAGATTTCTCACAGAGAGAGACTGGCTCCTCTGCAGGGCCGAGGTGGGGCTGGAGGAACGAGCAGTACGAGGCAAAATTCAAAATTCAGAGCTTGATTTTCCCCTGAGACACACACAGGGCAGTGCTGAAGGAACAGCAACAATTTTGTCAGATGAGACAGACACCGATTTTAATTTCGTTGTGTGGATACAAACTCCTGCATGCAAATTCTGTCTGCAAAAAAAAAAAAGTCATTTTCCAGGCTCTGCTCCCAGCCCCTCCCCACCTCCCTCTCTGAAGAGCCTGTTTGGCCCTGTTACTGCTGTACCCATAAGCACCTCATCATCATCAGATTCATTCTCCCAAATCCCCAGGAGGCTGAGAATCACAATCATGTCATTTCTGCAGATGGCTGGCATGTGCCACTTCCCCAGGCACTCGGTCCAAGGCAGCAATGCCAGACAGGGAAGGGAAGGGCTGGTACCCATCCCACGGGGATGCAGCTGCATCCCCTCACCAATCACTCTGTCCTCAACAGCAATAGCCCATCCTTTCCCCTTAATGCCTCTTGAAGCTTTTCAACATCTCGAGTATTATCTAAAATGCCAGACAGAATTATCTGCCCGTATCTCATTAAACATTTGGGACAATTAAATTGCAGTAAGCTTCTGACACTGACAGGTTCAGAGCAGCCAATACACAAGCTCAGTCTGCAGGCTGAGGCCAGGCTGCTGCTGCCTTACACTGAACCACTATGATCCACAAAATTCAAGTTATAACTCAGTGTTGCAAGGAAGCACATATTTTTTCTTTAAGTTCAAGATTTTTGGCATGTTTTCACACAAAAAATGTGTTCAAATCCAACGCCTAACAAGATCCAATGTTAGCTCAGAGACCAATCCTACAGTAATTTACAAGTTGTGCAGGTGAAATGATTTTGAAGTCTCCATTTTTCAGCGTGCAGGAAAAGAAGATGCAATGATACTCAGAACAGGCATCTTTAGTCAGCCAAAATCAGGGCATTCACTGCACTGCATGGGAACAAACAAACTTGTGGACTGACCCAATGCACATCAGCAAGTTTGCTGTGTTAAAACACACATGAAAAGATCTTTTTCTTTTTATTGCTCATTTGGTTGTTTTTTGGTTCCTGTTTTTTGAGAGGAAACTGGAGAAACAGAAAACTCACATTCATAACAGATGGAAGCAGATGTTTTGCTACAGTACATCTGCCCATTACCTGGTCACACTGAGGCAAAAGTTTGACATTATTGCTAGACAGCTCTGAATATGCAAAATATGACACATCCAAAACACCCCACTGCTGCTGGACCACAACAGGTTGCTCTGGCCAAATGCTGAGCCGTGAGGAAAGTAAACAAAAGCCCAAATAAAATATTTCCCTCTTAGCAAAAGATAAACTTCAGCTAGTTACAGACTTTGGAACAAAGAGAAATTTAAAGCATGCTTGCTCTCTCATAGCTAATATTTATACTAATAAAGAAAACAGCTACTAGAACACAACCAGAACTGAGCAGCAGCCCATTATACACCTTTTAATGGATTACAATGGTATTAAACATAATAAATAAAACAAGTGTGCATGGCACCAGTTGACACATGCTTTAAACAGAACCCCAGGTCAAAGATTTTTTAAATGACACAATGTTTTACCCAATTAACCATCCTACTCTTGTGAGGTTTTCTTCCCTCTTCACCCCCAGAGAGGTCACTGGATAGTGATGCTAATTTGGGAAAGTTCTCATGCACTTCTCTGCTTATTAAAAAGTGAGGAATCACAATGCAATTTCAAAATCTATATCACACAAGGCAACTTCAGTGCCAGAGTCTCAGAGTGACCTCTCTCTTTTGACAGAATAAAAAATAAGTCTTTTTCCCTTGCTGCATCAGACACTACAGCTTCCCTTCCAGCAATATTTTGCTATTGGTTTTGCTTTGTTTTATTTTTTAAGTACATACCTAAAATGAGGAAAAACACCACGTTTGTTATTCCAATACAATTTCCTTCTGACTACACAATTTAATTACATAAAGATGGAAAATCAATTTTATTTTAAAATAGCATTCAAATGTGTCCCAAAATGAAAATGCTTTGTTTATCAAGAAAGGATGGAAACTATCACTCAAAGGTATAAGTGAAACGAGGAGAATTAGGAGAGGAAGTGCAATTCTTTGCTGTGAAACGTTCAGCCACAAGGAAGAAAATTAAACAGTCTCTAATTTTGAATTTAAAAGATGAGAAAAAAAAAACATAAATGCTCTTAATTTCATATATCCTTTTCAGTATATGGTATTTTTAGATGCTTCAAAAAAACCAAACAAACAAACAAAAAATAACCCAACCCTTTGACCACTTCAGGCTCCCCAAGGAATGTATTTCAGCTACTAAAAAAGATCTTAGGCTCAGATGGTTCCAGGTGCAGAGCAGTGAGCTGGCCCAGCACACAACAGCATGCTCAGCACTCTCTGAGCTGCCCATAAATCTTCACATGCTCCAAAAAAGAGGCTTCAGACAGAGGCTGCTGGCCATCAGTCCTGCAATAATTCACTGCTACAAAATCATTTTCTACTACTCAAACAGAGCCAGTGGCCAGCCTGGTCTTTGATACAAATGGGGTGAATTCAGCAGGAGGAACAAGGCAGAGTTTTTCGTGTTTGGTTTTTAGGGGTTTTTTTCTACAACAGAAGGAGGTCCCAGACTGACAGAGACCTGGAGTGGGTTTGGAGGAAGAGTGGAAAACAGAAACAACAGATCCTCCCACCCATGGCCACGTCCAGATTTCATATTCCCACAGAAACCCTGGATGCAAGAGCCTAAAATTATCAAAAATCACATTTTGGTGGGAGCTCGGGGCCCGCTCACGGCGCGCCCTGCGAGAAATCGGAAGCAGAGAGACAAATCTGCTCAAGGCAGCCCTGGTTAAATGGAGCTTGGCAGGAACAGATAAGAGGGTCCTGTCAAGGAGATTAAAATAAAGTAGATGGTTGCAAAGGAAGGACAGAGGGAAGATCAGGAACCAAGCAGTGTGAAATGGGAGGAAACCACAAAACACGACAGAGTGAAAGGTGAGAGCACCTGAAAGACACTGATGGGAAACTGCTGCCCTGAGTTATGACCTTTCCATCAGGTCAAAATGAAGCATTTACACAAACAGAAAAAAATTAAAGCCTTGGGATCTGATCTAGGCTTAATATTTAAATTCACGGGGTTAGTGGGGGATTACCTTCCCAGCTGAGAAGAAACACAGAAACACTGAATTTTTCACTCCCGACTCCCAATTTCATTTGCAGTCATGGCGCGCTAAATATTGCAAATATTCAAACTGACAGTAGCAGATTATATGGACACTGGATTATATCGCCATCTCTTTAAAAATTTTTAGTAAAGAAAGTTATTAATAACTCAAAACTTAATAGTTTCAGCAGGTTTGAATGCGCAGCTCAGATCTGAGCCACATCAAACTTAGAACCAATTCAGAAATGTATTTTATGCATGATTCTTGTCATTAACACAAGTGAAATCCAAATCCTAAAATGATCTGAGAGGGTGAATCAGCTTCAAGAGACTTTGTATTACTCAGTGTTCTGCCCTGCCTCTCACAAGACAGGAATTCCAAGCGATCCCCAAATCAGCAGCATTTGCATCTTCAAAGGCAAAGGGAACTAAACTGGAAAGAAACTTAGAAGCAAAATGAGCTCTTCATCACAGCTGTGATTAAATTAATCAACTGTCTCACATCAGGACAAATATTGTATTTTATTACATTTTATCCAGGCAAAGCTAATTATAAAAGCATGAGATGATTTGCAATTATGCACTAGAAGCACCACATTTTTCAAATGGCACTCAAATATAATATTGTTCACACACCAACATGTGACACGTGCCATCATGATTTTCGGATTTACCCCAGTGAGTGTGCCAGGCTAACTGAACCAATAAACTACATCCCCTACATTCAGAACATCACAAGTTTCTCCAGGTGTTTCTTCTCCCTTCACAAACTTGCACAGGGAATCTCAAGGCTGAAAGCTCTGAGCTTGGCAGTGAAAAACAAGGCTCTGCAAACCACATTTGTGGCACATTGTTTGTGTGCCATTTTCAATTAAACACACAGAAGTCCTTCAGTATTCTCAAAAAATCCCATCACACCCCAATTCCAGGAAATTGAGAAGTACCATGACATTCACCCATACATTTCTAAGCTACATAGGAGAGAGAAGCACCAACCTCCTCTGGCACTTCTGATAAATTAATTCCCCCATATGATAGAGCAGTACAGCAAAATAACCCTCTCATTGAGGTTTATGATGTACTTAAGCTTAACTCTGAATTCCTTGGATTTGCAACATTGCTTTTGATAAAACTATTATATGCCTGTAAAACTGTGGGAAGGCTGGGAAAAGCCACACATAAAAGGCAGTCTCAGATTGACCCTGGGTGTGCAGAGGGTTATTTCTGGAGATGTAAAATAACAGCCAGAGTTCCTCCAAAGGCTGAGGCTGCCTAGCACAATGTCACTACAGAAAATACAAAGTTAGCAACCACTGTGACAAGACAGAGCAGAGTGATTCATTGTGTCCAGGGGGATGGAGGTCCAGCAGATTCACCTTGCTGCTCCATTCAGCTGCCCACATCACATAAACCCTTCCCCACAATCCCACAGGGACGGAAGAGTGGTAAAGAGAGTCTGGAAGAAGCTGCAGCTGATTTGTCTCTCTTACAGATTTGCATCTCCAACTCCACTCCTCTCTCCCTCTCAAATTTCCCCTTTTCTAGTTATTTTCCACCACTGAAGACGTCACCAGGTTCTCTCATCAGCATGAAATGTTCACTTGAAAGAGTCAACTTTATTTTGCTCAATGTGTTTGTGCTAGATAAGCATTTGGGAATTGTTATTTGTCTTGCAAAATTCCTGTTTCCTCTCGATACAGGCCAGTACCCTGCAAGCCCATTTCTGTAGCATTCTACTGAATTGTGAGCTCACTTCAGCCTTCATGGTTCCAGTCAAGTACTGCCCTGTCCTGATATGCATGCAGCTGCAACCTCTGTCAGATGTATTTATATTCAAATATTACAGGCCTTTGTCTGGAGCAATTTTATTTTCCCCCTGCAAAACCAGGGATGTTTCATGCTGGTGGTTGGTGTACAGAGTGCTGAAACAGTCCCCAGGAGCTTTTCCTGCAGGAACAGAAAGCAGGCTCAGGATCCACAGTGAATTTGAGCCAAAGGCAGGAGCAGCACGCATTTCCAGGCTTCTCATCCCCACACTATTTACCAGTGGTGGTGAGAAAGCAAGTTCTCCTTGCCAAGTGGCCACGAGGGGATGGTGTGGCTGTCTCCTCACAGAAACAGCACCCCGCCAGCCATGGGCACCGCTCCAGACAGACAGACTGCAGCAGAGCACACAGCAGCTCATCAACCTGTGTCAAAACTCATTTGTTGAGCATCTCCCAACAACTTCTGTGTTTTGAAACACTTTATAACAGGATAAAAAAGGAGGGTTGGTCGCTTTGTGGCCTGGTCATCTCCCTTGTTAGGAGGAGTTCGTGGTAGTCAAGAAAATTCCCAACAATTTAAAGTAATCTTCTGCTAAAAGTATGCCAGAAGACAGGACAGGGTTTTTACTGCTGAAGAACCACTCTCTTAAAGGAACTATTTGCTCTGGACCAAGAGCTGGCAGGAGAAAGCCCAAAGGCACTGCAGCCAAGAGCAGAGCAGCATCACCCAGCACAGCCCTGCTGGCACCACTGCACCTCAGTCAGTGCCCCTGGCAAACACCAACACAGGACACTTGCCTTTGCTGCAAAGACAGCAGTGAAAGAGAAAGAAAAATGCATTAACAGGCTCAATGCAGCCCTTCCCCTGAGCACTGCAGTTTCTGTTGAGTCAGAGCTGTCATCTGCCCTGCAACAAACCTATCTTCACTGGCCATTCCGCAAGCAAGATTCAGTCAGGGCTCCCTGGCTCCTGAGGGAGCCAGCACTTCAGCATCAACTGCCTCCACTCCACCCTAATGGAGGGAGATTGCTCATGCCATTATTTTAAATGGCTGGAGGCCACACAGTCCCCAATTTCATTAGCTGCATTTATAAACAGATCTTACACTTAATACTCTGGAGCACAGAGATGTACATATGATGTATCGTCTTCCCATCACACACCAAAAAAAAAAGGAAAAAAAGGAAAAAGTAAAAACCAGCTTAAGTGTCTCGTTTGATACAAGTGTCCTCCTTTGAGAGGATATTTCTGCAGATATATATAAGCAATAGCTGATTGAACTATTCAATCAACTGTCTGCAAGTGGAATACATGGAATGGGTCTCCCCTTCTGCTTCACAAATTAGAAAAATTACAGTCAATCAGACCGGTCACACATAGATGTCAGCAGTGCATAGAACTGAGAGCCCCAGATTTTACCTGCATGCAGGAGTTCATCTAAGTTCAGGTGGTATATTTGAGCTAATTAGCTAAATTACTGCCAGAGGCAAGAGATGAGTCAGAGCTGTGAGCCTGCACCATGTCCTTCCACAGCAGGGCCAGGGGCTGGGAATGTGCCCGAGGAGCTGCCTCCATCATTTATATTTAAGCCAACCTTAGGCCAGTTTACACTGATTTGAAACAGCTTTAAACCTCAACTCAGGGGCTGATGTGATATTGAATTGTAATAACTCAAAGAACAACCTTCTGTAGCCATGTGCAAGAGAGAAATAAGAAAGTAATAATGCAGAGATCCCAAACTGAAAAGCATGACAGGAGTGAGATATGGAGCCCTCAAACACAAAATCACAACCAATTAAGCTTCAGTGGATGAGCAGGTGTGAGTCTCATCATTACTTATATACCTTTTTTCTGGAAGTGTTATAATTTTCTATCAATTTGTTTATTTTATGAAAAATACATCTCCAACAGACTTTGCACAAAGTTATAATAAGCTTATCTATTTGCCTATTCAATTATTAAGCATTGTTTGTATCTTTTGTGCTTTTGCAGAACCCACTTGAAAGAATAATAATGTAATAAAAAAAGAAATAAAATTAATGGAGCTAAATGCTGATATGTTATTACAGTTTGTTGTTAATTGCAACACAGATACAGTTAAACAACAGATGCTGCAAGTACTTTTTAGCTACTGGTAATTTTTGGGTTGTTCTGTTTTTCTCACAAAACAGATTTTTCATTTAAACAGCTGCTGGGTGATTTTCAGCATGGAAAATTAAAACCTTCTCAATCATCTAACGAAAAAAAATAGTGATTTGCTGTTAATCCAAAGTAAAAAAAAGAAAAAAGCATTTTTATCCAAATATAAGGTACTAAGAAAATAAAGGGCATAATCAGCTGAGATGCAAAGTTATCCTGCAAACAATGTCACAGCTATTTCAATAACAGACCAAGTATGACATGTCAAATCTGCCTCATCCACCTCAGCAACTGCTTTTTGGAGGCAATTTTCTTTCCATTTTTCCCTTCTTCACCCCAGCACCCTCTCCACAACAAGGACAGTGTTATGTCTGCATTACACAAGGCTCTGGGAATACTCAGCGGAGTGATCTTGTTTCAAGATGAACCTTCTGGTTTAGTTTATTTTGCTCTGTATTTTGAGCTAGAGAAAGTGAAGCCCAGAAGGGAAGAGTAGGGACTCCTTGGTGTTGGAGTTGTTTTCCCATATCCAGCACACTGGTTGTGCCCAACAGTGAGAAGAGAGAATGGTTCAACAAACAGAGCATCTGCAGCCACCTCTGCCCACTCACTGAAAGGGACACCCACACAAGTACCTTAGGCTGGACTATTAAATCTTACACACTTAAATCCAGAGAACATGGATCCCAATAAAACCCAGCAGCAGGATCCATGCTGTGTCTCCACCTGGCTCCCAAAACTCAGAGCTTTGCCTAAGATGGCACAACCCAAATGTCCTCAGACATCTCAAGGACAGAGGATTCAGGTGTTTCTGGAAGGGCTCTGGGAATGATGAAGGGCCTTTTAGAGAGACCAGTAAAGTACTGGGAATGGGTAACTCCATCATGGGGAAAAAAAAAAAGGAGAAAAAGCAACTTTGGGGGGTTTTAAAATGTGTCCCACAACCCTAACTAGTGCTACCCTGGCATGCAAGAACTATAAACAATGAAAAAGGTCAGCACACAATCACCTAGGCAGGCCCAGAACAGTGATGCAAGATGGAAAATGCAGGCACTGAGGCCATAAATTCAGGGGATGAGAAGAGAAGCCTCCTAAGCACAATATTTACTGCCTGCTCAGGATTCCTTTTTATTTTCCTATGTTTGCTTGTCCTTGGGCACTCCCTGTTTGGTATTCTCTGAGCAGTGCAGGGCTCCCTTTCAGTCCCCACAAGCTCTGGCCCCTCCAGGCTCACAGGGTGCTGTATTTCACCCTGCCCAACATCAGGCACCAAACCCAGGAGCTGCCTCCTCTCCCTAATGCCTGAGATAAGGCTGCAGTGACAGGCTATAAAACCGTCCACACACACACACAGCTGATGAATATTCATTAGAAGTCAACACAGAGGGAGGATGAAGAGCCTCCCCCAGGTAGCAACACCTC
The DNA here is from genome assembly GCF_035770615.1 of Melospiza melodia melodia. NCBI lineage: Eukaryota > Metazoa > Chordata > Aves > Passeriformes > Passerellidae > Melospiza > Melospiza melodia. Next base: position 15,957,270 of record NC_086207.1, on the reverse strand, counting down.
CCTCGGTCCACATGGGCCACTTTGTACCCTGCTAGATAAAACCCACAGCCACTCACATCCTTTGCATTTCACGTTTTTCCTCCTCCATAAACAGAAAAGAGACTGAGGCATGCAGGGTGACCCTGCCAGCACTGCAGAACACATCACCTTTCCCACACACACCCCCCAAGGTGTTTTTCTGTGAGATATTAGTTTCCACGCTCTTTTGGACTTGGAGGAAAAGGGCTTTGGTGAAATAAAAACATCTCTTATCTTAACACAACTGTCAGTTTAGGAAACAACTGAGCAGCACATCCTAGGTAGGTACATACATTGTTTTATATGAAGGCACTCCTTAAAACAGAATCCCAGAAGTCCAATTAGTTTGTGAGCATCTACCTCCTGCTGACCTCTCCTAGCACCGTGAGTGTACAACCCAAAGCTGTTTTCATGCTTTCCAGGATTGCATCTGGACTAGAAACACAGATAATTATCTTTAACACTGCAACCATGAGCATCCCAGGCCTTTCTGGACCTCTGCACATTCATTACATTCAGCATGGAGAGTCTTCCAGATTGGTACAGAGATACTGGAAGGGTGATGGGGAGATAAACAGCAGGAATTGAACAAACTGCAGATTAGGAGGCTTTTAGGCACATTCCTGCTTCATCCTTACACATGGCCCACATCACCTAAACATGCATTTGTATTTCATCATCTGCTGTACAAGGCATAGATAAAGTCCCATGGACAGATCCTCAGCTCCGTTATACTGAACTGTGCTGGTTTTCAGCAGCTGAGAATTGAGCCCTGGAGCTTTGGAGAGATTCCCTCAGGTTTATTTCACCTCCAGGATGCTGACCAAACTCCGTGCTCATCCTCCCTCTCTGCTTCACTCCTGCATTCATGCCTCTGACCATTCACACTGGATGGAAACAGCCACTGGGGCTGAGCCTGGGGTCCCGAGAGACAAACACACATTCACCCTCTGAGCTCTGATATCAGAGCAGAAAAACAGATAACAATTAAAATCTAAACATTTGTCAGCTTTAGGGGTGATGAGACATCCCAATGTGACTCGCTGAAGCCCTGTTTTTACAATCCCAGCTGCTAAGCAGCTTCACCAGGGTGTTTATTTGCCACATCTCCTCACCCTATGATTCTTGAATTATTAAGTGTTATAGAGTAGTAATTCAGCATAGTTCCATTGCTTATGAAAGCTGTGCAGAAAAAAAACCATCAGAAATAATCTAGGCTAGTTCATTTGAAGTGTAAATGACTTCTGCATGCAATACAAAATGCAACAAGTGCCTTTCAAGCTGTCTCATTTATGATAACATAGAAGTTGCTGATGGAATGAGAATTCTCAGGTAGTTATCAGGGAATTTTGCAGATCATTTGTACTTCAGACTGCATTAGCAACTCTCACGTCATGTCAGCAGCTTGAAAAAAATTAAACAATGAATTACATTCCTCCCAGTTTTTATTCTGCTTTGACTGAGTAATCTCATCACTTATCTCACATGATTTTGCATTTGCTGCAAAATGCTTTGTTCTATTTCTAAAGGAAACCTAAGACTTCCCCTGAATTATTCCAGTTTACTCAGATGAGCAATCAGCCATCAGCAGAAGAAATATCTGCTTATCACATCTCTGAGGCACACAGGCTGCACAAGACTATCAGGTATCTCACCATTATCAAAGTTATAGAACTGAAGCTAAGGCTGTGCTTCATCCTTGACCTGCACAAACTAAAGGAGAAGGAATAACCAGCACCCCAAAGGTAAGACAGACCTGCTGATACAGATGGATTCTAGGAGCAGAAAGTGACACCGGTGAGAAAAATACATTTTTACACTTTTGCTGGAATCCTTGGCAAAAGCCAAGGGAAAAAACCCAAAAATCCCTCAGTTTTTTTTTTTTGTTATGGTTCATTGCTCTGGCTAGAGCTGTGTGAACATTTTATCAGCTTGACACCACAGTTGGCAGCTTTTATGGGTCAGGAAGAGCAGGCAGCGAGAAGGTCAACACTCCTCTGGAAAAAACCTGCATTTTCACCTTGCATATCTGCAACCCTGGGCTCTGGTTTTGCTGTCCCACCAAACACCTTTGCCCTTTTAGGACACTCACCCTGCAGTGCAGCATGTACCCCAAATGTTTCCCTGGCTGCAAGCAGGAGCCTTCAAGTGCTGGGGAAGCTGAAGCTGTACCATCACAATGTGCTGCCTCTGCACAGCCTGGCTTTCTGGCAGCCACAGAAGCTGCTGGAAACTTCCAGAATGTCTGGTGGAGCCAATCCCTCATGGCTCTGAGGATGGACGTGCTGCTGGCCAAGGCTGGGTGCTGCCACTCTGTGAGTTGGTGCCATGTGCTGAGTCACTCCATGGCTGGAGTCACTCAGAGGCTCTGTGGCTGCTGGGATGGCACCAGGCACACGACACTGCCAGCAGCACATCTGAATCCTGAGCAGCTCTGGAGAGCCCTAAAAGCAGAGCTGCAAGCAGGGGACACTGCTTTGTAATTTGGGCAATTTGCAATTGTGCATCATTAGGCTTATGTCCCCTCATTAGGCTGTGCAGTCTGTGCCCCTCATTTCTCCTCTCTTAATTCTTTTAGGAGCAGCAGCACTTCGTTGGGTTTCTGAAACAGTCCTTACTAAGTATTTGGTTTCCCTTAAAATAAAATTTGCAGGAAACAAAAACATAACATTTAAATGCCCTCCAGTGATCCATCTCCTAAATTGCAGTACACATTAATTTTTTACAGAACTTTGCGAAGCAGTTGTATTCTCTTATATCACATTTCAAGAGACAAGAGAAAAAGATTTACTAAAAGCACCAATATAAAGGTTTGTCAGCAAAAATATGCATTCAAAAGAACCCACTCCAAAAATTGCCTCACTCTCTTTTTTATTCTTAAAGATTGCCATGAAATTGAAATTTCTGAAGTATTAGGGAACTTGCACACTCCCTTCAGTCAAGTGGGCAAAGCATCAGAGGTCTGACACATAAACTGGCTAAAAGCAGATGTTGAAAAGTCACATTTCAAATCAGGAGAGGAGCAGAAAAGGGGAAAATAAATCAAAAACACACAAAAAACATGTATATAAAAACCCCTGAAAAAAGCAAGAAAACAGATCCTAATTGCTAATGGAACACAGGCAAAGTAAGAGCATTGAAGCAGATTTAATTGGCTTTCCACAAGTGACACCTCGAAGCAAGTAAGCAAATCTGGATGGCTGAGGAATTCTAAGGACATGTCAGACAGCCATCTGTCAAGGATAAAGCAGGACCTGGAAGAACAGGTCCTGCCTTCAGGCAAGGGATGGACAAACTGACCTCTCCCTATCCTTCCTAACCTCATTTTCTCTGTGAAATTGGAATATGTAACACTTCACCAAATCTCCGGACTAGTAACAGGTTGGAACAGAGGAAAACTGATAAAGCTTGTTCTGAGCCACATGATACAGCAGGTTTTGCCTCTGAATTTCAGTAGAGGGTGTCTTTTGTAGATTAATACAGAGCTGGACAGGAAGGAGGGGAAGCAAGGTTAATTTTCAAGCCCGAGATCTCTGCAAGCATCCCTTTTCTGATGGAGTTACCCTGTTTCCAAGCCAAAGGCAGCAATTCACAGACATTAAGCTCCAGGGTAAGCTGCAAAGCACATCCAGCAAAAGGCAACTGGGCCTGAGTGGGCTGGGGAGAAAGCAGCACACAGAGCAGCAATTAGGAATCTAAACCTAGACAAACCTAGACAAAATTGTTTTAACTTCTGGCCTAAACCAGTAATTGCTTTCACCACTGAGAGTTATTTTAAAAAATTTCCTGAAGGACCTTTTAAAACCCTAATCCATGAAAACCTGGGAAGTTTTAGGTTGAGCAACCATGTACTTAATTCCAGCAAAGTGAAAGTGAATGAAGTGAAACATCTGACCACATCCAGTGCCACCATTTGATGTATCAGAGCTGTGTCAAAGTTACATATGAATGACCATATTGCCTTGACTAATCTAAAAACCTACTGGGGTTTGTTTCACACACTGAGAAATACAAAAACAAACTTAGGGAAAAGATGCCATGAGGGAACCGTTTTTGTTTTCCATTCACTGCACATGCATTTTTACGAAGACAACACATGGTAAATGGATAAGAACAATTTTCCATCATTAAGGAAGCCTTAAACAACCCCTGACTGCTAATACCATCATCTCTTAGGCTCCTACTAAATTGCAGTTATTTGCTCAAAACAAAACGATGAGGCCTGTGATATAATAGAGCAATTTAAGCAATGAAGAATACAACACCTGTAATTCAATTTCATGGCAACTGCTTTCACAACATGTTTCTATAACACAGTTAGGATATAGGAAACTTCTCTCAGAGCAGCAATTCCTTTTTAAGTAAGCCAGGCTCTCAAGAGAGAAGTGGGCTTTAAGTAGACAAATTCTATAAACAATAAGCAATTTTTATCTCCATGCCAATCCTTTCAGGTCTATTTCCAGCTAGTTGCCACTCTTCTATTTTGGTTTCTATTTCATATTGAGAGGCTGTTGTCAGAAAAGGTAACAATAAAAGTCACCCATGATCTCTAACCTTGAGAAAGTTTTCATGCAGAGGAACATACAACAGCTTCCCTTCCCATCCATCTTTGCTGTAACAGTCACCATATACCAAAAAGGGCTGTAAATCCCAGGCCTGTGACCTTCCCAAGGAGCCAAGGAGGGAGCAGGGGGAAGATGGGGATATCAATAATGACTAGTCAATGCAGGAAGTGCAGCGAGCACAATGGCCCAAAAGGAGACATCTCATATTAACTTAAAACCCCACAGCTGAACTGCATCCAACAGCAAATCTTTCTCATCCTTCACAGCAAATGATGAGGCCAAGAAGAAAATTCTTCAGAGTACAAGTTCACGCAGACATCAAAATCAAGATTTTCAAGGAGTAACACTGACGTTCTCCATTGAGGATTGAATCATGCCCCCCATGTTCACTTTATAGACTGAAACTAGTAGGAAATCATCACCAAATTAGGGATTTCCTTCTGGGTTTGATGGCTGGAACAAATACTACAGCAACTGTTTCAGCAAGTCTGTGCAATGGCATAGAATAGGCCAGCAGATGAAAACCTTTCCATCTTTTCTCCCCATCTTTCTGTTCCTCATAAGCCTCCTCCCCCTGCACAGGGACAAGGATTTGGGCAGGGATCTGGATGGAGGTGCTGTGCCAGGCTGAAATGCCTGCAGCACTGAAAGCTATCTGTGCAGAACACAATGGGATTCCCCACCAAAAAACAGGCAAGACCCTTGTCATGGAGTAGATCTGGTGGAGAAGATCAAGGGAACCCACCTGTAACCTTCATGAAATGGATGCGCAACAAGGACATGCTGTGTCTCAGTGACTGCAGGTTAGAAAAACACTCCTCTACTCAGGATAAGAAGAAATATTCCTACTGATGAAATGTGTATCTAGTAATAAATCACTTCTTGTCAATCAGTTCTGCTCGAACCCCCGATCAGCAGGACAAGAAATTCACCTCAAGTCCCATCCTATGCTACCCTCTCTACCCTCAAAGCAGAAACCAGTATAATCAAAATGTTTAGTAGCTCCTGCTGCATTTCCTGTCTGTTCATACTTTTATTTTCTGTAATTTTAAACAGAAAAGCTGCTGCTTTGAGCATGAACCATTCAATTCTGCAATTCTTCACCAACAACCATTCTACCTACACTGATACTCCCATCATGAAAGGAAAACAGCTAAAACCACCTGAACTCTAAGTGTATTAGTTTAGGAGCTCCATTTAAGAATAGCTCTTTGGTTCTCTCTGCTTAATTTCTACACTGCATGACATCAAAATAGGTTGGTATGCAGAAAATACAAAAAAATCCCAATCTCTCCATCCACCTCAAGAAAACATTGAATGAGATAATGAAAGTTGTTGTACTGACCTCTATAATTAGGGAGCAAAAAATTAAGCACTTCTGTATTTAGACTGGCTACCCACAAGGGAATAACAATTTCTGGAAGTGTACACATAGAAAATAAGAGTCAGCTGAACTAATTTCATCCCCTCTAACCCTTGATTTGGTTGCTTCTACATGCTGCATCTGGTTGCATATCAAAGGTTCAGCAGGGCTGTTCTTTAAACTCAACAGGAGACCCGTGGCTCTTTTTGTCTGAAGATATTCAATCTGTGCTTGTCAGTGACTTCTTCCCGTACACCATTAATTAGCTCTGCATGCTGCCTGCCATTAGGAACATGAAGAAGACTCCAAATGAACATGTGCACTGCTCCCAACAAAATGAGACTGACACAAGTGGCACCTTCCTGCACTGCAGATGCAAAACACTGAGCAGGACTAAAACTGGGCATTTTGGGGAGGAAAATGTGACTTCACAGAGGTAAGACTGCAAGTTACAACAGCACACCTGATGTTTAAATGATTTTGGTAATAAAATGTTTAAATGATTTTGGTAATAAAATGCACATGTTTTTAAGAGTGTCAGAGTGGAAAAAAGGAGTGTGATGTTCACTGGGAACTCAGGAGGAACTAGAGCCCATTCTCTGTTCTACTTAAGATGGGGCTCATCACACATTTACCCACCTACAGGGGTCACAGAAGCATAGAATGTTCTGGGTTGGAAGGAACCTTAAAAATATTTAGTTCTGACCCCCCTGCCATGGACAGGGACCTTCCTCCAGACCAGGCTTCTCAGAGCTCCATCCAAAGTGGTTATTGAGGCTCCTTATGGAGTTGGTGGAGAAAAAAACACCCTGTCCAGTGTACATTTCATTATTTCCTAAGACAGAAGTCAAAGATAAAGGAATTCCACTGTATGGAGGTGCCTTTATGTGCAACATTTACAGTGGGAATATTAAAATTAAAAAAATTAAAAAAAGAAAGACCAGGCAGCTTTTGCTAGCTAAAGCTAAGCTAAGCTCGATTTTACTGCAAATGCAGGTGGAAGGCAGGGATGCCACATCTTCCCTCATGATTCACAATAACCATGGTCACCTTGGATTGAAATATGGAAGAAGGACAGCCTTCAACAGTGTATGGCACAATAAAGATTTAATTTCAAGTAGAGCTTCCCATTACTGATGCAGTAACAACAACAAAAAAAAAAACTCTGTAACTCCTGATGTTTTTAGCAACCAACCCTCTCACATTAGCACAGTGATTTAAGGAAAGTCACCATGCAGCCCCATCATTTCTGAGCACTATGACAAAAGAATATCAAAAACCCAAAAACAGTTTCTGATCTTGGTTGAGAATAAAAGAGCAAAGCCTCAGCTTCAGCAACTGCTACAGCATTACACAAAACACAGCATTTACTGAATATTCCTCCATTTCAGGACCCTCCATCATTCAGCTGGTTGTGGTGTTAGTTCATTGTCAGGCCTGATGCTGATTAAAAATCTCTGTCCCAATCCAATTCCCCTCACCACACCCCTATAGTACATTTATCTTTTATAGGGGACCTTGATGTCAGCAGTTAACAGAGTTTATCCTTCTTCCAGCAGCAGGAAGGACCTGATCTGACTAAGGCAGGAGAATGGAGTTACCTTCTGTTTCCCCACCAGCTTCTTTAGCTCAAAGAGGGTTTTGACTGGGTGGAAAAGAAAAAAAAAAATTCCGGCATTCCAAATTCTCAATGTTTTAAAAGTACCTCTCAGGATTTGGGCCTTCTATTGTCACATTTCTTCTCTTTGCCCAGAGAAGCTGTGGCTGCTCCACCCCTGGACGTGTTCAAGGCCAGGATGGAGCTCTGGGAGACCTGGTCTGGTGGAAGGTGTCCCTGCTCATGGCAGGGGGCTGGAACTGGACCTGGATGACCTTTAAGGTCCCTTCCAACCCAAACCATTCTCTGCTTTTATGATTCTCTTTAAGGAGAGGTATGAGACAAAAACTTCCTCCAAAGCCTAGCAAAGCTCTGCCAGCACTGCCAGAAGGAGGTGGGCAGAGAGCAGGACCTCTCACAATTAATTCAGCAGAAGCTGAAAAATATTTACAATTGCTGCCTTTGCTGAAGAAAGCACAACCAGAATTTTTCTCCACTGAAAACATGAAGGAATGGGTCAGGCTCCTGCTACACACACATGGATTCCAAATTATGAGTTTATACAGTTACTTTTTGCTCACTTAAAGCAACCCAAATATATAAAGCACCAAAGAGATTACTTGTCTCGGAAACTCTTGTCTTAATGTTGCACCTGTCCTTGACTTTGATTAAAAGGGGGGGCTGAGGAGGAGGCATCTATGTTGTTTGGGCTTGAAGGTAAGATAAAGGTGGAAGATTGGTAATAGAAAGGCAGAGATTGCTGTAGCACACATTTCATAGCATCCACCTCAGTTAGCCTTTCTTTATAAAGTCAACACTTCTCTAGCTACAACACATAAAACAGACAAAACAGAGTTGGAAAGGTTGAGCACATGAATTTTACAGATGGAGAAGCAAAGGTCAGGGAAGTTAAAACACGTGCCAGGGCTCTCCAGTAAGTGCATGCTGCAGGACCTGAGCAGGATACAGCTCACAGGGGTATTTTTCTTCAAGGTATTTCCCAATTCCCTTTTCTTACATATTACAAAAAATACTGACAATTAACTCTTAGAATTCCCATACTGAAAGAAAACTCCTTCAATGTCTACTTTTCAATTTCAATTCAGGCAATTTTCTCTCCCCACTGCAAGCTTCCTCACACAAAGAACTTTATGCCTATCGATTGTTTGATAACTTTTGCAAACACTTTATTATTATAAACCGACCATGGACAGAAAATGTTCAGGCAGGGTCTGCATTATCTATTCAAATTCATTAGCTCTATCAGCCTCCTCAACCTCCTATGTTTGATTAAGTCTCATCTCCCACAAACTGATTAAATCTAGTCAGCCTCTTTAAATTATTATTCCTCATTAGTCCAGTGGCGCTAAATGTTTCTAAATGTGACAGTAATCTGATTTTAAACAAATCAGCTGCAGAACCTATAAAACCATCCTTAACAAGCTAGTCATTGATAGATTCCCCAGCAGCAGGGAGTGGATTTGAGTCCTGCCCAGCACTGATGGAAGGCTGGAGAAACCCAGAGTGTACACAACAGTATTTCAACAAATTCTGCTCTGCATGCACAAAAAGCCCAAAATACAAGGCCTAAAAGCCAAATGTTAAAAGGAAAGCAGCACACCAGAAATACAGAAATGTGTGTGAAGCTCCTGAACCTGCCATTCAGGGGCTGCTGACCCAAAGACAGTGGATGTGTGTCTCAGCTTCAGCTGCTCTACTTCCACACATGAACTTCTAAAAATCTTTTTTCTAAACTCTTAACTTTTTTCTTTAAATAGTAAGCAAGAGCCTAGCTGTCTTTTTAACACACACAAAAAAATATCCCTCCATAATCACCTGCCTGGCAGTGGGAGGAAGAGAACACACCACTACCTGAAATGGAGTTTATGGATGAAAGTCCATCAAGTCTGATGTTATCTAAGGACCTTGGACCCCAAATTCATTTTTAGAAACGAGATCGTTCTTAGGCAGGTGAGTTTGCATCCACTTGCACAAATGAAGAGCCCCTGCCACTCTCTTCCCTACAGGCAGCATAGTTTCTCTTATGAAAGGTTCTGATCATTTCAGCAAATTAATGAGAACCAGATGGGTTTTTTTCTTTTTGAACCATTGCTCTCCAACGTGTACTGGGCCACTCAGGGCTCTAAGCAGTACCACAACAAACATTAGAAATACAGAGAAATATTTCAGTGCTGTGTCAAGCTGGGATGATAAATGTAAGAGAAATCTCTTGAAAAGGAAAAGTCTTGCACTGGCCAAATTAAAGATGACTTTGCAGCAAAGAAAACTCCTAATACAAAGTGTTCTTCTGCAAACACCATTTTTCTGGGTTGACCTCTTGTAACAGATATATAAACAAGCATATGCACAGAGAGAATTTTTTCTCCAGGGGTTTGTGCTCCTCGGCAATTGGGGAATCTTTGGGAAAAAAAAAAATTATTAGCAGGTCACAGGAGATTGCTCTTTGTGTTGCTCAGCTGAGCTTTCTGTCTTCCAAAAGTAAACAGCCTTTTCAGCCACAGCAGTAACACGATGCAGGCAATCACCAGTCATGTTGAATTGCCATCAAACCACTGACGTTTAGTAAATTAAAGTCCCCAAGCCATCAGCTGTGCTCAAGGCCCATTTCAACTTGAGGATGTTCCATTACATTTTTTTTTTCAAAGGAACTTCTTTTTTTTGAACCTGGGAAATTGCAAGTGATTGCATTCAGCAAGGAAATAATAGAAAATTCATACATGCTGGAGAATAGGAATTAGGAGCCTAGAAAACATCGAGCGAGGACAAGGATCTGGTGATGATAACAGGAGAAAAAAAAACTTAATATAGATGTACAAGGGCAAACTGCTGCACTTGGAACCACTGGAATCCAGAAGAGCAGCAGACTAACTTTGTGAAAACAGTTTAAATTGCTGACTGTGTATCAGCCTGGGGGCTACAGCAGCAATAGGATTTTTTTTTTGCCTTGAAATACCCGTTTCCATTGTAAAAGCCTGACTGCCCAAATAAGCCTCTTATATCTACAGGCTCCCCAGCCTGACATGCTCAAGATCTTGGAGCCCTCAAGGCTTAAGGATGCAGAAGCATCCCTGCCCACAGATCTGAAGATCACCTGAATTACTTGCTCACCCCATTTTGGTGGGCCTGTCATACATGGGGACTTTCCAGGTGTGCAGCAGCAATCAAACCTCAGCTAAGGGCTCACAGCCACACTCTCCACAGCTGCACACTGAAACTCCAATTGTTATTAGAATTAATATAATCAAGTATGCAAGTATATATAAAAAATTAAGTAATTAATCCAAACTCTAATTCAATTCTAATGAGCATCTTTATAATATATTTACTCACAAAACTGAGTCTTCAAGTCCTCTTTGGCACACCCAACAGACATCAACAGAAGTAACATAGATTCTCAGTGGGTTGGTGGATCCATGAACCACAGACTTCACTGTGAGGTTCCAAATTTTGGTGAAACCAAGCAGGAAAAGTCAACTGCACCCTCAGCAACATCTCCTGCTGCCACAGGCACTTATGGTGGTGTCACACAACTGGGGAGTGTAAAGCCCTAGGCTTGGATTTCTTGTTAGAGATGCGCTGCTTTGTCTATTAGTCTGCAATTTGTTTATTCTCCTTCTCCCAGACAAACTCAAAAGGGGCTGTCAGGACAGACAAGTCAATCTGAACAGGTTGCCTAAACACACTCAGACCTGGGGCAGGCCCGGCGGTTATTGGAGGCTGGCAGCTGGCACCTGCGGCCACTTTCGGACACTGACGGAGGAGGCCAGCTGGCTGGGCTGGCACGGGGTGCCAGCTCTGATGGATGGGTGATGCCAGTGTCACAGGCTCGTGGGCTGTCATTAACAGTCTGCGCTGCCTCTGAGCACAGCAAAGCGCCGGAGCCCGGGGCGCTCCGAGAGCAGGGTCTGTCTGCGTGCTCTCCCACTCCTAAAACCTCATTAAACATCTTCTTTTTACACATCAACACGTGTACTTCTGCAGATAAGGGGTGCAGGGCATCGCAGCAGACAGCTGCTGAAAAGTCCCTCCCTTTCGCGCGGAAAATTCAGCGTTTTTTATGGATAAACGAGTCGTGAAACGTTTTGTTCAGGCTATTTAATTCATCAACTGGCTGGACAGCAAATATGCTCGGATGTTAATTTAACAGAATTATTCCCCTCTCAATAAGGTAAATGTTAGATGAAGATCATTAGGCAGGCTGGCAGCCCTGTCATCCTCCTCCTGCCAAACCCACAACGCGAAGGAGCTGCTAAAGAGGCTCTGGCAATGTGAAGCTTTATAATCTTCCCTGAGTGGACCCTCCTGCTGCCATGTTTCCTATATTTTTTGGAGCTGGTTTAGCTTTGTTCCTTTATCCTACAGTTTTCATTTGTCTTTCAGAATACCAAAGCTATGATTTCAAAAGTCAAACATCCACATGAAAATCCATCAATTCATTCATAGGAAAAACAAAGCCTTCTGCCTAAATGTTGCTCTGTGTGTCACATCACAGCCAGGAACCCTATTCCTGATGTGCTATCAAGTTTATTTGACCATCAAATAAAATAACTTTCACAAATTGGGTTAGTGTTTTTCCCCACAGGAAGTGTCATTACTTTTAAGTAGATCTTGACCTTACAAATGAACTCCATTCTGCCTTAGATAGTTTAAAAATTGGGCCATATTTTCTGGCAGATGTGTGGTTAACGGCTGCATTCTCTTTTGGGAAAAAAAAAATATTATTGGTTCAGATCTTTAAGCTGAAAAATCATCATGATAAAAATATTTCATTTGTTTCCCCATTCCCAACTCACTACAATGCCTTAAGGAAAACAAAAGTCTAAACAGAGAAGAACAAATACTGCAAATTGCAACAAGGAACAGTACGGGAATTCTTGCATGAATACTTGCTAAAATGATTTGGTCGGCTCCTGGCTACAGAAAAATACAAAGTCCTAGAAAGCGAACCATCTGAAGTTTGATATTTCCCCCCCAGAAGCTATAAAAAAATTCAGAACTGTTAATGATTCTATGATAACATAACTGCACTATTTTTTCTTGTTCTAGAAACAGATGGTAGGTATTGAAAAGCACCCCAGACTTCCAGGTTGGAAACACTGTAACTCAACTGAATTGCATCTCATTTCTCATCTCTCACTCCCTTATTTCTAGATGTTTTCCTTTGTCTTAACTTTTTAAAGTTTGATAGATTCTTAAACAGGGGTTTTATTTTCCTGGGCATTCATGCAGCACCAGCCCAGCACAGGCTCCAGCACACATCCAGTTTAGTGTGTGGGAAGGGGCTGAAAGGATACAGGATAAGCCCCATTTATCGCCTTCTCCTGACATTTTTACCCATTCCAATCTCTGTGGGTTCTCCAGTTGCACTCGTCACTGTCAGCTTCATTTCTAAATGCACATAAAGCAATAGGAGGAACATCTGGGCTGTTACTCATCTGTGCTCTTCCCAACATTAGGAATTCTTCTATCTAATGTGGCAGAGCCAAAGCCAATACAGCTCCCCTGTGTTTACTTATCTTCATGAAGGAGCTACTGAAGCATCTCAAACTCTGCCTGAACAGGTCCTGAACAGGCTGACACGTCTCCCCCTTGTTTCCCTTCCATTTTTCTTCAGTTGCATTACGTGGTTATTGTCTCACGTCTGAGCCCACAACTGCTCCAAGCCTGCCTCTTCCTTGTGGATAGTGCTTTTGTAAAAGAGATAATAAAATCTATTCAGCTCTTAAAAGTCTCTTCACATAAGAAGGCATGTGGGGAAAACAGCTTCAAAGCTTTGAGGCTCTGTACCAAAACATCTGCTCAGGTTTCAAGGAGTTTGCAGCCCAGTTCCCAGAGCTCAGAGCTGAAGGCTGAAGAACCCTTCAGAGCTCTGGTACAGCTTTCTTCAAAAATCCCCCCGTGATGGAACATGGAGGCTTGAGCTTAAATACAAACTGTAATATCTTTCTTCTCTCCATGTTTTCAGGGCTCTTTATCTAATTCTTCCAGCAGTTTTTCCTATAAAATTTATTATGATGTCTCAGCAAGCAAGTTTTGAAATTTTTGGGTATCTTCAGTTGGAAAGACAAGGGCCAACTTGCACGTTAGACAAAAACAAACCACACAACAGCATTTAAATGGACCTATTAACCAAAACAGTCATCCTGATACTTTTATCAGTTGTTGTAAAGAATGAAAAGTTCACAAGACACACAAGAACATACAATACAGACAAAAGTACTTTATGAACAGCTGGAACTGACGAGTTCAGAAGTTCAGTGAACTTAAATCAACTGACCTAAATTACTGAACTAAAAAATCTACAGTTGGACCTGGGAAAAACAGAACAGGATACAAACACCATCCTCTTCCAAAATAATCCCAGAACTTGTGGCCCCAGGGCTTCCTAAGCCAGCAGAGGTTGTCTATCTTCCTATGAGAACCACCAGTGTATTTCTCACAGCCACATCTTTCAGCTGCAGAAACTTTCAGCTAACAGATCATTCTCCACAGAGATTTCCAGAAGTAGGTTCTGTGTCAGGAATAATCTTGAGCTGTATTTTTGAACTAATTCCAATTCTTTATATGATGCTTTCTGATTCCTCAATTATGAAAGAGAATGAACAGTACCCCTATTAGCTTTTTCCATATCATGATTAGCAAACATTCACCATCATCCCCCCACTGTCACCTCTTTCCCAGCTCTTTTCCTGTGTACGAAATTGTTCAGTCATTCCATCCTTTTCTTTAAATTTAAAGCTATTTGTTCAGTCATTTCATCATTTTCTTTAAATTTAAAGCTATCACCACCTGCCTGGCAAAGAATGGTTTGAAATTTGACTTCTCATTGACCAGAAGAAAGAAATATGCAGCTACAGCATATCTAAAAAGAGATAAAATCTTGAGCAGAAGTGGTAAAGGGAGAGTCCAGATTCTTTTGGATCACACCAAAATACCAAAAACCCTTTTCATGAGGAACATCTCTGCCACAAGGTCTACAATGATATCTCACACCACCATAGCCAGCATTACTTTCCACAATTCCCCCCAGAATTCCTTGTGCTACATGAGAAATACTTCCCCAACTCTCTCCTCTTTGACTTTTTCCTTAAGGAACTCTAGGATGAAAACCCCAATGTTCCTCATACTGCTGAGCTTGGATGTTTTCAACAGCCACAGCTTCAATGAAACAAAAAAACTGATGACATTCTTTACAAAGACCACAACACAGAAGTTTAAAAGATTCTCAGTTTAGCTGTCCTTTAAAGTTTCCTCTGCCTTTTTCTCTTTAGAGCATTAGCAATCGCTGAGAAGAACTTCTCATGTGGGTAATTTGATTTTTATCCCTGGAGTGGGTGGAAAGGACTAAGAGGATGATTGCTGACCTGACCAAAGGAAAGCTGGGGAGAGTAGAACTTCTGCTCCTGGGTACACCACACAAGGAAAAACTCAGGGGGAAAATGCTCACTTGTTCAAATTTGCTCAGTAATCACTCAGAACCATCCCTCTTTTACAGTCAGGGCATGCTTTGCTTTTGTATTTCCATCCATCATACACCAAAAAATAGAAAGCTTTAATTAATAAACCTCTGTTCAGGTTTAATACAAACCCAGATTTTTTCACAAAACCGAGGTTTCTCTTTCAGTGTAGAACTACATTTTGAAAGGACTACACAAACCATCTC